>NC_138378.1:5128409-5144024 GCF_054177405.1 Leptonychotes weddellii
GCATCCCCAACCCTCGGCATCCTCCTGCCCCCCCCACACCCCCGGCTCCAGTGCCCCCCTGCCCCCTGCGCCCCTAGCCCCTGGCAACCACCACACCACTCACCGTCTGTATGGACTCGCTTTTCCTGGACATGTCATGAGAGTGGGAGCGCACAAGACGAACCCCCGCGACAGGCTTCTTTTATTTAGCGCTTCATCCTCAAGGTTCATCTGTGTTGTAGCATCTATCAGAACTTCATTCCTTTTTATGGCCAAATAATATAGTTGTTGTGTGGATAGACCATATTTGTTCATCCATTTTTGGCTACTATGAATAGTGCTACAGTGAGCACTCATGGACGAGACTGTGTGAGGATGTTTGCTTTTACTGTCTCAGTTAGACACCTGGGGTGGAATTTCTGGGTCATATGGCAGCCCTATGTTTAATCATCTGAAGCCCCACCAGGCTGTTTTCCATCTGACATTCCCACCAGGAGACTTCCAACTCCTCCACATTCTCACCCACCAACACCCACCAACTTACCAACATCTACCAACACCCTCCAACACCCACCAACTTACAAACACCTACCAACACCCACCAACACCCACCAACATCCAACAACATCCACCAACACCCAGCAACTTACCAACACCCGACAACATCTACCAACTTACCAACACCTACCAACACCCATCAACATCCACCAACATCCACCAACACCCACCAACTTACCAACACCTATCAACACCCACCAACATCCAACAACACCCACCAACACCCAGCAACTTACCAACACCCACCAACACCCACCAACATCCACCAACATCCACCAACACCCACCAACATCCACCAACACCCAGCAACTTACCAACACCCACCAATATCTACCAACTTACCAATACCTATCAACACCCATCAACATCCACCAACATCCACCAACACCCACCAACATCCACCAACACCCACCAACTTACCAACACCCACCAACATCTACCAACTTACCAACACCTACCAACACCCACTAACATCCACCAACATCCACCAACATCCACCAACACCCACCAACACTCACCAACATACCAACACCTACCAATACCCACCAACACCCACCAACACTCACCAACACCCACCAACTTACCAACACCTACCAACACCCACCAACATCCACCAACTTACCAACACCTATCAACATCCACCAACATCCACCAAAACCCACCAACTTACCAAAACCTACCAACATCTACCAACTTACCAACACCTACCAACACCCACCAACTTACCAATACCTACTAATACCCACAAACACCCACCAACACTCACCAACACCCACCAACTTACCAACATCTACCAACACCCACCAACATCCACCAACACCCACCAACACCTATCAACATCTACCAACATCCACCAACACCCACCAACTTACCAACACCTACCAATACTTACCAACACATACCAACTTACCAACATCCAATAATACCCACCAACCTACCAACACCCACCAATACCTACCAACTGACCAACACATACCAACACCTAGCCAACACCTACCAACATCTACCAACTTACCAACATCCAACAACACTCACCAACACCTACCAACTTACCAACACCCAACAACACCCACAAACCTATCAATATCCACCAACACCCACCAACACCCACCAGCATGTGGTATTATCTGGATTTTCATTCCAGCTATTCTAAGGGTGTGAAGTAGAATCTTACTTTTTTGCTTTGATTTGCTATTAGTGCTATTCTTTTTTTTTAAATTTTGTTTATTTATTTTAGAGAGAGAGAGAGAGCACACAAGTTGGGGGAAGGGCAGAGAGAGAGGGAGAGAGAGAATCTCAAGGAGACTCTGTGTTGACACAGGGTTCAATCTCACGACCCTGAGATCATGACCTGAGTCGAAGCTAAACCAACTGAGCCCCCCAGGCGCCCCTGCACTAAGTGTTATTCTTTGAATCCAGTTTAAGTTGTACTGAAAGCCAGCCCCATGCTACATACACTCAGGGAGGATTTTAGAGCCATATAAAGGAAAAAGAAGGGGGCCCCCATCTCCCTGCTCTAACCAGCTGTACTCCAAGAGGATTCACAAAAAAATATTTTTTTAACTGAACCATCAAGACCCTAAAAAGGAAACAAATTTGAATTCTTCCTCTAACTATAGAGAGCAGAATCTTTTCCAATCTCTGAAGAAACTAAAGAGAAAAGCAGAAAAAATGGCCAGGTGGAAACAAAAATATTGAAAAGAACTAAACATGGTGGGTCTTAGGCCAAACTTCACCCTAGAATCATCTAGAAGCTCTTGAAAACATAGCCATGCCCAGGCCCTTCTCCTGGAGACGGGGATCCCGGGTGGGGCCCGTGCAGGGAGAAGCCCCCAGAGGCAGGTTCCGAGGCACAGCCAGGACTGGAGCCCCGATAACAAGGATTGCTCTGGGTGGGGCTTTGAGGCCCTTCTGCTTCTACCGCTGAGTGCAGACCGTGTGTCTGGCGGCTGACACCTGTCCCACATCTGGAACCCACAAACAAGCAATGCTACTGGTGTTGGACCCATGAGATCCTGAGCTCCTCAGAACTGGAGGGGTGGGGAGCACCGAGTCTCCCCGGGGACGGACCTGATTTCCCGGGACAGGCAGGGAGGGCGGCAGGAACAGCACGGATAGAAACAAAGGACTGCCCCCCAACCCCGGGGCTCCTCCCTCAAACCTGGCCCTAAATGCTCTTCCCATGTGTGTCCTGTGAGGCACTACGAGCTATTACTCTGCATTTTTTTTATTGATGGGAAAACTGAGGATCAGAGGGGGTGAGTGACTTGCCCAAGGTCACACAGCTTGTAAGGAAAGGGACTCAAATTCTGTCTGATTCCAAACCCTTGAATCATTAACACTTGCACTAAACCATCTCCTGAGGCAAAGCCGACATTGCAGGGGTGGGGATGGGGGTTGGCAGTCTATCTATCCCTCCATTCATCCCTCTATCCGTCTGTCTCTCCATCCCTCTATCCCTGCATTCATCCCTCCTTCCCTGTCTCTCTCTGTCCTTTCTTCCATCCACCCATCTGTCCCTCCCTCCATCCATTTAGGGCTTAACTGCCTGAATGTCCTCTAGTTAGACATCGGGCCAATAAAACGTATGTGTGCCTGATGTGGCCCCTGCCTTTGTCCCCTGCTTGACTCTCTCCCGTGGCTCCTACCGACAAACTAAAATGCCCCAGAGCTTGGTGAGAGGCACAGTAAGGCCAGCCGGGGACTATGGCAAACTGGAGAGCATGTTTAATCGTTGCTGTAGGAGAAGGTGGGCCCAGGGATGCCAGAGAAGCTTCCATCGGCGGCTACCCTTTCCTTCCCGCAGTGCTCCGTGAGCATCTTTCCATGGCAAGAAATACACCCCCACTTCCTGGCTCTTCGTGGCTGCACCATACTTCACGTCGCTGCTCCCTCCAGTTGAGAGCCCAGCAGCAGGTTAAGGAGCTGGCTTTGGGGTCTGTCAGCTACTGGCTATGTGGCCTCCGGCAAGCTCCCTAGCTACTTGGAGCCTCAGTTTCTGCGTCTGCAAAATGGGGACGGTGTACATGCATCTTGCACAGAGTTGTGAGGATTCAATGAGCTGACACCACTGAGTGGTAGGCACGGGGCCTGGCACAAGCTACGTGCTCAGTCAGTGTAGGATTCTCCGACCTGCCCGCCCCAGGAGCACAGCTGCCCCCCACCCTTGTCACCTTGGAGGCTTCTATTAAACCTCGGCTTGAGATTCAGGATGGTGGCCTTTTGCACAAGCCATTCCCTCAGCCTGGGCCCGTGGGAGCCAAGCGGCCTCCTGCAATGTTCACCTCTGCTTTGGCCCAGGAGAGTTCAGGATGCCCACTGGTCAGCCACCAGGTCACACCAGCACGGGGGTGGGCCTCCTGGGTAGTGGGAGGCCTAGGGTCGGGCAGGGGCAAGGCCTACCCTCCAGGAATGGGGTTGTTGGGGGAATGCAACCCAGAGACCCTGGTCAGCTCCAAGGAGGAACTAGAGGAACAGATTCATTCCTAGGATGCTCTGAGGCCGGGCCCAGGCCCTTGTCCCAGATGCCAGCAACAGAAAAAGAGACAGCTGTCCAGGAAAAAAAAAGAAGAAAGAAAGAAAAAGAGAAAGAAAGAAAGAAAAAGAGAAAGAAAGAAAGAAAGAAAGAAAGAAAAGAAAGCAGAAAGAAAGAAGATAGAGAAAGAAAGAAAGAGAAAGAAGAAAGAAAGAAAGAAAGAAAGAAAGAAAGAAGAAAGAAAGAAAGAAAGAAGAAAGAAAGAGAAAGAAAGAAGAAAGAAAGAGAGAAGAAAGAAAGAGAAAGAAAGAAAGAAGAAAGAAGGAAGAAAGAAAGAAAGAAAAGAAAAATGAGAGAGAACGGGGATGGGGGTGAAGGGGAAGCAGCTTAGACAAGGAGACCCAGGAAGGTATCTGGTGGCGGGGGAGCAGGGGTGACATCTGAGCTGAGCCCTGGTGACTTTGGAGCTAGGGCTGAGGGACAAGAAGGAGCCAGAGCAGACATCTGGTGGGAGCGTGGCTCTTGAGAGAGGTACCTGAGAGCTGGCAGGGCTGGCTCACACCAGCCAGGGAGGCTGAGACAAGGAACTGGGATTTCATTCCAGGGCAGTAGGGAGCCACAGAGGGTTCTATGCCAGGGAACAGCACATTCTGTGAGTTACCTTCTTAGAAAATCGAATGCATTGCCATAGACAAGAGACAGGAGGGGGTAAGAACAGCCACTGCATCCCCCCAACTAGCTTGGGCTCATCAGGGGCACCCAGATCAATACGAGCAAGCTGACAGCTGTGGAAAGAACCCCGCCCCATTAGGATTTGGAGTAATTACACACAAACTTCGTTTTCTGGTTTTTAGGACTCAGCTGTAAGTAATACAGAACTCCGTGAAGAACAAAGTAAGACTCTCCCGGAGTCCTGCATTAACATCAGCTCTGTTTCCTTCCTCCTATGTTTACACATGTATGCAGATTATCGTAATACGTTTATTTTAGAATTCCCCCCCAACCGTGTTCATTTTATAATTTAGAAAAAGAAAATACCTTTGTTTTTAATTTCTCTAAAAATGCCCCCATCACGGGAGCAGGGAAGCCAGCAGGCGGCACCCGGAAGCAAAAAGAAACAACAACTCAGTTGTCTCTGACGCACTGAGCTCAGGGGTCCGGTGGGCCGGGCTTGGGGAGGTTCACCCCATCACCGACGGCCAGCGCGCTGCGCACCCCGATGCATACTCCAGGCTGCGGGTAGAGCAGGAGGGGAGCGGGGCTGATAAGCAGCGCCGGGCACTTATCGGCCCCAGCAGGAGGCCCGGGAGGTATCTGGAGGGCCAGGTGCCCACTCCACGCCGTGCCCTGTGCAGACACCCAGCCCCAGGGCGCTCTGGGCATCTGCCCCTGTCATTCCGGCTGTGTTTGGATGGTCCCCAAACCAGGGGCTCCCAGTTTGGTGTTTACATCTCTGGGGCACAAACACACGTGTGACTCAGCAACCAGGGCAGGGAGCGTGCAGGGACACATACCCAAGCTGGCTGTGGGGTGAGGACGTGGAAGACCCGGGCTCAGGCCTCGGGGCAGGGCGGCTTGTGGCCTCCCGAGGTGGGATTCTTGGGTCCGAATCCTGGCTCTGCCATGCACCAGCTCTCCGGCCCTGGGCAAGTGGCTGCGTCCACCCCGCCTTCCCAGCCTTGGTTTTCCCATCTCTGAATGGGGCACAGTCAACCTCCCCCAGGAGGCTGGGAGGGTTCAGGGAAAGAAGAGACACAAAGCCACAGGAAGTGTTCAATAAATGTCAGTTCTCATCAGTCCTGGGGCTCCGAGCGATGAAAACACGCTGGGCGGGGGGTTGTCTCGTTGGACCAGAAACAGGGGTCCTTCGTCCACAGGCAGGATGCTGAGAAGCAGGGGCAGGTTTCATAGGAATTAGGGTGGTTTTCTCACCTCCAGACTCCACGCTTGCCCAGCTTCCCTGTGGGCGCGGGGGCTGGGGGCTCCGTGAGTGCCACCCACACGCTGTGCCTACCCCACGCCAGGCCTGCATGCGTGGCCTCCTTCCATCCCTGTCGTGGCCCGGGGACGGTGGCCACGGTGATTACCCCATGTGCAGGTGATGCAACCATGACCCAGCCATCACCCAAGGACAGGCAGTGACAGAGCTGGAGGGGCCCAAGCATCCGGCCCTTTGCGCCATGCCATGACAGCCCACTGGGAGGAGGGGTGCAGGGCGGAGGGGTACGGCGGGAGCCCTGGCCAAGATGTTCCATCGCAAGCTCCTAGAGGCCGCATGGCAGAGGCCAGCAACACAGCCTTGGGGCCAGGCACACCCACCTGAGCCTGGAGCAGCCATTTCCAACCACGCCGCCTTGCCCCTCTGAGCCTCAGTCTTCCCTTCTGTAAAAAAGGACGAGTAACCCACTCTGTGTGGGAGGGTTCTGGCAATGAGGAAACGAGCCAGCACACAGGAGAATATCAGATCCTCGAGCGTGACATGCCCTGGGAGGACTATTCACCAAACTTGAACACATCAATGAGGAAGAAGTTGGGCTGTCATCCCTGAACGGCCCCCAGGGAGCCAGGTGACCTCAGGCAAGTTCCGTGAGCACTCTGAGCCTCGGTTTTCCCATGTGTGAAATGGGCACAGAATGATGGTAGACCCAGCTCCGCTGGCTGGTGTAAAGGTGAAGAGAGAGAACACAGGCTGAGTCAGTGACAGTCTTCACAAATCCCCACATGACCGTTATTCTCCTGGAGGCACAGCATTATTGCTGGAAGAGCCCGAGACAGAAACTGCAAGTTGTCTACTGCATAAGGGACATTCTGCCTTCTTCCTTCATAACAGAAGGCTTCCTGTATCCAGGTAGCTATACGCCCAGCTAAACACCTAGCTTCCCTCGCCGTTAGGCATGGCCAAGTGACTAAGTTCTGAACAGTGAGATGGGAGTGGAGCATGCTGTGCAACTTCTGGGAAGTCTCCTAGTGAAGTCTCAGCTTGAGGTACACCTTTCACCTTCCTCTTCTTCCTTTTGCTGCTTGGAACTTGGACATGATGGCTGGAGCTACTGCAGCCACTCTGTACCATGAGATGGTCTTGAGAAAGGAAGCCATGCACTGAAATAGTGTAATGGGACGTTAGAAGGAGCATGAGTTCCTGATGACTGTGGAGCTGTCATTGAAACTCTGGACTGCCTGCTTCAGATTTTTTTTTTTAACATGGGGAAAACAATTAACTTGTAACTACCTAAGAATGACTGTTATTTTCTGTTTTTCCAAGTATGTCACTCAATCTAATTCTAAGTAATGCAGGTCCGTTGAGACTGTATATGTCCAGAGTCTTGGCTGCAAGGGACAGAAGAACAAAATTAAATAGACTTATGGAAAGGGGGGAATTTATTAGCTCTTAGAAAAGCCCACTAGCTTCAGGCATAGCTGGATCAAGGGGCCCCCAAAGGTGTCACCAAGACCCTATCTCTTCTCCACTCCTCAGCTCTACTTGCTCTTGTGCTGACTTCCTTGTCAGGCAGGGTCTCCATAAGCTCAAATCGTCCCTCCCCATCCTCCCCTCCCAGCAGCTCCAGGCTTATCTGCTCCCAGCCTGGCTTCCCATCAGAAAGAGCTTCCGGGGGCGCCTGGGTGGCTCAGTCATTAAGCATCTGCCTTCGGCTCAGGTCATGATCCCAGGGGTCCTGGGATCAAGCCCCGCATCCGGCTCCCTGCTCCGCGGGAAGCCTGCTTCTCCCTCTCGCACTCCCCCTGCTTGTGTTCCCTCTCTCCCTGTGTCTCTCTCTGTTCAAATAAATAAATAAGATCTTTAAAAAAAAAAAAAAGAAAAGAAAGAGCTTCCTTCCCCAAGAGTTCTAGTAGAAGTCCGGGACTGACTCTCATTGACCTAAACTGGGGCACATGCCTATCCCTAGGAGCCAATCACTGGGTCCAGGGGAGTAGAATATGCTGATGGTCTGAGCTGTGGAGCTGAGCTGGGGTTTGCTCAAGGGTGAGATAGGCCAGCTCCTCAAAGGAAAAACCAGGGAATGTTCACTGAGGAAGGGGGTGCGTACTGGGCAGGCAGGACCTGCAGGTGCCACCTAGGGATCATCTCATCTGTGCAAGAAACTGAGGATCAGAGAAGCCAGGGGCTAGGTGAGCCCCACCCCCACCGCAGGTGTAGAGGGCAAAGTAGCATGGAGGTGACATCGTGTGGCCCCATACCCAGCCCGTCCCTTCGTGATTATACCCCCAGAGTGGGAGCAACAACCCAGTGGTCTCAGAGAAGCCCTTTTCTTCTTTTTGGCCCTCAGTTTGCTCATCTGGAAAGTGGGATAATGAGGCTGCAACCAGTGAAGGAAGTGCCCCCCCACCCCGTAGCTGGAACCCCACACGACCCATGTGGCAGCCACATTCCCTAGAGTCCCGCCCGGGGCATCATCCCCTGGTCCCATGCCCCTGCCAGCTCAGAGACCTGCACACGAACTGGCTGGGGCAACGTCTCTGCACCTGTCTCTACCTGTGGAAAGGGGAAGAACAGGACCTGCCCGAAGGGCCCGTGGGGAGCAGGGAGCCAAGGGATTTTCAGCATTGCCCAGGCCTGGGCACGGGGTGCACTGCTCCCCACTGCGGGGCTTGTGATCACGCTTGGCTGGCTGGGCAAGTGCCCTGGGAGCCGCAGTTTGCTGGGGACACGACCCCAGGAAGCTCAGCACAGAGTGGGGACGAGGTGGGAGGGGACAGGGGGGTGTGTCACGGAGCCAATCATCGCTGTGTGCCACCGGAGCTCCATCCCACTGGGGAACACACACCCTAGGGCTGAGGGAGGGGGTACTCGCCCAACCCCCACCCAGCTCTGCTTGGGGCCACTCCCAGGGGCTCATCCCCGAGGCCAGAGCACAAGAGCGGGGCGGCAGCATTTAGCAGCCTCCGGGTGCCCCAGGAGGACGCCGGTGCCGTGATGTCCCGTGTCTGCAGCCACAGCCCTGGGCACTTCCCGCCATTCCTTGCTGCCCCCAGGGCCAACCTTCCCTCCCTTCTTCTCTCCGCCAGGCTGGCCGGGGCCTGCCCCCAGGGGGGACTCCGCCATCCCCTTCCCACCCGCACCCTCTGAGCCACGGGGCCTGGCTCACGGCCCTCGGCGCTTTTCCCCGGTGGGTCAAACCCGTGAGCCCCTCAAAGCCCTGGATGTTGCTGACACTCTTTAACGTGGACCCCAGACCATGGTGGTGGCTCTGGGCTTGTCAGTTCGCGCGTGTGAGTGAATGAGTGTGTGCGTGTCCGGGAGTGAATGGATTTGTGTGCATCTGGGTGTGTACATATGCGTGGTTGTGTGTCTGTCTCTGCATGTATACCCACGCGTGTCGTATATGTAACATGTATGATGTGACTCTAGGCGCATATACGTGAACTGTGTGTGAGTCTGGATGTGTGTACACGTGTGAGTCTGTGTACACGTATGTGTGTGTGTGTTCCTGTATATACGGGTGTGTGTCCATGTGTAGCGTATAGATGTGTGTGTGTGCGTGTGCGTGTGTGTGTCTGGCCCTCTGGGTGTGTGGGACCAGGGATGATGGGACAGATGCAGACGAGGAAGGAGCTGGAGACCCCAGGCCCCTCCTTGAGCCCACGCCCCCTAGGCTGGCTGCTAGGGACATAGGCTAAGAGGGGACAGGGAGTCCTACCATCCGAGGACGGTCACAGCCCCTTTGTCAAAGAGGCAGAGGGAGGTGGAGGCTCTCCCTGCTGGCCTGGGTGGGGCAATGGGGACACTTAGAATATTCACCTTGAGGGTGACTGAGACCATCGGTGAAAAGCACTCGGCGCTGTGCCTGACCCGGGGCAGCCCCGCGGAGGTCAGCGGCTGGGCCCATGGTCATTATTTACGATCACTGTGGCTGAGACTGGTGGCCGTGGTCCTGGCCGCCCCGGCCCCGCCGTAGCTCGTCCTGCCTTCCGCTTGGAGCTGGTGACTTTGGAAACTCTCTCCTCGGTTTGCCACCATCCAGGGCCCTCAGGCCTGGGACCCAGGAGGGTGTTTTCAAGTCCCTGAGGCCTGTCCCAGAGGCTGCCATAAGTCGATAGCGACAGGAAATGGGCTGGCAGCGAGTGGCCCTCCAGATAACCCTGGCAGCACCCGCAAGCCCCTGCCCGGCCCCCAAGCCCTTATCAGCTGCAGCCAATGTCTCCCCCCGAAGCTGGGAGCCCCACACTGACCTCCTTGACCCCTTGCCAGTGTTTGCAAACTAAGACCCAGCAGGCAGGGGGAGGGACAGGCTTGGGTCCCTGGTAAGAAAAGCCAACATGCCTGGTAGGATCTCACCTGACTTGACCCTGGGAACCCCGACTCTTCCCTGGGCAGAAGCCTGGGGTCCTGGGCCCCAGAAAAAGGGGGTTTGTAAATCTCAAAGTCAAAGTCACTGGAAAAAGCCCAAGGAAGTCCCTTGGGGACCCCCAGGGAAGGTGCAGAGAAGACAAGCCCCCTCCCCACATCAGGGTGACCCCATCTCACTTCAAAGCCCAGGGCCAACCACATGGAGTAGTCGGTGGGTTCCGGTGTCAGATCTGGCTCTGCCCAGGTGCTCCGCTCACCACGTTTCCTTCTGCCCTATTCCATGTGGACACTGCAGTCACTGGTCTCTGTCCCTCTGTCCCTCCATTCCCCTGGCCCAGCCTTTCCTGGCTCAGGTCTGTCCTGCATACTCCTCCCTGAATGGATGGTCCTAAAACTCCTGCCAGAAATCTCTGATGCCCACTCATCATCGCCTGCATCAGGTTCAGAATGCTTGCAGGTTTCAGGTTCCCTGAACTCAAACTTTTGGGCTGAGAGCTGAAGGAGGGACTCAGCTGGTAGAAGCTAGCAGACTCCACAGCACGTGCAAAGGGCCTGGGGCGGGCTGTGACTGGTGTGTCCAGCCAACAGGGAGGAGGCTAGTCTGGGCCTCATAGTTCCCAGTGATAGCATTGGCTTTTCCTTCCAGGGCCACAGGGAGCCACAGAGGGCTCTGAGCTGGGAGACGTGGTCTCACTTAGGCTGAACAGGACCCCTCTGGCTGCACGTGGAGCATGGACTGTAGGAAGACAAGGACAGAAGCAGCGAAGGAGCCATGGTGAAGGTCCAGAAAAGAGGGGGTGGTGCCTGGGTTGGGGGGCAGGTTCCAGACTGGCTTAGCTGGCAGAAACTTCTGGACCTGGCAACAAGTTAGATGTGAAGGTGAGGGGGAGAGAGGAGTTGAGACCAACTGGAATCTCTGGCTCAGCCAGAGAAGGAGGTGATGCCTGGGGGAGGTGATGGAAGGAGATGGGGACAGATTGCATGTTATGGGGCCCAGCTCTGCTCTGCGGGGTCAGGAGACGATAAGCCTGGTGCCTGGAGCGCACCTGGCCCTAAGTAGGGCAAACCCACGACCTCCAAGCCTTTGCTCACCAGGGGCGCCCATTCCATTCCCCCTAGATCCTCAGGAGGCCCTCCATTCTGTGCAGCCAAGCTGGGGTGTCCACCACTCCCCCTCGCCCCCACCAGGTTCAGGGGCCTCCCTGCTGACAGCATCGATCAGACCACACTATGCTAAGCTTGCTGGGTCGTCTGTGCACCACTATCCCTCCCCAGACTGCAGGCCACGGCAGGACCGCCCCAGGGTCCCGTAGCTTCCTCAGCTCCAGTTCCCTCACTTCCCTAAACTCATCTCCTGCCACTTTCTCCTCACTACCCCTTCTCCAGCCACACTGGCCTCCTTGCTCCATGCACCTACCCCAGGGCCTTTGCACTCGCTGCCATCTGCCTAGAACTGTCATTCTCCATCACCCTGTGATACCTGCTTCATAGCGCCAGTCAGTATCCGAAATGATCCCATACGCATGTTGTTAGGTATCCCCAACTAGATTATAAACCCCAATGGGTAGCATCATGTCTGTTTTATGACTCTCCCCAGTGTTTTGCTTCTATACCAGGCACGTGTCTTGGAATGAAGGAATGACTGAATTAATCTCCTCTCCAGCCTTAACACCTCCTCTGTGAGTCCCCCGTGATTTCTCCAGCATGGAGTTGTGGCTCCAGCAGAGTTGTGTGAAATGCCAGGACTACCCCTGGGCTGGGCCCCCTCAGCCCCAGACCGAGACTTCCCTTCCTGTGGCCTTGCACCCTGCCCTACCAGCACCCGGAGTGTAGCTGGCTCAGACACCGGCATTGTCCCCTCAGCAGCCGTCACTCAGGCTCTTCTAGAGGCACCCTCCCTTCTCTTGGGGAATTGCCCCCCATTCCATGGGATTCTGGGGAGCCACCAATCACACCACCATGCCCACCCCTGCCCCCCGTTCTCAGGACGCTGCTCGGAGCATGTCACCCACGCTGAGCCTGTCAGCCCTCCCCTGGACTGGAAGCGGGCTGCAGGGGAGCAGGCACCCGGGGGGGTGGGGAGTGCCCGTTCCTTCCCTACATCAGTGGGAAGGTGGGTGGTGATGCGGGGACTGCGTCTGTCCCATCACTCTGGATGCCCACAGACCGGTGCAGGGTAGGGGCTCAAGGAACCGTCGATTAAAACCCCTGGCTCCCAAGCTGTGACACCAGGTGTGATCATGACCTGAGCCACCGGCCCATGAGGATTGTGGTGGGGGTGGGGGCGGTGTCGAAGGCCCCCACTTCGAGAGAAAAATCACAGACCAACTTTTTCTTTAAAGAAAACAAGTTTTATTTTTATAATCAGAACGTTCTAATAAAAATATTATTATAATATTAGCTACCTTTATTTTCTGGGCCTTGGCTCTGTACCAGGCGTGCCGCGAAGTGCTTGCCCACGTCGGTCAGCCCCCTGAGGCCTCCCACTTCCCTGAGGTAGGTCCGAAGGAATACCCCCAAGTGCCCCCCAACTCTGCGGCCCGCCCTCCCCAAATCCCTGTGCCCGTCTCCTCTGCCAGGCTGCCCCTCAGCTCACTCCCCTCCTCCTAGGAGCCGGGGGCCACCGCACAGCCCAGGTGCCCCGCCCTGTTGGAACATCGCGCCTCCAGCCTGGACTGAGCGAGACGCCAAGGCAGGTGGGATGTGTCTCAGCTCGATCCCACCGCCCAGGCTGGTATACAGCGGGTAACACCGCGAGGGAGGGCGGGCGGGCGGGCGCGGCTGTGTGGTTCTGCACTCGGAGGCCCCCCGCCACTGGCCGGGACACTGCGCTGCGGCCCCTTGGCCAGCGTATCACCTTGGGCCCCACTCCCGGCCGCCCCCTGCGGACAAGGCCGGGGGACAAGCTCTGAGACAACTTGCTGTCGCCTAGCGAGACGGGCCTGGAGACGCCTGCCCTCTGAGGGGCGCTTTATCACACGGAAATACTGTCCCTGTGTCCTCGGGCGGAGCCGTCGACCAAAGCGAGTTTCTCAAAGTCAAAAATAGGTTCTGGATTCTTGGTGGTGGGAGTGCCGGTTGAAAAAATAGACTGACATTCTGAAATCATCTTAGTAGCAAAACAATGACAGTAAGAAAAGAGCTGCAGCTTTGACGGAAAGGGACGTCGCCAGGGGCCCTGCTGCGCCCGGGAGCCCGGGGGGTGGGGGTGGGGGCGCGGTGGGCTGTGGTCTAGAAGACGCGAGTTCCGGAGGCAGGTGCCCCCGCCCCCGCACGCCCGGCGGCGGCGCCCGGCCCCGCGGGTGCACCTGCGGACACAGCCCGCCCCTGCCGCGCTCTCGGGCGGCGCTGGACTAAGGCATCTCGGGCAGGACGAAGCGTCTGCAGAGCCCGACGGGCAGCCAGTCTGTGCAGGGCGGCGAGGGCCCCGGCCGGGCGCTGCGGGGGCGGGCCCGCGGGCGCCTGGGGTGCGGCGAGGGGCGGCAGGTGCGGGAGGAAGGGTGGCGGTGTGCGCGAGGTCTGGGTTGCTTCTTCAAAGAGCGTTCGGTCAGTCTTTTTCCCCAAAGTCCTCCCTCGAGGCGTGGCGGGGCCTGGATTTAGAGAGAAGTGGTCTCCGGTGCATCCGGGGTCAGGCGGGGGTTCCTGCGGGCTCTCCCGAGGCACACGCGCGGGTGTGCACGCCGAAGCGCGGCCAGCCGCTCGCCCGGCGTGGGGGTGCCGGGGCCGCGGGCCCAGGGCCCAGGAGGGGGCGCCCTCACTGCATCCGGTCGGGCTGCAGCTGTGGAGGCTGGTACTGCACGAAGGCGGCGCCCGCGGGGGCTGTGGCCGACAGCGCCTGAGGCATGGCGGCCGGGTAGCCGTAGCCCACGAAGCTGGCGGCCGTGGCGGGCGAGGCGGCGTAGGGATACTGGTCAAAGGTGGCTGGCGGGTACTGCGCATAGGCCGGGCTGGCTGGCGTGTACTCGATGTAGGGCGAGGACAGCGACGGGACTGGGGCAGCCGGGATCACCACACTGGGCTGGACGATGGCTTGCGGATAGATGTAGTGGGGGGTCAGCCTGTGGGGCCAAACACAGAGGGTCAGGGCGAGGCGGCAGAGCTGGGGAAGGCTGTGGGTATGGCCACGACCCACCTTCCTTGAACACACCAGATGTGCTCCTACCCCAGGGCCTTGGCATGGGCTCTTCCCACTGCCTGCAACGCACTGTCCCCCCGCTATCCACAGAGCTCCCCCTTCTCGGCGAGCGCTTCCCGGGCACCCCCAGCCCAACCCTACACTCCACACTCCTGCCATCCCCCATAGGGCCAGCTATGATTGGGGGGCGGGGCAGGTTTAAAAATGATTTACAATTTTCAGACGGTGACAGCAGAGCATCAAATCCGACAGGGGCCTTCTGAGCACAGGTCCCCGTGTGACTGCCCAAGTCACACCCCATCCCTCCACTTGCCCGTCCATCTTCCCCACATCTGCCACCTGCCAAGCGACATCCTGCACGATCTATGGCTCTCCCCCGCCTTTCTCCCCCGCTCTGTCACTGACGGCCCAGAGCCCGGCCCAGAGCAGCTCAGCGAACACGTGCTGAGTGAGGACTACGTGAGCGATGCACTAAGAATATCGATGAAGACAAAGAGGACAAGCAGAGGCCCTGGGAGCAAGGCCACCAGCCACCCCCAGTGCCCATGGCGCTGGGTCCGAAACGCCCTCACGCGGTGACTGGTCGGGCCTGCCCTCAGGCTGCCCTGCACGTCATCACCTTGTTTTACAACAGAAAACGGAGCTCAGGGGGCCAGTGGCTCCCAAGGTCCCGCGGCGACGCGGTGAGGGGACCCTCTGAACGCACGCGTCTGTCCCACGCTGCAGGCTAACGTGCACGCCAGCCTGCCAGGCAGGGACAGGGTCCCCCATGTCGCAGATGGGGAGACGGAGGCTCAAGAAGGCAGGATCGGTGTGGGCCTGCTCTGCCAACCAGCCACTGGGCGGCCCTGGGCAAGTGGCCAGGCCTCTCTGGGCCTCCGGCCTGTCTGCTGTGTCAGGAGCACAGCCGCCTCACTGGGGCAGACGGCGTGGCCCTTGGCCTCTCCTCACACCAGCACGAGGAACCCAGGACAGGGCCACACCTGGGGGCAACGAGGAACCCCAACTTCTCCGGGCCCCTGTCAGTTGAGCCCAGGGCCCCTGCCCCAAAGAGCAGCTGTTTTGAAAGAAAATCCCCCCCGGCGCCCCCCTACACTCAGCAGGGGCAGAAACAGCGCCGTCTCGGGGGCACGTGGGCAGGACGCACACTTCCTCCCCAGC
>NC_138378.1:5144524-5170930 GCF_054177405.1 Leptonychotes weddellii
ACGCGCCGGGGATCTGGGAGGGAGTGGGAGTCTGGGACACACCTGCCCCTGCCTGAGGGGTCACCGGCTCCAACCACGGCTGCCGTTTGCCCTCCTAGGCAGCAGCATCCCAGTAGTCACCGCGGCAACACACCCCTGCTGGCGACAGGCTGTGCCCCCCCACGCCCCACCTACAGTGCTCGCCAGGAGGCCTGGGCAGCTTCCGCAGGATCCCCGCGCTCGGGCTCGGGGCCACAGCGCCCATCGTCCCCGCCCCAGGAGCCTCTGCCGGTCACCTCCTTCCTCCCGCACGTAAACAAGAGCGTTGACCAGAGCCAGGCCTGGGTTCGAATCCCGCTCGGCATCCAGCAGCTTTCTCCCATGTCTGCTCAGGACCGGGATACGGAGGTGAGCAGACTGCACAGCCTTGGCCCCCAGAGCTTGGATTCCAGGATGGGGACAGACACACAAACAATCCAACCCATGAACTGGAGGCGGGACTGCGGGGAGTGGTCAGGGAAGACCTCCTGGAGGAGGGAGCATCTGCACTGAGCCCGGAAAACAAAACAGAGCCGGCCGTGGGAAACAGCATTCCAGGCAAGGGGAACAGCAACAAAAAGGCAAGTATGTGTGCTGGAACAGCAGGACAAGGGCACCAGGCTGTCCACTCTGAGACCAGATCCCCAGACCCCTCGCCCTCCATGCCCCTGTCCCGCCCCAGCTGCACACACCAGGCTCAGAGAGGCCTGGATGACCCGCATCCTCACACAGCCAGGGAATGGCAAAGCGAAGTCAGCCTCCTTGTCCATACACTGCCTGGGACCTGTGCCCACAAGGACGGGCTGCTGGCTGGAGGCTGCGACCCTGGGCTCACCTCGGGGGCCAGCCCGGGTCTCAAGGCCATCTCTACCTGGGCCCGTACCCGCCACTGTGTCCCCTGGAGCCCTCATCCCAGGGGGCGGCCTCCTGACCCCACCTGAGGTTGGCCCCATTCCCTCACCTGCCCTGCATCTCAGCTGAGCTGCGCAGAGGGCTCTGCCCCAAGACCTAGCCCTGGAACGTGCCGGGCACACAGTGCTGCTGGGACAGCCCACCGAAAACAGTCTCCCCACTGAGAAAGACGAGGGGCTCCAGCAATAGGGACGCCGCTCAGGAAAGGAGCAAACTGGAGACACGAGGAAGCGTGTGTTGGTGCGGCCCCCACCGGGCTGTCCTTGGCCCCATGAGCGTCCCCACCCGGCTCCGGGAGCCTCAGGAACATTCCTGAGTTGGAGGCTGTGGAAGCGTGAAGCCCAGAACTTCTCCAAACATGGGCAGGGATGCCCCTGCCTGAGACACCCCCCCAAGCATTTGCTAAAAATGTGGATCCCCTGCAGACTGAGAAGTCAGATAGGGTCTGGGAATCTGCATTTGACAGGCCCCCAGAGATTGTGACACACACCCACACACCGGACGCGCTGCCTAGACCCGGGCCTCATGCCGTCCACACAGCAGGACCCAGGGCTTTAAAAATGACAGGTCCGGCCAGCTGAGGCAGTGGTCACATTTACCAGGTTCTACACTCTCTATTGCCAGGACCAGAACTCTGTCCCAGCCACCACGGGGACACTCCGACCTGGTGTGAGTATTTCTCAGGCTGGGGAGGAAGGGAGCCCCCGTTTCCTGACATGCCAGGATACCACATATCTGCATCTATTCACCTGCTTCCCTGGAGTGCTCCGCACTCTGCAACAAGCCTGAGATAACTTACAAAGCATTTCAAAGCCACAAGAGGGGCTGTGTTAACCCATTTCCCAGAGAGGGACATTGAGGCTCAGAGAGGCCTGGATGACCCGCATCCTCACACAGCCAGGGAATGGCAAAGCGAAGTCAGCCTCCTCGTCCATACGCTGCCTGGGACCTGTGCCCACAAGGACGGGCTGCTGGCTGGAGCCTGCGACCCTGGGCTCACCTCGGGGGCCAGCCCGAGTCTCCAGGAGGCCACCCGGATGGCAGAGCAGCCCCCATCCATGACCCGGCAGCCCCCGGTGATTCTGTTCCTGCCGAGGAGCTCAGCATATCGAGAGACTGGACCCTCAACAGGTGTGTGCACCCCAGCCTCTCATCCAAAGGAAAAGAAGGAACGGCAGGTTGTGCCGCACAGTGAGGCCAGGAGAGAGGACAGTGCTGGGTGAATCGAGGGGAAGGAGCCGCAAAGCCCCCCCCCGCCCCCACAGGGGACGGGCCCCAGGTAGCCTCCCTCCCCTACGTCAGCCCCTCAGCTCTGCCTCTGGACTTACAGAGGCTGGCCTCAGGGCCCGCTGTGAGACCCAGGACCCTCCACCAGAATAGCGGATCTCAGCCCAGGCAACTCTGCCCCTCGAGGGACACCAGGCCACGCCTGGAACATTTCTGCTGCCACCCTAGTGGGTGGAGTCCAGGGATGCCGCTTACAGCCCACCAGGCACAGGACAGCCCAACACAGAGAATCCTCTAGCGTGATCACGGCTCCCCCCACGTGGAGAGAGCCTGCCAGAGTGAACTACAAAGCCAAGGGCAGATACAAGGCTCTTCAGCGCTTTCGTGACCAGATGCCCTCACCCAGGGCTGGAAAGGAGGCCAGGCGGGGATGGCGGGGCAGAGCGGAGCGGTGAGCCCACGCGCGTGCGAGCAGCATACACACACACAGGGAACCCGCTGGGCTCTCGGGTGAGACAGAACGCCCAGCCAAACTACCTGAGGGCAGCCCCGCACATGGCAGCAGGGGGAGGTCCTGGCCGCCTGGCACTGGGGACATGGTGGGTGTGCCCAGCACGCTCCTCACTGCCCCACCTACTCCCCAGAAAGGTCAGGGCGCCACCAGCCTCCACAGGCCTGATCTTCAGGCCTCTGCAAAGGGCACAGGCCTCACAACGCTCTGTGCTGACAAAGGCTGGCCTGCCGGCCCTGCGCGCTCTCCCCCCCCGCAGCCCATGTCTGCCCCACCCACCTGGCACTCCTCATTCCCACCCCGATCCCCGAATTCTGTGTGTTCTCCACGCTACCCGCCCCCCATCTCTCCAGGTCAAGCCTCTATCCACCATAACACAACATCGCAGCAGGACCGCAGTCCCCAACTCTGCTCCAATCTGGTGGCCAGAGGCTTATCTTAAAAACATCCAAGAGACCAGGTCACCCCCAGGACCAGACTCCTCCCGTGGCCTCCGCACTACGCAGAACCAAACTGCTCCCCCTATGGCTTCCCACACAACCAGGCCTCAACTTCCCCCAACTCATCTCCAGTCCCTGTCTCCACTCCTACCAGACTCAATAGGCTCTTCTACACCACAGGACCTTTGTACTTGCTATTCCCTCTGCTTGCAGGCTTCTTCCCACAGCTCAAACCTCACCTCCTCAGAGGCCTTCCCTGACCAACACCAGCACACCCCACCCACCACCAGCTTTATTTCCTTCTCACAACCTGAAACCTCCCGGTCATTTACTTTCTCTTCTGCTGTTTCCTCCATGAAAACAAAACCTAAGCCCTACAAGGGAAAGCACTTGGCGCTGAGTGCTGGGTCCCAAGTACCTAGCACATCATCTGTCAAGGGCTGAGGGCCCCAGGCAGGCCCCAGGATTGCTGGCACCCAAGTGGCAAAGCAGCCTCCCCCAGGGTTGCCAACGGTTTCCTGGGCCAGAAGCTGAAGCCCCTTCGAAGGCACTAGAAGCAGCCCAGCCTGCAACAGCTCTGCTCAGCAATTCACAGCTGGGGGGACCCTGGGGAGGCAGAACGTCCCGGCTCAATTCAAGGCTGGCTTCGGTGCTTGCTAGGCGCCTCGCAGCCTCAGCACTGCCTCTGTGGGGGTGGGACCACCCCCCGGACCCGCCGTGAGGATTTAAGGCTCTGTGCGCCCTGGAGGGCTTGGCAGCACCAGAGACCCCCCCTGGGCTTGAGGGAGGGCAAGGAATAGCCCCAGGCCAGCCAAGGCGCACGGAAGGTCCCCTCTGTCTCCCAGCCGCCCAGGCCCAGCCCCAGGGGGGAGAACCGTACCAGCCAGCAGGACAGTCAGGCTCAGGGTCAGAACCTAAAGGTCGGGTGACCTCAATGCCCATCAGGGTTGCTCCTGCCAGGCACCACCATGACCTGTGGGACTGGGGTCTCGCAGCCTCAATACAGTCCACTGGGGAGCCGAGACGTCGGCCAGGACCCGAGACAACAACGCAGCGCCAACATCACCCCCGCTGACTCGGCCCCACGGAAGCCCAGGGGTCCGGAGGCGAGAACCCTGAGTTTGGATCCCGGCCTCTGGCCTGTTGCCCCCTCTGTACGGTAAGGGTGCCACTGAACCCAACAGAACGCCCCCGGGTCCCCAGAGGCCCCTTAAGAAGGCAGAGGTCTCGGGGCTCCGAGCAGCAGGGTCTGCGAGCTCCCGGGCAGACGGGGTGTCGACAAGAGCTGAGGGCAGCCGGCGCCCCGGGGCCAGACGACCGCTCTCTCCACACACTCAGAGCAAAACTCAGTGAGAAGAAATCGCCGCAGCCCTGAACGATTCCATTTCCGAATGCAAAGCCACCCCCAAAAATAAAAAAGGCAAATGAGCCCGTTTCACTTTTTCTGCCCCCTGGAGGTTTTTGCCCGCCGTGCCGGACCCGCACGCAGCCGCTGGGGGGGCCAGCGCCGGGCGCCGGGAGGGGCCTCGAGCAGGGCGGCACCCGCACCTGCAGGAAAGAGGCCCCGTGCCCAGGAATCCCCGCGGGGCGGGGGGATGTGAAGGCTCCCGGGGGCCACCAGCCAGCAGGCCAGTGTGGGGGCAGCAGGCACAAGGCAGGTAAGACGTGCCGCCGTGGGAGAGCACCAGGCCCCGGCACGGCATCTCCACCCCAACGTGTCCAAACCTGAATGCCTACTGTTCCCCCAAACCTTCCCCCACACCTGCCCCCCTTCCCCAACGCCGATCCAACCCTCCATTTGCTCAGCCCAAAGCTCTGGAATCTTCCTGGGCTCCTCTTTCACACATTCTTTAAAATGCATCCAGAATCCCACAGCTGCTCACCCTGGCGGCGGAGACAGCAGCCACCGTGGCCTTGCACGTGGACTGCCGCGGGGGCCCCAGGGCCTCCCTCCTGGCCTCGGCAGTGCAGGCCTGCCCGGCAGCCCGAGGGATGCTCTCAAGACACAAGGGACCCAGCCCTCATCCGCTCAGGGCCCACCTCCGTCCCGCATCACTCTGAATAAAATCTAAATGCGCCCCTGGGCCCCCAACTCCCCTCCCACTGCTCGTGCTGGCGCCCCAGCCCAGCTGCTCTCCCCCGCCTCAGCGCCTCCTGCCACCTGGGCTCCCTGCACGCACCCCTCTGCTCCAGGCTCCTCTGCATCCCTAACCGGGGATAGCTCCCCCCTCGTCCCCATGGCACCCTCGGCCTGCTGCAAAGCAAGCAAAAGCATCTGCTGACCAAACTGGCTGAGTGAATGCCCGGCCTCCTCCTCCCACCCACGTGGGAGGGGTCGGGAGCATGAAGGCAGATGTCCCCCCACGACCCTGCGGAGCCCCCATCCTGTCCACACAGAAGGCGGGGAAGCTGAGGCTCCAAGAGGAAAAGTCACGGCCACGAGGCATTGCACACAGGAATCGTGTAAAGGGCCTCCAGCCTCCTCAGCTGTCCCTGCAGCAGGAAGCCCGGGAACCCCTCCCCTGCCCCCCCACCCCTGCCCCAAGGCACCCACACGGTGCTTCGGACACCAGGCAGCCTGTCTGTGCTCCGGCCGCCATGCCTTGGCCCGAGGCTTCTGGACGGGGCTCCCCAGGCCTCAGCAGAAGGCCCTTCCTGCCAGGGCAGTGGGCCGGAGCGAGGAGCTCATCCTCCAGAGGAACCCCAGAGCCGCCCGGGGGCTGGTTTCTGTTACAGCCGCCAGGGACAAACAACAGGTGTGCACGGGCGGCCCACGGGGGAGGGCCACGCGCCGGCCCACGCCTCGCTTCGGTGGGTGCCAAACAGGAAGCCACGGTGTGGGGAGCAGGGCCATCCCAGGCACCCTGAAAGTAAAAACAAGCCAGGTGACACCACAGCGGGCACCAGCTTCCTCCCAGCCCCCACGGCCTCAGGCTCTGACCTCACTTCCTGCCACGCCCCCCAAGATGCGGACCCTCCCCTCCAACCCCCCCCCCCCCCCCCGCAGGGCTCTGCCATTCACCTCTGCGCCCCAGGCCTTTATTTACTTTGGATTATGAAATAATGGTAGAACCCCAAGAAGTTGCAGGGAAATCCTGTGTGCCCTCCTCCAGTGCCCCCCCCCCCCCCCGGTGGTGACGTCTACACCACCCAGCGCGTTACCAAAACCAGGAGCCTGATGCCGGCTCGCGGCTCTTAGCCAGGCTGGAGGCCCTGGTCAGATGTTGGCATTTCTTGGTGTGTCCTTCTAGGGCACTCCATCACAGCACAGATGGCCCGCCCACCATGACAAGCACCACGCAGAACCGTTCCCCACGAGGAAGTCCCCCTGGCCGGCCGCCCCGTCACTCCGCCAAACACCACCTCGGGACCTTCACGTGCACAGAAAGTTTTTAATGGTCTGGCTTCCCTGCTGGAAAGCGAGCACCCTGAGGTGGGGAACCGACCGTGTCTTTCTTCTGTAAAGTATCCTGGGCCCAAGGCCTGGCATCCAGCACATCAAAGCCTTGACGAATGAATGAAGGACTCTGAGCCCTGTGTGCTCCACACTTCTGGGGACATGGACATCTTCCTGTCCCTCCCCAGGTCCCCTCCCACCCTGGTGACCCAGGGACTGGGCTCAGACCCCTCAGCGTGCACACGCCTGTGGCCTAGTGATGGCGAGGGCAGTGGGGGCCTCACGGGGGGGATGGAGCCCCTGAAAGTACAGGGCACAAACCGCCTGAAGAGGATTCTGTGGCATCAGGCCGTCAGTCCTGGGGTGTCTGGTTCTGATTTGTCTAAGAGCCGGTCAGAGGGAGGTATAGGGGCTTCGTGGAAGGAAGGAAGGCGTTGGAGCCACCCAGCCCCACGCAGTGTGAGCTCAGGCAAGTTTCTCCTCACCCATCTCACCCAGCGCCTCCATAAGCAGCTGGGCCCACAGGCCTTGTCAGGGCGCTGCCGCTAGATGGGTCCCTGACGAATCCCAAGTCTTCCTGTGTGGCAGTAGCGTCCTGGGCCCCACCACACGGATGGGGAGATGAGCCGGGGCAGACCCTGGGATCCTTGCTCCAGCACATGGCAACCCTGCTGTCTGGGACCTGGGGCCTGCCCCCCCCGCCCCCCGGCACAGAGCGGGGCTCGTGGTGGACTGGCATGCAGGCCACAGCAAGGCCCCCTTAAGAACGGGGGCGGGGGCTGTGCCCAGAGAAGCAGCTGGCCCTTCAAAAATAACCCAAGGAGAGGCTCCAAGTACAGGCAGGCCCAGGACAAACCTCCAATCCTGGCAGGCCTTTGGCCCAGGCCCGGACACACACCCTTTAACACGAGGAGGTCCCTTCCAGGGCAGACCCAAAGCTCTGCCCTGACATGTGCCCTCCCCAACGGCTGTGAACTCTCCTGCCTGCAGGCTGTGGACTATCCCTCCCAGGCAGCCAAAAGACGCTCAGCTGGATGGCCTATGGCCTAGTCGCTTCCTCCTGTGATTAAATCACTTGTCACCTGTCAAAGAAGGACCCTCCAAACCTCAGGCCTTGGCCCCACGTACAGTTACAGGACACAGAGCACCAGTTAGGTCCTGAAAGACCCCATTCCACTTTAAAAAACGGAGGGCAGGGGAATCCGAGCCAAAAGCCTAACATGTAAAAAGTTCTCAAGAGAATCTTCCGTGCTCATAAGTTTACGGCCCAGCAGGCGAGGCTTCTGCCGTGGCCTTGCCCAGAAGCCGGGCTGCGGAATCTCTGCAACCGTCCAAGGCATAGGATTGGAGCCAGGAAGCCTGCGGGAAGTTCAGCCTGGCAGGAGAGGGGTTAACTGGTTTCAAAAGCCTGAACTGCCCGGCTCCCACCGTGCCCTGGCCAGGGGCAGGCCAGGCCTCGCTGCCAGCCCGTAGCTCACAGCGCCGACTGCTGAGTCAGACCAGCCGCGCTCCTGCCCGATTGTTCTCATTCGCAAAGACAAAAGACAAAAGGGACGCTGACAGCCCAACTCTCCCAACTGAGGAGCACTGGGCGGTGGCGGGGGGGTGGGGGGGGTGGAGACAGCTGACCCCGGGCAGCCCCGCCCCGCCTCTCTGGGGGCAGCACCTCCAGGGGCCCCTCCCGCCACCCTGGAGCCCAGCAAGGCCTGGTGGGAGGCGGCATGACCCTGAGAGGCTTCGGTCCACTGGCCGCTGGAAACGAGCTGGACGGTCCCTCTGACCCCTTGTCCCTGTTTGGGTCTCCGCCCCTTGGCAACCAACAAATAGACCTGGCGGCCTCTTCATCGTCACGGGTATTAGATGCCAGCCAGAGATTCAGTTACAAAACACTGTCACCTGAAGTCAGGAACGCACAGCAGTAAAGTCTGTGTTGACCCCCCACTACCCTCGTGTGGGTGGCACTCAAGGGGCCCTGAGGGGAAAGGCTGGGGCACCCTGCCCACCCCAGAGAGTGGCGGTGGAGTGTGGGTTTGGAGCCAGCCACCCTGGTTTCAGATTGCATCAGTCAGGTCACCCTGGCAGACTGTGAACCTCTGTTTGCCTCAGTTTCCTCATCTAGGAAGTGAGGATAACATCGGTTCTGACCTCGGAGAGCTGTTGTGAGGACAGGAGGGAACGGGTGGGAGGGCACACACAGGGGCGCGGAGGCCCCAGCCCTAGGGGGGTGGCACTGTGGGAAGCGCTTAGCATTTCCATCGGGAAACAACAGACGAGACACCTGGATGCTCAGGAAGAAGAGGTTACCTGCCAAATGGGCCCAGCTGGACCGCGCCAGAGCCGGGATTCGCACCCAGGTCTGCAGGCTCCAGAGGCTGAGTCCTGACAGTTACTGGAGCCTTAGAGGCAGCTACACTGGATCAGAAAAGAGCTTGAACTTGGGAGGGGAAGGCACTGTTGCATTTGAAGCAGGACAGAGCTGCAGGTGCCCCAGGCTCGTGCCCTGAGCTTTGTGCAGCTGGCCCCCGCTCCGGCCCCGGTCCCAGCCGCCTGGGATGGACGTGGGGAACAGAGCCAAGGCTAAGGAAAATGAGAAACGCCCTCCCTGTGTGACCCGAACCCCAAAAAGGAAGGACCTAGGGTGATGGCAGCTGTCCCCAGATACCTTCCAAGACGGCTCCAGACACTGACGAAGCAGATCCCAGGGCGAGAAGGAAACCCAGAACCACCTGCTCCCAGCCGCCCCCGGGCTCCCTCCCCGGAGAACAGACCAAGAGCTGAGCTCCCACACACGCCGATCCACGCCAAGGCCACCAGACAGACAGACGCTGCCTGTCTGGGCAAGCACCCCCAATCACCCCCAAATCGGAGGCGTGAAGCAACTCCTCGGCCATCTGTTTGACCCTCGCAGTCCACCCGAGCCTCGCTCCCACCCCTACTAGGGAGCTGGGCTGCTCCGGAGCTGGGCCTCTTTCTAGGGCAGAGGAGCACACATGCTTACACAACTTGAAGCACAAAACCCAAGCCCGGGATCTGGTCTCTGACGGCTTACGGAGTGCTAACGTCCCACAAGGGGCCGCCTGTCTGGTAAGGGCCCTCGCCAGCCCCGTCAACCTGCTCCCGGCACTGGGGCGCACAGCCGACATCGACCATGGGGCTGGCAAGTCACACCGCATGGCGGGATCCTTTGTGCCCCTAGAGTGTGCGTCCTTCCGCAAGCAGCTGCCAAGACTTATTAGAAGTTAAAAAAAAAAAGGGGGGAGGGGAGGGTGGAATGGGCCGCACCAAAGCACGTCGCACAAAAGGCCCACAGGCCGGGCCCACTCGGGCTGGACAGCTGGCCCCGGTCCGGTCTCACCTGCCGCAGCTCTCCTACACACCAGACCCTGAGTGGCAGGGACCTGCTGCCACCATCTGTCAGGCACCAGGGCGGGTCACCAGGCCCCCTGAGAAGAGCCCAGCCGCCAGTCCCACAGCTTGTGGGAGCGCTCACGTGCCCCCAGCAGGCCCATCCGGAGCTCTCCACCCACAGGACTCAGAGATGCTGTGACCACCCCCGTGTCCCAGAGGAGGAAACTGAGGCACAGATGGCCGTGTAGACCACCAGAGCTCACACACCTAGTAAGGGGGAAGCCAGGATTTGAGACCAGGCTGGCAGGCTCCCATGCCCACGCGCCATGGCCTCTGTCGGGGGTGCAGAAGTGTTCTCTGCCTTCTCTCAGTTCTCCCGGCTTACTCCGCCCTCCCCACCCTCGGGACGCCATCACGTTTCTGGAAGACCGGAGAAAGTGATGGTCCTCAGACAAGGAAAGGTGGATGTGAACAGCATAACCAATGCTGTGGGGCCCTGGGGTGAAAGACTCCTTTGGACCAAGGGGCCTGCTCCGGCTGGTTTGCCGCCCCCCCGACCCAGCCCCGAACCCTGCCCCCAGCAGCCACATCCACTCACCCATAAGTCCGCTGGATCAAGGTGGGGTGCAGCTGCTGCACGCCGATGGCAAAGCCTAAAATGCGACAGCAGTTAGGGGCTCGGCCTCATCCCAAGGAGGACCCACCCACCCCGACCCCCACCAAAAGACACAGATAACGGGCTTCCTCTGCACTCCCAGGCCGCCGTCCCTCCAACCCAAACGCGCCTTGCCAAAGCAAAGCCAAGGGAGCGGGGTTGCAGCAGCCCCTGGGTGCCCGCCCTCCCAATCTCCAGCCCGGGAGCTGACTGCCCCTTGCCGCCAAGACAGCTGACGACTGGGTGATGTGCCCTCCTCACCCTGCCCCACGGGTACATGTGCCTAGACCAAGGGGTCCAGCTCCCAAGCTAGGGAAGGAGGGCCCTGTGACGGCTCTGCAGGCACATGATAGCTGACGGCCACTCCTGGGGCAGGGCCGGGGCGGAGGGGGGGGGGGGAGGGCCGTTTCCACCCCACGGATACCAACACTGAATATAGCAATCAAGACGAGCCGGGGAAGGAAAACACGGGCTCTCTCACCCGTCTGGAGGCTCCTCGGCTTGGCGCCCAGATATGCCAGGTTCACGTTGGCCTTGCGGCCGTCGATGTTGGGATTAGGGTCTTTGCAAGCTCTCTCAGCTGCCGCCCGGTCGGCCATAGTAACCTGGAGGAGCACAGACGCATCAGGGGCTTCCCTTACTGGGTGGGAGAAGCAGAGGGCTCTGCTCTGGCAAGGGGCCCTCACGTCCCCCTCCACCGGGGCCAGTGACCCAGAGCCTCTGGCACAGTCTCCACCGACCTCCCACCCCGGGGCCCTCCCACAGAGGTGCCCCTGGATTTCAGCTCCTCCTTCCAAGTTCCTGTGCTGGGAAACCTAGCCTTCAAGGACAGAAAAGATCCCCAGGGGAGACAAGGCACCCTCCCCCGCCCCAAGCAAGGCAGGGGCCCCAGCCGGTCCTGCCTGCCAGCCAGTGGGGGGTGCGAATTTCCTCATGGGAGGGGCTGGGGAACGCTAGTTAGAAAGGAAGTAGGAGACAATTCTTCAAGCCGCTTTTCACTTAAACTGATGTTTATTTGGGGTGGTTAAGGGAGCTCTTGTAAAATACTGGAGGGGAGGGGGTGCCAAAGGCCTCCAAAGCGCCCTGAGGTGAAGCCTCCGCTCCTGCTTGCTTGTTGCTCCAGGAAGTCCTGGCCGCAGCCGGCTGTCCCCAAAACCTCTCTGCAAACTCAGAAGTGCTAATTGAACTCAGCGGTTCTCCCTTTTAAACCGGGAGCGGGGTGGGGGTGGGGGCAGGGAGCCGGGACCGGGTAGCGGCGGCCCGACCGGCTGGAGCGTGAACCCCCGCCCCCGAGCCCAGGAGGGGGCGGCAGGTGCCGGGGCGGCTGGGCGTGCGCCCGCCGGTTGACTCAGCGCCCCCGGCGCGATAAGTGCGGGGCGGGGTGTGCGCCCGGCCGCGGGGCCACTTACGAAGCCGTAGCCGCGGGACTTGCCCGTCTGGCGGTCGGTGATGACCACGGCCTCCTCGATGTCCCCGAAGCCCTCGAAGTACTTCCTGAGCGAGGCGTCGGTGGTGTGGTAGGGCAGGCCGCCCACGAAGATCTTGGTGAACGTGGTGTCCTTCTGCGAGCCGTGCATGGCGCCGGGGGCGGCCGGGGGCCGCGGGAAGCCCGCGCTCGGGGCGCACGGCGCGGGCTGCAGCAGCATGGGGGGGGCGCCCCGCCGCCTACAGACCCGGGCCGCGCCGCGCAGCGCTCATGGGCGGCGGCGGGGAGCGAGCAGGGCAGCAGCGGCGCCGGTCCAGCCGCCAGGCCCGTCCACTCGCGGGCTGCTCGCGCTCTGCGCGCCTCGCTGCGCTGCGCTGCGCTCGGGCCGGCGCTGCGGGCACTCTGCGCCCCGGCGCCCGCCCCCGGGCTTTGTAAGCGGCCCCGCCCCCAGCCCGCCGCGGCCCCGCCCTCAGCCGCGGCCACGCCCCGCCACGGGCGCGCAGGGGCCGCCGGGAAGCGTAGTCCTGGCCCCGCCCCGCCGCACCCCGTGGGCCGGGGAAGCCCTGGGGCGGGGCGGGGCTCTCACCCTGGAGACAACAGGCACGGGCGCGCGGCAGGCGGGTACCGCGGTCCCGGGGGCCCTCTGCATGCCCGCCGGATTCCAGCCCCCTGCCCTCGTGGAGCGCACGGTCTAGTGAATTAGGGGGAAGCCCGAGGGTGAGCATCCCGTTTATTGAGCCAACATTTATCTCAGGGCGAGGTAAGATACAGCAACATGTATTAAAAGGTGAAATGATTTTTGTTTTATATATAAATATGATTCATTCGACGAATCCTTTTCAGGGCCCCTCATGCGACAGGCACTCCAGGATTGGGGCTGCATGGATGCACAGAACATACACGGAGTTCTATGAATAAGGCGGGTCAACGTTAAAAATACGGTGTACAACCGGGAGGGATATAAACCCGGGATCTGCGATCCAGGAGGGTCCAGAGTGGTCCCAGAGGCTTCCCGGAGGAGGTGACGAGGCAGGGGGAGTTGTTCTGGCCTCGTCAAAAGTCCATCCCCACCCCCATCCCCATATCAGGGATTCCTCCCTCTGTGTGGGCGACCCGGGGGAAAACGCAAGCTGAGGGCGGTCCGGTCCCTCTGTCCCTGTCCCCAGCCACAGAAACAGGCCATGTCAGGGCCTCCGTGAGCTCCACACCAGGCAGGACTGGCTACAGAACTTGTTCAAAGTTATTAGGAATTTCACATCAAACAGGAGAGCATTAAACCTAGCGAGGGGTGTTTCTGAGCTCGGGGCCCTTGAAGCTGGCCCCGGCACCAGCATTCCCCACCGGTGGGTCACACCTCCGTGCAGTGCAGAACGCCGCTGTGGGGCCTCGAACCCTTGGCGTGTCCGGGCACAGTTGTGCACACACTTGAGAACTGCAGCTCTAAGTGGGGTCACTTCGGGCCGAGCCTATCGCCTCGTCGGGGACAGCGGGACACAGGCCGGGATCTGCGGGACTGGGAGGGGCACGGCCAGCCATGTTCCCTAGTCTTTCAGGGGTTTATCCAGCACCTTCTCTGTCTCGGCTGTATTTGACTCCAGGCCCAGACGGACTGTCTCAAGTCCCTGGACCCCTGACCCTGCTCTCCTTCCTTCCCTCAAATCTGTGCCCTAGCGCCCCCCCCCCGACGCTAGGAGGGGAGCCCCCAGTCTTCAGCAGGCCTCCTAGGGACACAGTTCCCTGTCCCACCTCAGTCCTATTCCTCATGTTCCTCCAACAGCTCAGCCACACTCCTGCCTCCTTCCAGGCCTTTGCCTCATTGCTTGCCCTTTATCCTGCTTATTTATTTCCTTCCCAAAGTACTTCTCCCCCCAGAAGCCCCGTTCAGTTCACGTGTGCGTGTACGGCCTCCCTCTTCTGCTAGGTGAGACCTTGGATGTTTTGCTCAGGCTGTAAGACCTGGCAAGCAGAGGGCCCTCGGGAAATGTTTGTTGAGTGAATGCACGATGAAACGGAGGTGAGGAGAGCTCTCCACCAGACAAGGGGCCCTCAGAGAGCCCTTTGGAACCTTTGATTAAAATGTGATTAAAGTGTGCCCTAGACTTGTTTCCTAGAGGCCAGGGAAGGCGGCCATCAGCCGGCCGCGTGATCTTGGACGAGCTGGGCCTCAATTTCCCCCTCCGTGGCAGACAGGGCCTCTCGGAGGCTGCCCCAACCCGGGCCAGGACGAACTTGGGCGGGGTGGGCGGTGCCTTTGCCCGGGGCGCCGGCAGCCGAGGCTCTCCGCCTACAAGTCCCAGAGCCGCCCGCGCCCGGCCGCGCCCACCCCGCGCCCCGAGCCCCACCCGGCGAAACCCCGGCGCGGGAGGAGCGCCGGCCTGGAGCGCGGCTGCACGCCGGGCGGCGGGCGTCTGCGGAGCACGTGCTGGCGCCGCGGGGGCCTGGGCTTCCCCAGCCGGGGGCAGCCGCACAGGGCGGGGACACAGGCGCGGAAGGCGCGGGGCTCGGGAGGGGCGTCTGTCCACCCCGGCTAGGCGGGCTGGCTGCGTGCACCTCGCGCTCCTGCCCGGCCCGGAAGCGGGGGCCGCCTCCGGCGGGGGGCCGTGTGCGCCTTAACGCGCGGATGCCTGCGTAGGGGTTCCTTCACTCGTTCATCCTGTGGCCCCATAGGTTTCTGCATCCCCGACCTCTCCCGTCGGGTGGCGCCACTTCCCCACGTGCCCCCATTTCTGCTTGGGAATCAGCTATTCACCCAACAGATCCTTATGAACGGTCCGTCAGGTGTCAGGCCAGGGTTCCAGGCCCCAGGATACTGCAGGTAGGAAACAAGCATACACTCCCCCCCACCACCACCCAGGGGCTTACACTTCAGGAGTGGAGAGACAGGAATGAATGAATGAATGGTGAATATTATGTTTATATTTAGGTAATTTTTCTAGGGCGGTGAGAAGGAAGCAAAGAGGAGCAGACGGTGATGGGTGTTCTTTAGAGTCAGGGAAGGCCTGTGGGAACTGGTGAGAGCCAGAGCCATTGGAGGACGGGGAACAGCAGAGAGAACAGGATGCAAAGGCTCAGAGCCGGGCACCTGGGTGGCTCAGTCGGTTAGGCGACTGCCTTCGGCCCAGGTCATGATCCTGGAGTCCGGGGATCGAGTCCCGCATCAGGCTCCCTGCTCAGCAGGGAGTCTGCTTCTCCCTCTGACCCTCCCCCCTCTCATGCTCTCTCTCTCTCTATCTCATTCTCTCTCAAATAAATAAATAAAATCTTAAAAAAAAAAAAAAAAGCTCAGAGCCACCATTTATCCAACAGTTTTTGAGTGCTGGGCACTTTTATGTGGTCGATCCTCACACACCGCTAATAAGGATAACGTTCGTTTGTTTGGGGCCAGGTCCTTGACTAGGTGACCTTACATATATTAGATGATTTAACCTCAAAAGTCTTTGTCATTTGTCGGTACTATTAGCCCACTTTTAAGAGGGAGGGCACTGAGGCTCAGGGTTGCTTCCCCAAGGCCACGGAGGGCCGTAAATGATGACCAATCCATGATCTCATTTATTCTCCCCACAGTCTTTAAGGAAGTGTCTCCCCACTTTGAGGGCTGGGTGGCTGGGACCGCAGAGAGGTTAGGTGAAGTGAGAATGAAGCTGAAGTCTTAGGGGGAAAGCCCAGACTCACGCCTCTAGTCTGGAAACATGAGTCCTTGTCTGAGACCATGCCTGTGTGAACACTTGTGGTTGAATTGTGTCTCCCCCCAAATATGTTCAAGTCCTAACCCCTGGGACCCATGAACCTGACCTTATTTGGAGGTAGGGTTTTTTATGATATAATCAATTTAAGAGAAAGTCATATTGGATTAGTATGGGGCCTAATACAATAACTGTTGTCCTTACAAGAAGCCCACTCGGAGATGTACACACACGTGACAACAGAGCAGAGGCTGAAGACATGCATCTGCAGGCCAACGTGCACCATGATTGCTGGTGGCACGGGAAGCTAAGAGAAAGGCATGTGTGAAACAGATTCTCCCTTCTTTGTGCATTCAGAGCCCTCCTGACACCTTGACTTTGGACTTCTCGCCTCCAGAACCATGAGAGAATACATTTCTGTTGTCTTAAGCCACCCAGTCTGTGGTCATTGGCTGCGGCAGCCCTTGGAGACTCATGCAGGTGGAGGTACTGAGCAGGACAGAGCCCTGAGCACATGAAATCCCACAGCCTGTCACTCTTGGGTCTGGGAACCACCTTCAGAGCCAGCCGAGGGTCCTGGGACTCGTGGGTGTCATTCCCGGACCCAGGCGTGGGAGGCAGCCCTGTACCCGCTCTGGGCTTCAGCTGCTCAGCCGAGAGAGGGTTCTTCCACTTACAGCATCATCCTCCTCCCCACCCAACTGGGAACAGAACCAGCGCCCGCCTTCCCGGCCTCTCCTGGCCATCTCCAGAGCCTGGGCTCTTTCCCTCAGCGAGCAGCCAGGCTAGGACCCCACCATCCCCAGCTGCATCTCAGAGGCACCATCTGGTCTCTAACATCCCTCAATAGCTAGTGTCCCTGCCCAGTCCTGCTCTCCACCTCCGTTTGCTTCTCTAGGGACTGGCCATCTCCCGGCCCGAGGCCTGCTCCAAGAGGTTAGGCCGCTGTCTGCGTTGTTCCCCGCCGTGCCCCCAGCGCCTGGCACAGGGAGGACACTCAGTCCATGTGTGCTGAGTGAGGGAACAAACACACGAATGAGCCCATTCCAGAAGCCCGGGATTGGGGGTGTGGAGGGATCTTCGTGGAGACCCAAGGAACTCAAGGTGTCTGTGGACTCAAGCTGGGGGTTGCCCTTCACCTCAAAGGCAGGCTGCGGGGGCGGGGGGGAGTGCGCAGGCCCCCCGTGCCCACCTCCACCCAAACTGGAGGCTCGGGGAACCTTGAAAGAAAACATCGACGCAACAAACAAAAGAGGAAGCGCGGGGGACTTGGGACCTGCAGACCTTGTCACGTCGGCTGACCCCGACTGGCCCGCGCTCTCGGCTTGGCAGGGCTCCTTTGGGCTCACCCTCCGAGGCACGTGGTGCCTTCTTCACAGGCATCGGCCCGGGGGTGGGGGGCAGAGGGCAGCCAAGACAGCCCCGCATTCGTGTCCTGCACACATCACACGTCTGTCAGCGACAGGCCCCCCTGGGCCTCAGTTTCTTCAGCTCCAAGATGGGCATCACGCTAGCAGCTTCCTCATAGCGGCTCTGGTGGGGCTGCAGGACACAAAGTGCTGAGGTCGTCCTCACGCTGAGTGGGAGCTCGGTAAATGCAAACTCCTGCAATTTTCGGGTTTTTTTTTTTTTTTTTTTTTTTACCAACACGCCTCAGTCTCCATCCTACACGGCGGCCTGAGGCCAGGTGGGGAGGTGGCACCTTGGCAGCCCTCCCACCCAGGCTCCTTCAGGGGTTCCCATTGCCTGGGGGACAGAGGCCCAAACCCCTCTGTTGGAGATGCCCTCCCGACCCCCAGCCAGTGTGGAGAGGCCCAGCCTGCCCCAGCCGTGTGCGCTCTCAGGGGCCCTCGGCTCTGAGCGGGCCTGGGACCCCGGGCAGTCTGCTGAGACCTACAGCCCCTCCTCAGACAGCGGTTTCAAACAGTAAAATGGCTAGAAATGCAAAGGAAAAGTATCACATTAAAATACAGCTATTAAAATATTTTTTAGAAGCAAGCGTGTGATTCAGGGCTGTGTGCCCTCACGCTGAGGGGTTAGGTCACCAGAGCGAGCGGTGCCTTCACGGTGCTCTGGTTGTGAAGCGGCGATGAGCAAAATGCCCGCGAGCAGCGTGCCGTGCGGGCTTCAGGGTCACGGCTGCGGCCGAGGGCGCCCGGCTGGCCCGTGTTGGCCCGCCTCCGTGGAGAAGACTTCTTCCCCATCAGGCTCACAGACCCTGCATTCTGTCCCCGGGCTGCAGCGCCTTCGCATGAGCTCCTCTGGCCGCCGTCCCACGTTACCCACCCTTACGGCTTAAAGCAACACAGATCGACCCTCTCGTTCTCCTTATTCCGGAGGTCAGAGCCCAGCAGGGGCCTCCCCGGACTCAAAAGTCACGGTGTTGGCAGGGCTGGAGGCTCGGGAGGGGCAATCGGTCCCCTTGCCCTTTCTCAGGGGCTGGGTTCCTTGGCTCGCGGCCCCCGCCCCCCTCCTCAGGAGCTGGTGCTCAGTGGGGCAAGCGGCTCGTGAGGCCACCTTCGGGGCTAATGGTCGTGTTTCATCCGTGGACAGCTTGGGCCACTGCCTCGGTCAACCTTAGAAAAGTGGCCAGCGCGGATTTGAAAAAACATGGATTATAAACACGGCCGTTGCCCCTCGGAAGGCTGCACACCTTTTTGGCACTCTACAGGTTAGTGGCTGTGCGGAGAAGCCCCTTGCCCCGGTGTGGTGTGCGGCTAACCCCTGAGCTTCCAGAACTCCGCGAGAGCCAAGGCTAGGGAGAGGCGGAGCCCGTCCCTGCAGTGGGAGTGGGGCTTCCCTGGGGAGCGCCGGTGTGGGGGCCCCGCCCCAGCAGGTGCAGCGTGGCAGGTGCATGAGCCGCTTGCCCCAGGAACCCAGGAGCGTGTTGGTGAAGGTGGCTGCAGGTACCGTGTGGACACGGCATCTGTTCTGGCTCGATGGTGGGGGCAGGGGGCACCGTGTCACACAGTTGAAAGGGGAACGGCTACCTGGGAACACTGTCCTAGTCAGCTTGGGCTGCTGTGGCAGAGGACCACAGACTGGGGGGCTCAAAAGACAGAAGCGTATTTCCTCACAGTTCTGGAGGCCAGAAGTCCAGGATCCAGGTGCTGGCAGGGCTGGCTTTTTGTGAAGCTGCCGTCCTTGGCTTGCGTTGACCGTCTCCTCCCCGTGTCCTCACTTGGTCTCTCCTGGGTGTCGGTGTCCTAATCTCTTCTTAGGACACCAGCCACACTGGATTAGGGCCCACTCTGAGGACCTCATTTAATTTAATCACCTCTGTAAAGACCGTGTCTCCCAATGCAGTCACATTCTGGTGCACTGGGGGTTGGGACTAACCACAGGAATTTGGGGGGGGCGGGCACAATTCAGTCCATAACCTATACCTACTTTGCTTTTGCAGGCAACTCGTAGAATTGTGCTTGGGGCCTCCCATGTGGGTCAAGGGGCCCCTCCTGCAAAGTCCCACTGAGGCGGCCAAGGACTGGGGTCGTGTTATAGGAGGTTCCAAGAGCTGAAGTGGCCCCTGGCACCAGGGGACATGCCACGAACCTAAAGACAGTGGGAAACCCCATGCCTCAAAGAATTCCCTCAGTGAAACTCAGCCTCCACTGCACTTCTGCTTTAAAGGTCAAGCCCAGGGCGCCTGGGCGGCTCAGTCAGTTAAGCGTCTGCCTTCGGCTTGGGTTGTATCACGGAGTCCTGGGATCCAGTCCCACGTCGGGCTCCCCAAGAGCAGGGAGTCTGCTTTTCCCTCTCCCTGTGCCCCTCCCCCTGCTCTCTCAAATAAATAAATAAAATCTTTAAAAATAAAAACATAAAACAATAAAGGTCAAGCCCAGAGTCAGAAAGATGCAAACTGGAAATGCAGGTCTACCTGGTGCCGGGGGAGGAGGCCCGGGGTCAGGAGGGGGGCGCTCAGCCCCGGTGAGGAAGGCCCTGGGGGCACAGGGAGTCAAAGGCAGCCCCTCCAGGCCCTGGAGTGATGGTGACACTGCCCTTCAGGCTACCAGTGGCGGCTGAGTGGCTGAGTGTGGAGGCTGCAAAGCAGAGGAGGGGCCTCATGCTTCTGAGCCATCCCCCTCGTGGAGAAGAACTGGAGGCAGGGGGAAGCATGCTGGTGCCTGGACGACCCGAAGGCCAGGGTGGGTTTGGGACCTCGAGGTGCTGGTGGTTGAGCTGCTTCTTAGCACTTTTGACCACCCCCTCCCTGCCGCCCCGCCCCTCCCCCAGGGGGAAACTCCAGGGATAAGGTCGCCTGCCAGTTCTCTTTAGGGGCTGACTCACGTTTTAAGCAAGTACGCAACAGGCTTTTATTTGCTTTGGAAACAGCCCTCACCTTAGTATTTCTCAGTATATTGATGCAAAATTCACAACACACTTACAGCAGGCTATAAAATGACTTACTCTGCTTCTATAGGCCTTGTGGTGACATAACACTTGTTGTGATAAAAAATACTCAAAAAAAAAAAAACCAACCAAACCTCTCAGCACGACAGCCACATGGTTCTCCTGCCTCCTCCCCCCTTTTGCTGCTGGGGCTCTATGGAATCAGGGTGCCCTCACTTCGCAGGAAATCCCGCCGCTGAGCTGTGAAACGTAGACAGTCTCTGGGCGTCAGCCCAACCCCTCACGGGAATAGGATGCTCGTGTTGAAACCGCCTCCTCCACCTGCAGCCTGGAGGGATTTCCCACCGACCAGCACATGTGATGTGCGTCTAGAGCGTTCAAAGTTACTGAAATTAGTCTCAAAATGGCCCTGTTGGCCCCTAGCACCCATCTGGGATGGAGGTTTGCATTTCCTTCTCTTTCCTTTCCCAAAGCAAGGCAGAGATAATGCCGAAGGGTGAGTGGAGACAGAGTCGCCCACACCACAGGCAACAAAACTTCAGTGTCCCATAAGGAAACCGGGGAGGGGGGCATTGTATTTTAAGTAGAAAAGTCAGGAATCTGACCTCTAAAAAATTCTCGACTTTAGTATTCTAAGGAGGCCATCAATCCTTGTAAAGGTAAAAGTGTGTAATTTTACAGGATATTTTTCTAACAGGATAAATAATCCCTCAACCCCACTTCTCAACTATCTTACAAGCTTAGTAACAACACCACGTGGAGAGCCAGCACTCATTTCTTTGAACAAGCACAAGTCCAAGGAATAGAATACACAACATACACCCCTGAGCCTGGCACTGGGGTCGTGGGCGCCACCTCCTGGCGGCCTGGAAACACAGCCCGGGGCTGCGAGAAGCCGCCTCCAGACAATGGAGGTCCCAGGACAGCCGGGTCTGTGGACATTTTGGCCCCGTGGGAGAGGAACTTCCCACGGATGTCATCCCACCTGGAAGTTAGAGCAGTAGCAGCTAGAATTTGAGCACTCATTATGGGCCAGCCACAGCAGCACCCTGCGGGCTTTAACTCTGAATACTCCCACCAATCTTTTGCAAATGCTGCTTTCCATGTCTCCCATTGGACAGATGAGGTCCCCGGGGCTCAGAGAAGTAGAAATCACATGCTCAAGGTCCCACAGCAGGGATCTGGAGGCAGGCAGTCCATGTTCTTAACTATGTACAGTGTCATACGGGTATTTCAAACATCCTCTTATAGTCAATAGACAGTCCTTCTCTCATTTGGGGGAAAGTGCAAGGAAATGGTCGTGACTGGTACTCACGGCAGCACTATGGGTCCTCAACCACGTAAGGCGTAACAGGGAGAAAAATCCCAGTCCAGGACACGATTAACATCTGTAACACATATACACGTAGACACATACACACACACGTAACGGTAGCAACGTTGAGCAAAACAATACTTATCATCACTGTGTGTGAGCTAGTGAACGTATAAAATATATTTTAATGTAGTCTTGCAGCTCCATTAAAAACATGCTAGTCTCAACAACTATAGTCATTTCACAACCTACGATGAGATCACGATTTAATCTGGAAGATGCCGACTTCCGTGCTCCTAATGGGTTTGGTCATTTCTCACAGAGCCCCTCCTTCAAAGGAAAACTCACATTTTGGTTGAATGAGAAAAAAAAGAAATTTCCCAAGTCACTCCAAAATTGGCAGAGAGGTTCTACCAAGCAGCCTAGAACATACAGAGTAACGTCCCGTTAACAGAATTTTCTAGTGAGGTATTTTGTCCCTCGAAGAGGACGTTAGGTGGTATGTTTTAACTTCCATTGTATTATTTCATGGCTTTTTATTGTCTTATTTTCATTGTGTAAATTTTTATGGTTACTTTCTAACTTTGGGCAAAAGATAACAGTTTTCCACATATGTAATTTTTTTCTTTAAATTTATGGCAGTGACTAATTTTGTGGGGGCAACTGTGTTTTTTAGAAGTGGATCGACTTAAAGAAAAATAAGGAAATCATGGTGAAACTGGTGACCAGATGAATGATGAATGTGCTTAGGAAGCTGCATGGGAACCAGCCCGGAAACACACCAGGCATCTGAGCAGCTTCTCACTTGGCAGAATCCCGCTTCTCAGGAAGAAGGGCGAGGACCCATGGTCGTAAGGTGGCTGCTCACCCTGTTCTACCAAATCCCACCCAAGCATCCTCGTGTCCAGGCCCAGGACAGACGAAGCCGCCCCTCACACGGGTCAGGCGGGCAGGGTTCAGGAGGCCCCCTTGATGGCAGAGAACTCTGGAGAAGCTCGCAGACACACACACAAAGCACCGCGTTTCCAGGCCATTTCGGTGTCTGCCTCGAAGAACACGGGATGAGACCAAACGTGGCAGCAACAGAGGTGAGCCTTCCTGCACACGACTCCCACCTGCTCTGACCCGTCTCCTTTCTTGCGAGTTCTCGCCGCCAGGCTGTGTCCACAGTTACTGCCAAGTGTGGTGTCACGAGCAGAGCCGAGGCCTAGGAAAACCAAATGGAGACATCACACGAAAGCAACCTCTTAACTTTAGGATCTGGCTGGTAGATATGTGTTCACTGCGAAGCTGTTCCCACTCAACACGTTTGGGAATCTTCATGAGAAAATGTTGGAGAACGTAAGTGAACAAGACAACCTGTCTTCTCCATTAGGCTTACACACCCCTCTTCCCATGAAAGCAGGACCTCTGGGTGTAAATCTTTTTTTTTTTTTTTTAAAGATTTTATTTATTTGAGAGAGAGAATGAGATAGAGAGAGAGAGCATGAGACAGGGGAGGGTCAGAGGGAGAAGCAGACTCCCCGCCGAGCAGGGAGCCCAATGCGGGACTCGATCCCGGGACTCCAGGATCATGACCTGAGCCGAAGGCAGTCGCTCAACCAACTGAGCCACCCAGGCACCTGGGTGTAAATCTTTAAGCTTTTATCTGAGAGAGTGAGCGAGCGAGCACGCGCACAGAGTGAGAGTGAAAGGGAGCAGCAGACTTCCCGTGAGCAGAGGCCAATGCGGGACTCGATTCCAGGACCCTGAGATCGTGACCTGAGCCGAAGGCAGACCCTTAACCGACTGAGCCACCCAGGCGCCCATGGGTGTTCATCTTTAATGGCACAGCGACTTGTCATTAAAGCCGTCAAGATTACACTTGTATCTTTCTCAACTAGAAGATCCCAGCAAATGCATGAGCAGCGTATAGTATGGGTACCTGCAGGGGTGACGTTTAAGATGGGGAGCTCCTCAAAGACTCCATATCCTTTTAGGAAACATGAAAACAAATATCTTAAGAAGTTCAGTGATTTCAACAAATATTTCCTGGTTCATCACTAGGAAACCCATAGCAGGCCTTTATGCTCTAGGTTCTGGGCAGGTGGAGAAATGAGCCCCGGCCCCATCTATCAGGGTTCACATCCCCATGGGCACCAAGGAGCTCCCTCACTCCTGGTTTCTGGCACCCCAACATGGGACTTCGGCGGATGTTTTAAGTTAGCCAACGGCACAAACTACCTATCCCCTTGGTAACGTGGCGAGGCCCAGGCTTGGAAAAGAACACTCTACAAAGCTCCTGGTTTAGACTCATGATTTCCAGGTCCTTTTCAACCACCGCCAGTCACAAGCGTATAAAGAGAATTATGAAATTACGGCTAAAGCCACGCTCATGTTGCCTACCTGTCAGCAAAGCCAGCTACTGGGATAACTAAGCTTGACTCTCAGCAGAGCGGTCCTACTTACCCTCTCTTCCCACACACACAGGGCTGATTCATGAAAAGTGAGGTGTAAATAATTAACTTGAAAATTCAGGCTTTTTTTTAACCAGTACACCTGCCTTTCTCTCTCAAAAAATAACATTTTTCATGCAAAAAGATAGAGCCGAAGAGTTAAAAGGTCTGATCTTACTTGTGATCTGACTACCAAAGAATTTTTTAAACCATTGAGTGCAGGCAATCTCTTCCAGTAGAAAATTTTATTTTCATTGCTTTTCATGAGTAGGCAAACACAACTTACAATACTGTCAAAGCCAGATTTCCAAACTCAGCAAGTTAGTTTACATACCAGTCCTAAACAGTAAAGCATAAGCAGCATTTGGGATCACAGAGTAAAAACACAACAACAGACTCAAAAGTCAAATGTTAAGCTGAATCTCACTTTGGATACTTACCAATCAAGAATTTTAAATGATGAGAAATAAAAAAAAAAATGACCTACCAGCACTGGGGTACAACTGAAGAGCACCTGTGGCGCGGGGGGCTCAGGTCCTAACCTGAAGGCCACACAAACATCACCCACTTGGGCTTGCACACAAAGGCCTGCCCCTCAGCGCACGGAACAGGCCCCGTTCCGGCCACCGGGGACCTCTGCCCGGCGGAGCCAAACACCGCTGGGGAGGTTAAAGACGGAACGAAGGAACAAGAGAAACACACATCCAGCCTCTGCTGGCCTGCACTTGATGCTGCCGCTAGACACTCCACACGGCAGTCACAGCTCAGGATCCCCTTTCTTCTAAGGGGCAAGACAGCTGCATGTCCCCAAGGGCGGCTCCAATCACAAATCAAAACCCTGGATGCTGCGCGACAGGATGGCCGCTTCAGAGCTTAGGGGGCAGGCAAGGGGAGAGAGACACACATAGGGAGCTTAGTAGGGAATCTTCAAAATATTTTATTACAAAATACAGTACAGCGTTCATAGAATGTTTCCCAATGTTCTCGAATACATACATGGCTGAATGAAGCACTGCAAAATACCTGGCAGTCGCCCACAGGAATCTAACTTCTAGAATCTATTTCAATCCCTGTGGAGTCACAGAAGAAATCTGTAACAGGCAGTGGAATGGAGAGAAGGACAGTCACCGTGGCCGGCAGGGCTCCTGACTGCTGATCAAGGACACTGTTTTCTCCGGGGCTTGAAATCCACATCCAGGGCTGACAACCTACCAAACGCTGGGACCCAAATCCATACAAAGACGAGGCAGAGTAGAGAGGAAACAGCTCTGGACAACCCAGAAGTCTCCGGCCACTACTTCTTATTCCTGGGTTTTAGCTCTTCGGCTGCATTACGCAGGAAAATGTAATTTTTCTTTTGGGGATTATAAAATTCATGTCCCTAAAGGGGCGGAAAAACACACACACAACAATCTTATCATTAAAAAGCAAAAATTAGCATTTTGTGGGCACTTTGTATATGCCTAGTCCTGTGCTACATACATGAAACAATGTACCTGGGGGCACAAAACAGGTTTATGGGGGGAAAGAAAAGTCAAATGTTAAACAAATTTAAACTTTGGTTTCAAAGGAAAGGTTAAGGACTTGGTGGAAATTCGTCTTCGGTGTCCCACTTAGAGGAATGATCTTCTACATATTTTTCAGTGCTAAGCCTCTTTAACCCACTACCACCTCAATGCCAAGGTGACCACCCACAAGGAGCAAGGCCTCCAGGGAGGGCAGTGGAGGACTGGCTCAGACCTGAGGTTTCACAGAAGAGGAGACATCTGCTCTATGACTTCCTGGGGCTGGCGGCAAGGGCCAGGATGAGCCAGCCCACACAGACCCAGAGAGAAGTGCAAGTATGTGTGGTGGTCAGTGAGTCTGCCCGTGGGCAGGTGGAAGGGAAGCCTGGCAATCAGGACCAGGCTGGACTATGAAGGACAGTGAAGGGTAGACTGAGGCCGTTGAACATTATCCCCCAGAAAAAGGCACAGCAGCCAGAAGCTGTAAGTGGTTCATAGTGCCAGGACAGCGGAGGGGGTGGTGGGCAAGGCTGAAGCGGGCACCTCGGGTGACCCGAAGACCTGAACAGGGAGATGGGGAGGGCCTCCGGCTGCACTCTGCCTCCTCTACCGTAGCGACGTGTTTTATTCTCATCCCTTGACAGACACGCCCAGATGGTTCTAGAAGTTTAGCTCAATGGTGACCAGAAGTTCCCATCATAATACACGAAGTGCAGCTTTTCTGGACAGCTGCATTCAGGCAGCAAGCTCGGAATATTAATCCTATGTGATCACGATTTCATCCCAAAGAGAACTGTCCCTAAACTAAGAACAGTGTGAACTTCCCAAAGCAACTCTTTTTAAATTAAAAAGAGTGTAATTTAATTAACTCCTAGTGTAAGTTGACATTAATTGTTCAGATGAATTCATCTTGAGCAGCATTCACAGCAATGAGCTTTCTCACTTCTTTCAATTCACTTCCCATTTTTCAATGCCTGCAACATGCGGCTCCCTGAGCGTGACCCGGGGGAGGGGGGCCAGAGGTGCAGCCTGAGGCAGCCGCAGGCGGAGCGCGTGGACCAGGGAGCCCCTTTGAAGAGCCCATGGAGAAACCAAGGCCCTGGGCCACAGCCTGCTCCAGCTCCGGCTCCGCAGAACCGGAAAAGACACCCTTTGTGAAAAACTGCGTGTGGCTGCCACAGGCG
>NC_138378.1:5171030-5193882 GCF_054177405.1 Leptonychotes weddellii
TGAAAGTGACCACCACGCATGACTACTGCACCCCCAGGATGCCTGAGCAAAGCGGCTTCAAGAAACACACCGCAGCTGCCCGGCCCGCATCAGCACACACCCAGCGAGACAGGGCTCGGGTGTGGAGGCCGGGTGGGCACGGGGACCGCAGGTAAAGCCACCAGAGACTGGGGACTGCCCAGCTCTTTTGAGAGAGAGAGAATCAAAGGTGACACTGAGAGCCCCAAGTGAACGGATAGTGACTGACTCAAGGGAGGGACCCAGGAGAGGCAGTGAGCCTGGAGGATAAAGGACGCACGGGCGGGAGTTCCAAGACTTGCTCTCCTAAGTGAAGGCACTCTGGGCACGCTGTGCATTCACGCTGTTGGGACGGGGATACTGGAAGAGAAGTGGAGTGCGAGCTCAGGAACCAAGTCAGAGACTGAAGGGTCGGTCACTGGTTTGCGTTGGGAGAACCCCAAGGAGAACCAGTCAGGCTAGAGCTGACAGGGAAGGGCGGCACTCAGGAAGCAGCCAAAGGAACAGAAGCTAGTGGGTGTTAACCCCACTGATGCGTTCATCAGTCGAGGAAAACAAGGTTTCCCAGCTAGCTTTGGCATGGCCGAAGGCTTCAGTGTGTGCTTACAGACGGAGGACCAGGAGCCGGTGGGCAGGGAGAGAAGGTGCTTGAAGAAGGAGAGAGAACAGAGGGGTGTGAGGGAGTCTGGGGCATGTCTGGGGTGGGAGGCAGGCGGAAGGAAATGGGCCAGGGCAGACAGGCACGCGTGCAGATGAAAGGGAAAGACACTGAGGAGGGCAAAGCCTTTCTGGGTGAGGCCAGCAACCTCACCAGTCAGGAACCTGGGCAGCAAGGGCAGAGCAGGGAAAAGTCTGAAAGGCTGCTGTGGAGAGGGGGCTGGGGGGTGGCATGAGAAAAATGAACAAACGATCCAGGACAACCAGCAGCTGAGAAGCAAACACGTGGGCTGGCCGAGAAACATCAGCTGTTAGCCAGCAGCCTGGAGCCCCAATCCCGCGGTCTGCTCCCCTTACCACCATGCTGGGATGCCTCAAAAATGCAGCCACGACCCTGTCAGCCCCTAACTCCCTTCCCCAGATAATAAACAAAGCAGCAACGCCTCCAGTGAAAGCCCATGCTCTGGCCCTGCTGCCCCCCAGCAGCCCTCACCGTGCCCCCTCATATTCTGGCAACCACCCCGGGCCTCACTGAAGGACTTAGAGCCTCCTGGAGTGATGGCCTCCAGCTCACTCTACTTCTGACCTCACAATGACCAGACCCTTCCCAGGGGCAGGTTCCCAGGGAAAGGCTCTACGGTAGGACTTTGGCCAAATCCCCACACCTTTTGAGGGGACTTGTGCTATTTCCCTTTGCAGTGACGGATGGTGACCTGCCAAGGTCACCAGCAAGACCAGAGAAGAGTCACAACTCATGCCCAGGCCTTCCGACTCCAGAGCCTGGCACCGCTGCCTTAGAGTTTCCACAGCAGGCCTGGGAATGCTCACCTTTGACCAGTCGTAGCTGGAAGCATAGGCAAATATGTTTCCATTGTGATTGAAGCAGCAAGCCGATATCGGCTGATCTAACTGTTCTGAAGTTTTTAGTTTCGTTCTGGCATCTTTGTCCCAAAAGCTGAATCTACCATCAGATCCCACAGTGGCAAGAGTGCCATGGACAGGATGGAATGCGATCCCATTTACCTGCAAGGATCAACACGCATGATGAGAAACGGTGGAAAAGGGAGGAGGAATCAGGTTTGTACCGGTATGCCTCTGGCTTCACTTGGGAAACAAAAAGTTCGGACTGCCGCTTCATGAGTGCCGGCTGCCCGTGGATCTCAGGAGAAACTAGCCGTGCTTCTGCGATCAAATGCCAGCCCAGAACCGAATCGCATCTCTTGTTATGAACACAAGTCAGCAGAAGTTCACGAGTACGTAGCCAGGGACGCCAAGGAGTGGACCTCAGGGAAGTGCCTTTTTCTTTTTCAGCAATCAGCAATTTCCCAGTTTCAACTAAGCGTGTGAGCGGTCGGGCAGCACTCAGAAGGAGGGGGAAGGCCCCAAGAGCCGTCCGCTTGCCATCAGCAGCAGCGGAGAGCAAAGATGGTCAATGTGGCACAAAAACAGACCACCAGGACCTACAGCGTAATCCATCGATCTCTGCCCGTGAACATGCACAACGACAGAGTGAGTCCCGTAATGACTCAGCCACCCACCTCCAAGTTTAGTTTCTAGATGCATTTTCAAGGTTAAGGTTTCTAAACACGTACCGCGTAGATGTCCTGAGGGGCTGAAGTATTGGTTCCGTTCGAGCGGTGACATTTGAAGGTAAAGTTATCTTTGGCGCTGAAAAGCAAAGGCTCAACTGAGTTTTCCTTTCTGAAAAAGTCTCAAGTGAAAATTCGCAAGCAAATGGAGCCCACTTACGGATTTGGGGGGTTGATGTAGTGAATAGCAACCCTCCCCTCAATGCTTCCCAGGGCGAAACCAGTCGGCTTGTTCTGTTTGTCTTTAAAAATAGCCACACATCGATGCTAAGGTTTGAAAGAAAATAGTATGTTATCCCAAAGTAAAATACAAGATTTCATAACTAAGTGAAGGTAAGTAACGTTCACCTCATTTTTGGGTTTCACAGAAACCAGAAACATATTATACAAACACGGTAAATTATTTCTAGTCCTCCACCAAGCGTTATTTTCTACCTCTATTCAGCCACGTGACTTTACGAACAAACTGCGGACCACATGCTTGTGTCTGGCGCTGCTCTTCCTTTACCGCCGGAAGGGCCTGCTGTCCTTCCAGCAGTGCACACACCCCCTTGAACCCCACCCGTTCCTATTCTGGCGCTGGCCCCCGATTCAAAGCCCACCACTAACCAAGTGGGCACCCTGCAGCAACTCACCCAATGTTTCTGCACCTCTGCTTCCCCAAATGGAGAAGGGAAATAGCATCTGCCCAGCGATCACAGGGGAAACAAAGGTCATGTGGGAGAGTGGACGTGACCAGCACTTTCTTTTTTTTGTGACCAGCACTTTCTAAACTGCGACCACACGATGCAGAAGCAACACGCTGCACTTGATCTAACACCGGTTCTGGGGACCCAAAGGAGGGTCTCCTGGACTCTACAGAAGATCCCACAGAAGAGCCCATGACCCAGCCGCTTGGGCAGAGGGGAAGCCAGGGCCTGGGTCCTGACTCCCTCCTTCCCGTCGTGACAACCTGGCCTACTCCAGAGGACCACCCACCCTACCCAAACTGAGGTTCTATCTTCCGTGAGGAGTTCAGGAGGCATGGGGGCAGGATCAGAGCTTCTGGATGAAGCCACAGAAAATGAAGGTAAAGAGCAGTTTCTGTTATTATGACACTTGCTAGAGCACACAAATTTCCTAACTAAAAGGAAAAATACATGGTAGTTCTATTTCCTTATCATTTGCCTTTTTTGAACAAGCAGCTCATTACTTTTGAGAGTGGAAAAAAAATTAATGAAAAGGGGCAAAAGCCTGTAAGTCAGCAGGAACCATGACTATGCCTCCCATGCTCGGCACAGAGACCAGCAACTGCACACCTCTGGGGGGCACCATTTATAAGAACACAACCACAGTGGCCCTATGCAAAGACTGAGGGCCTGCCTCAGCAAATCAAAGACCAGGGTGTATGGCACAGATAGCAGGAAATGAAGCCAGTTAGACTAGGTTTTGTCAAGGAATTTGGGATTTATTCAAAGGGAAATGAGGAGTCAGTGCTGAGTTTTTAAGGAGAGGTGTGGCAAAGTCAGATGTGCCATTGTAAGAGCCCCCTGACCCATGCATGGAGAGTGGATCAAAGGAGGGACAAGATCTAAGCTCTTACAGTCACAAAAGGAGACTCGGATTAGATGTGGCAGGAGGGAAGGAGCAAAATGAACAGATTCCAAAACACCTGCAGGGCAGAAGGGAACCTGGAGATCAGTGAGACAGGAGAAAAGGAGGGGGAGCAGATCAAGGGTGACGTCCAGATTTCCAGCTTAGGCAAGAGCAGGTGGAGGTCCCATCTCATGAGATGCAGAGCACATGGGGAGGAGGCAGCTGAGGGTGGTAGGCAGGAGCGGGTTAAGGTTGTTTGTTCACTCAGCAAACATCTGCAGAAACCTTCTATGCATTAGACCTGGTTCTAGGAGCTGAGGACGAGGTGGCAACAAAGAGAAATCTCTGCTCCGCCTGAATTTACATTCTAGTGGACAACATGAAACAGAATACGTAAAACATGTATGCGTGTAGATCTTTAAGGTATATACATACACACACAGTTTTGGGGAAAACAGCCAGTGAGAAGCCTGAAGAGAGGTAACATCTAAAGATCTGCAGAAAGTGGTCCCAGGTTTGGTGTGAGACACTGTTGGGCTGAAATGTTGGGAGCCCCGCAAAGGAGCTGTCAGACTGTGGGTGTCCCGACGTCTGTTAGGGATCTGAGTCCCCAGACCACAAGGTATACTTAACTGACAGCAAGGACAGGAGATGAGGTTCTGCTTCAGTAGAGAAGGGGGTAGGCAAGGGCAGAGGCCTGGGGAGCTCCAACATGCAGCAACAACCATCAAGGAAGACGAAGTAGCCACCGGAGAGGCAGTGGGTAAGAGGTGGGCATTAGACAGGCTAGGGGCAGGGTGTTTAAGAACATGTCAGAACATGAACGCTGCTCTGTGAGCTAAATGAGGGCTGGTCAGCGTCCCCAGAATTATGGATGAGGAAGCCATCGGTGGCCAAGCCAAAAACAGTTTCGGTGGAGTAACGGGGGCAGAGGCCTCAAAGGAGTCGCGTGAGAAATGAGTGGGAGGTAAGGAAACTAAGAAAACTCATGTGAGATGCTTAACTGCAAAGGAAAAGGGGTCCAGGTGGTACCGGAGGATGTGGGGCAAGAGAGTTTGCTTCCTAGGATGAATGAGACTGGAGCACGCATCCGTGCTAGGGGTGCCAATGGGGGGGGGGGGATTAGTGTCCAGATATCCCTGGAGGAGGTGGGGTCACCATGGAGCCCCACCACAAAACCAGCATTCACAGAGCACAGACTTCACCTAACTGGCAGGAGAAAGGCAGGGAAAGATGCAGGCGCAGGCAGACTTCTAGATTCCCCAGGAAGAAGTTAAGAAGCTCCCCACCACTATGTTCTCTGAGCAGGAGCCAAGCTGATCTGCTGAGACAAAGGCTTGAGGAGGGAGAGCCTAGGAGTTGGAAGAGATGAAGAAAATCTAAGAGTCTGTGGCGGGTGGGAGACTGCACGGAAAAGCCGAGTGTTGTGTGGGCCCAATGAAGGCAGAGCTGAGGCTGGGCGCTAGGACCCGACGGAGCCCATCCACGGAGGCACACAACTGTATACAGCAGCATCCAGCCATCCAGGGGGCACCTCTGGAGACAACAGAGAAGTTGGGCTCCTCCAGGGATGGACAGTATCTACCCACAAAATACGTGTGCTTGTATCCTTAAATTCACCCCTTTAAAAATACTTCTAGGTTTCTGAAAGTACAACTGTAGTCCACACGTGACACAAAGTACACACTTCCTGATCTTACATGTGACTCACCTGATGTTTCAGTGGAGATTCTATCCTCCTGAATTCAGAAGGTTGATTCTCTAACTGGTAGACAATCAGTCCTCTCTCTGCAGTTGCCACCACGGCCATAGGGTAGATCTAGGGAATGGAGGGAAGCAGAGACATGATTAAAATGAAGGAATGTGTTTTTTTAAATACCAAAATATTAGATCCATGTTTTTAGACTCAGAAAAATAAGTCTGAATTTTTTTTAAGTTTAAAAAATCCAATGATATCACAGCATTCTTCATGAAAATCTAGGGAAATAATTATTTGAAAGAACATCCATTTTTAAAAGACTCATTTTTTACAACTATAAACTATAGGATTTTTTTTTTAAATACTGAGGAATAGGGAAGAAGAGAAAATCACCTACACCACCCTTTCAAATGCTAACTGCTGTTAATATCATGCTATGTTTTCCTCTAGGGCTTCTCCAGGCATCATGCATGCTTATGTATATATGTATGTATGTTCCTACATAATTTATGTCCTTCACTCAAGGCATGTATTCCAAGAATACTAGCTGTTGCTGTCCAATATTCCCTCAAATGAGTTCATTTAACCTCACTGGTCTTGTTGGCTTATCAGGCCACATCCAAGCTTTCATTACATTATACAGAACAAAGACCATCTGTGTCTTTTTTTTCTCATGATAAATTCCTAAAAGTGGAATTACTGGCTGTTAGCACAAAACTGGAAGACTTATAACCAAATGGACAGAGAAAGTTCTTGTTTCTCTTCCACTCAGTCCCCAAAGATCCAACACCACACCACACATTACTGCCCACTTTCCTACAGCCACAACAGACGTTATATACTGACCATGCGGCCATTTGAACTATATCCTCTGTGTATTTATTATTCAAGTTAGAGGGATTTTTAGATTACCCTCTAATTGCAAACTGTCGTAAGGTAAGAAATTTGTATTCCTCTTAAAAGGATATATATATTAAGTTAGAAATCCCTCACCACATCGGCACAGTAACATCTTTCAGGGAGCTGCAAAACCATCATGGGATTTGATGATCGTGTATCCCAAAACTATAAGCAAAAAAAAAAAAAAAAAGCCAGTAAGTGACCATTCAGAGCTATCGTCCAAACAGTGTACGAATTAATGTCACTCCTGGTCAGGCCGTGCAGTCCCCTCACTGGTGTATCATACCTTCAAAGTCTTATCCCAACTCCCGGTCATCACACAGCTGTAGTTTGGTGCTTTGATCCAATGTATGGTTTTCACAGGAGCATCGTGCTTGCAAGAAGACAAAATCAAAACAGATCAAGATAAATGTTAACTATGTGTAAGCAGCTTCAGTTCTGGAAACTCAAAGAGAAGGCACAAATTTAAATACTGAGGTCAGGGGCGCCTGGGTGGCTCAGTCGTTAAGTGTCTGCCTCTGGCTCGGGTCATGATCCCAGGGTCCTGGGATCGAGCCCCGCATCGGACTCCCCGCTCCGCGGGAGGCCTGCTTCTCCCTCCCCTACTCCCTTTGCTTGTGTTCCCTCTCTCTCTGTCAAATAAATAAAATCTCAAAAAATAAATAAATAAATACATACTGAGGTCATACCAAACAAACACCAAAGGATTCCAAGCCCTTCCCAATGACCATGACATTTAATTTAACCTAAGAACATAGATCTACTTTCCATCCTGACAAACATTAATTTTATTTTACCCATAATGAGAGTCAAAGTAAGCCCCTCCTAGGGAGATATTCAGAAATAACTAGTTGGGAACTCTACAGTTTCCTTTATTGACTAAGGTGACGTGAATGAAGAGATCAAAGAGATGCTTCTGGCACACAGTCACACATACTGCGAGCTCAGAGTAGGTAATGCCTTTCTGAAAACGGTTGTTGGTCAAGAGGCCCCCCTTCCCAACCAGGTCAGACCCTTTGGTTCTCGCGTCTTTGAGCTTCATTACTTGTGCCCTTCCCGCCTGCTATTCCTAGTAAAAGCTCCAGGAGCGCATGCAAACGTTCCTCTTACTCACTGCTGTGTCTCTACTCCGACCGGCAGTACCGGGCACAGAGTAGGCCTTCAGTAAATACTCGTCAAATGAACCAGTGTCCAAACGCAGTTGGCAAAAGGCAAGCCACACATGGCTGTCAGAACGTCGAACACGTGAATGCTGAGGCCCACTTGTGACATCTGTCTTTATAGGCTTTAATATCACTAACTCCTTAGGACACCATCCTTACCTACACACATACAGAAGACCCATGACAGACCATCTGTGAAACACCAGTAGGCCTAAGAGTGGTTATTACCCTGGTGTTACTCTGATGCTAAAGAGGTTTCTGGAATGCGTAAGTCTAACTGATCTGGTAGAGTCAACTGCACTTTTTCTATACTAGAGAATTAGAATTTAAAAGTCATCACAACCCCGGCACCAGCCTTTCTGGGCACAGTGTTTATTACCTGTGCAATCTGTATTGCCTGGTTACTGTTGAGGTCCCACATTTTGGCAGTTTTATCACATGATGCTGTAAATACTTTGCTCCCATCCTAAAAGAAAATCAAGAAAATCTGTCACTCTAAAAAAAAATATATACAATTTCTATCTGTATGTTAGGTTGATCATATTGAGGCAGGTTTTGTTTTGCAATTTTTATTTTTCTAATTATTGGGGAGCCAGTGTATTATAAACTCACTGTCACATATGAAACACATTTTTCACTCTGTTTCTTCATTACTGATTTATTTTCCTAAGAGATACCAAATAAATAGGATAAAAAAATTCAAACAACATGTGAAGTTATACAGGGAAAATGAAGTCTCCCGCCCCTGACCCTCTCCTTTCTCGTGGGCCACTGACTACCTTCCACGAGTAGTTTTTACAAATCCTGCATCCATATGTAGTAGGGGCCACTTACACATATTCTTCTTCTTCTGGTTAATTTCAAGCCTTTTTTTTTTTTTTTTAAGATTTTAATTTATTTTATTTGACAGAGCACGAGCGAGCACACAAGCAGGAAGAGCAGCAGGCAGAGGGAGAGGATGAGGGAGAAGCAGGCTCTCCGCAGAGAAGAGAGACCAACTCGAGGCTCGATCCCAGGACCCCAGGACCATGACCCAAGCCAGAGGCAGATACTTAATCAACTGAGCCACCTAGGTGCCCTAATTTCAAGTCTTTTTTGATCAACTGCAAGCCTTCACAAAAGTTGCAAGAATAAAAACAATGAATACCCACAAACCCTTCACCTAGAATCACCAATGGTAAACATTTTGCCACATTTAGTGCATCGTTCTCTCTTTATATACACACACATGCATTTATTATCATTATACGTTTGTTCGGCTACATATCTGATAGCATTCTAAAGTGCACACCATAAAACTACACTAATTTTCAATAATCATTGGTCCTATGAAAACTACAGAACAGCTTAACAAATTAGCAATCATTGTGTAGTGGTTTTAAAAATATTCATATATAGAACTCATAAATGAAGTCATATATGAAAAAACACAGGATAATTTTTAGAAAGAGGAAAACCTAAATGGAAAGTCTAGACCAGTGGTTAGCAAATTTCTTCTTAAAGAGCCATTTATTTAGTGAATAACTCCTTAACTTAAAGTCATAATAGCTTGAAAGCAGCCATACACGTTATGTAAATGAATGTGGCTGTGTGCCAATAAAACTTTATTTACAAAAATAGGCAGTGGGCCATTTCTGGCCCATGGGCCATAGTCTGCTGACCAGTGACCTAGATTATCTCATTTCTGGTTCCAAAGCTCAAAGATTTACTGCCATCCTTCCTTAGCAACAATTTCTTCCCATATAAAGTCACCAGTTCTCCAACTGAAAGAAAAGATAAAACCTGCTTCTCTATCAGTGAAGTTGTAAGGGTAACTCCATAAATCCTTAGAAAGATACCCATGTATGTCGTGGGCTACCCTGAGATTGAGCGACACACTGGCCTCTCAACCTCATTATAAAATGCCCATCCTACGGCTGTAATCAGCACCACGGAGCAGCAGGCCAGATCCCACTGGGCATACCTATACGGAGGCTAATCTAGCAAAAGCCATGGAAGAGAAACAGTATTTGCAAGTGCTCTCCAGCCAGCTGCTCCCCACCCTGCTATGGCCACACAGCGAACCATGTGTTCTTACAGCACTGAAGAATCATCTTCACCAAGTTTGGGTTTTATGCTTCCAAGGTAACTCTGGCGCTTCTGTGCTTCTGTGGTGGTGTTATATGTGTACCTTCCTCTCCCAAACGCTCTTCCCACCTCCCACACTAGCCCGTTCCCCTTCCTGTAAGCCTCCGAGGGAGGCTGTCAAGCACATGGGTTCTGGAGCCAGGAAGGTCTGGGTCTGGGCCTCGACCTAGCCATTCACTACGTTCCCTCAGACAAGTCTGTCAACTAACCCCGTGCTAGCCACTTTATGTAGATGCAGTCTAGCTGCCACAAAGTTCTACCATCTGCAATTCTGTCTGTCCTGAATATGGTATTTGCCCATCTTGCCTACTTCCCTTTCCACTATATCCCCAGGGCTTTAGCATACTAGAGGAGCCTGATAATTATTTGCTTAATGAAATATCATCTGTTGTAATTATTATTACCTTCATGTTACAAATGAGGAAACAAACACAGACAGATTAAGAAACCTGCCAAAATCAAAATGCTGAAGAGTTAGAGCCCAAATTTGAACTAGAGCTGGATGATACAATGCTCAAAAAGCTACAGGCACAGGGTTCATTTCTCTTTGAAGATTCAGTTCAACTTGTCTCCTCAGTGAGGCCTTCACGGCACCCCTCCCAAAATTTATAGCTGCTTTCTGTGTTCCCTACAAGCCAGAACCAGGACACCCTGACCCTCTCTGAGCTCGGCTCACTATGTTAGAACTCTTCATTACCGTGTTTGATTCTTCCATTAGATGACACACAACTTAGAGAAAGGAAATAGCTGTCTTTGTTTTTTGTAAATGCCAACAGCCACTCAGTAACATGTGGGCAATAGAATTCCTTTATCAGTTAATTCTACTTCTTATCCTACTTTATAAGAAACTTTACATTCTGATCTGTTACCCAATCGTAAAAAAAAAGACAGGCAAAATAAATTAGAAAGATTTTCAACTTACTCAAGTTGCTGCTTTTCCACATGTAAACTAAAAATAAGTTGTATCTGCAATCACTTTTCAAATTGTTTTCACAAGTCTATTATTGTCTCATAATAATCCAAATCAGATATGTCAAGAAAACATTTTTCAGATGACAAAAATGCTCAGAGAAGCCTATCATAGCTAATGATGAAAACAGAAGCAATTCTGTCTCCTAAACCATTTCAAAATATTTATAAATAGAATCATTTCTTAGTTATAAAATCAAATAAGATCACATAAATGAATGGTGTAATTTGAAAATGACAACATAAAATAAAAGTAGTTTGGCAATTTCTCACAAAATTAAACATATATGTAACATACAACACAGCAATCCCACTACTAGATATTAACCCCAGAGAAATGAAAACTTTTGTTCACAGAAAATCCAGTACACAATTGTTTACAGAGGCATTATTTGTAATGACCACAATGGGAAACAATCCAAATGTCCTCCTAGTGAACAAACGGTGACACATCCACACAATGGGATACTTCTCAGCAAGAAGGACAACTGCTGACTGACATAACGACCTGCATGAGTCTCAGGTGCATTCTGCTGAGTGAAAGCAGCCAGACTCCAAGATGACACGGTACAGGACTATTCACGTGACATTCTGGGACAGGCAGAACCACAGGGACAGAAAACACATCGGTGGTTTCCAGCAGCGAGAAACTGAGGAGCATGTGACTGAAGGGCAGGAGGGAATCTGGGGCTGTACTGTTCTGTACCCTGACCACAACTCTACGCATTTCTCTAAGCTGACAAAATTATACACTAAAAAGGTTCAATTTTACTGTCTGCAATTCATAACTAATGAATCTGACTAAAAATTACATATAAGGCCTGAGAGGGGCCTGGAGGCTTGGCTTCCTCAGCATGGAGGTGCATCTGTCTGCCCCCGTCACTCGGGCCCCCGTTTTCTTGCCTCTGCTGGGCTCAGCTGCTGGGCAGCAGTGGCAGAAGGGAGAGAAAGGCTGAGCTGTCCACTGGCACTGGCTCCTCCTTTATGAAGGGGACAGGCCCCTTTACAGCTGCAGCTCTTGCTGTGGCTCACCAGTTACCTTCCCTTCCGGTGCACCTTTGGGAAGGGTCCCTTTGATACATCCTCCCCTATCAAAAACTCACAGCCAAATAAACTTGAACATATTTGCTTATATTACTGATGCTCAGGATCTGGGAGGAAAAAGAATTCCAAAAACCCCAAAGACTTCAAATACCTATTAATAGAAAAGGATTCTTTTTTTCACTAGGATTTACCTTCTGGGATACTAAATTTCTAATTTTAAAATGACATAAAAATTCATGGCATAAAGGTAGGAAGAGCTTCCAGAAATAATTCAATTGTTTGCTTAAGGTAACATGTCAATAAAATGAACTTTTTATGCAAGAAAAACTCAAATAAACTGAAGCTAACATTAACTGACTACATTAGGAATATCAATAAATTATTGTACTGACACTCAGAAACTTGGAATTCCAATAATGTGTATACATACATGCTATTTGCGGCTCAGGTTATATAGAAGTAGAAATATATACTCTAGGTAACACATGATTTTATGTTGTAGAAAACATGAAAAATGGAATGAAACTTACATCACTCCAGCAGACATCTAACACAGGCCCCGTGTGCATCTGCTGGGCTTTTGGAATAGTCTGTCCACTATCTTGAACTTCCCAGCAGCGAACCTACAGTAATATGACAAATTAATGCAAACATAGCAACTTATGACATTTTACATGCATTTAACACCCAATAACTAATGGGGTGCAACTTAAATATACACAAACTTCTCATATAAACCTAGTTATCTAACTTTAAGAATAAAGCAATTGAGGGCCGCCTGGGTGGCGCAGTCGGTCAGGCGTCCGACTCATGGTTTCGGCTCAGGTCATGATCTCAGGGTCGTGGGATCGAGCCCTGCGTTGGGCTCCGTGCTCATCTCAGAGTCTGCTTGAGATCTCTCCCTCTGCCCCTCCTGCTTGTGCTCCCTCTCTAAAATAAACAAACAAATCTTAAAAAAAAAATAAAGCAATTGAAAAGTCTACTCAAGTAGCTATTTCCCTATTCCTAATTTTCCAAGCCATCAAAATATACAAATTCTTTTGCTTACACCTAAAACTGCGGATAAATTTCTCATCACATCTGTGAGATATATCTGTCTTCTAAAGTACAATGTTATCCATCACCATCCAGACAACCAAGACCACAGGGGAAACGTACCTTTCGTCTCTGAATATTCTGGTTTTTTACATCATTTTTTCCCCTGATTATAAATGTAATGCATTTTACTTGACAGATTTTGTAAATATGACAAGAAAATAAAAAATCCCCTTACTCCCACCAGACTATAGTTAATAGTTCATTGTGCTTTCAGTGTTTCTATGCACACATATTTTCTTCAAAAAACTAGATTATAGAGTACCTTCACTCTTTTAATTGAAGCTTTTCTCCCTTGCATTATTAACTGCCATTAAACATTCTTCTAACATTTTTCAGCAGTGAATCACGTGAAGTCTTTCCAGAAACATGTAGAAACCAAACCTGCTCAACCATGACTGCCTTCCTCCTCCTCCTGTTCTCTCAACCCCCCGCTACCCCCACTGTTGCATAAAAATCTTTTCCAAAACTTTTAAAATGGTTTTCCAGCACACAAACATACCATAAAATACATTATTTGTTATTACAATTTTCAGAACTTCCACTAGCATGAAGACTTTTTAAAATGAGATTGGGACACCCAGGTGGCTCAGTTCGTAAAGCATCTACCTTCAGCTCAGGTCATGATCCCAGGGTCTTGGGATCAAGTCCTGCATCGGGCTCCTTGCTCAGCAGAGCAGGGACCCTGCTTCTCCCCGTGCCTGCCGCTCCCCCTGCTTGTGCGCTCTTTCTGACAAATAAATAAAATCTTTTAAATAAAATAAAAATAAAATACAATACAATGAGGCAGTATCAGGTAGTGGCTAAGAGTACAGATCCGGGGTCACACTGCCGGGGCAGCATCCCGGCTGCTGCTTCCTTAGATGTGGGACATGGGCCAGTTATTCTACATCTCTAACTTTCATAAGCTGCGTCAGAAGATGGAGGACAGTAGGATCACTGCGTTAGCTGTTAAGGGATTAATTCAGTTATGCACGTAAAGTACATTATTGGAGATCTTCCTCAAGCCCCAGAGGGGAACCACTGAGATGCAGGGGTATAAACTTAAGGATTTCTGATACTGCCAATTAGCCTTCAGAAGAGCTGTACCAATTTATATACCCACCAGCGGTACGTGTAAGGTCTCAGCTTTTTTTTTTTGCTGGGATCAAGTGTTATTCTTTTAAACTTCTCATTTTGTTAACTCGACAGGGTCTCCATCACAGAAGTTTGAATTTATCTGCTTATGAGTGTGGTTGAATGGTTCAAGTTCACACTAATGGGCCACCTGCACTCCTTTTGCAAAGTGCCTCTTCACATCCTTTGCTTATTTTTCTACCAGAGTTTTTATCTTTCCTTTTGTGCAGTATGATTTCTTGTCTTTCTCTTTGTGCACAATAGGTTAAGTATAATGTCTATGCGGGATGTGTGCTATATCCGAAATTGAAAAAAGTTTACCATTTGCCTTAAGACATTTTCAGGATACCTGTAAGTTTATGTATACCACCGTGGATAACAGTCCTTCTCAATGATACTACATTTGATTTGTGAATCCATGTCAAATTACTGAACTAGAGTAGGAATTTTTGAGTGATATGATCATGCTTTTTTTAACAAACATCAGTGTAACAAGTGATGTCTGCCCTACTCAGAAGGGTCACACCCACTGATTTCTTTAAAAAGGTCATCTCTGTTTCATTCACTTGGGAAAGAATGAAGCCGAATGGAAAGCTAACCTTGCCCATACAAAGAGATAAGACTTCTAGAACATGCACATAAGGAGCACTTACGTCGTTAGCCCACGATCCTGCAATAAGAAAGTTGCCGGGCAAGGTTGGTGGGCTAAAAGATAGACAACCAATGCTGTCATCAGGAGAGGATGTTACTTCAATATCCTGGGGGGGGAGGGGGGGAGTCAATGTTACAACATAGGAATCACCAATTTCATTCAAAATTGTTTTCTTTCTCACTGAACACTCATGGTGGACTTTCCTTGTGCTAAGAACTAAGTGAACCGGACCTCTCTTGCTCTGATCCAAAGGAGGAGTCACAAAGGAGCTAGTGGAAGGGCTAGCACTGCTGGGACCTGAAGCAGCACTCTCAGTGAAATGCCCAGGATGATGTTTTCCATGTGATAGCCCAGCAGTTCACTCTGGCCCCAAACTGCTCGATCAGAGCCATTGCCTGCCCCCACCCCAATGTAAATTCTGATTCAACAGTTGTGGGCTGGGCCCTGGGAGTCCACAATTTTAACAAGCACCTCAGTGACTTAAGTGAAGAAAGTCAGGGGGCACAGGACACGAGCACAGGGGACACGATTTCTGTGCTCCAAGTTTGAGAAAGTGGGCTAGACAAAGTTTCAGAGCTTTTGACCCAAAGGAGGCTCCCAAGCTATCTGGATCTCTCTCACTGTGGGAAACCCTGGGCTGTAATTTCCTAAACATCCTGTGAAACTTCATGTGGTACCTTCATAGGGTTGTGGTTATCTGTGTTTGTGCTGCCAAACATGCTGGTCCCACTAGTTCCAAAACCCGAGGTGGTTCCAAACAGACTCATTCTGGCCCTAAAAAATAATGGAAAACGTTAAGGACAGGTCCTTTCCTCAGTAATCAATATTCCTGAGAGCTAATATAAAGCTAATTAAGCCACAGAAGGGAAAAATGACTTGATGCTAGGTTTCTCTCTTTTAAAGAGATCTAAATACGGATAATCGGGGCGCCTGGGTGGCTCAGGCAGTTAAGCGTCTGCCTTCAGCTCAGGTCATGATCCCAGGGTCCTGGGATCGAATCCGGAATCGGGCTCTCTGCTCAGCAGGGAGCCTGCTTCTCCCTCTGCCTAAAGCTCTGCCTACTTGTGCTCTCCCTCTCGCTATCTCTGTCAAATAAGTAAATTAAAAAAAATTTTTTTTAAGATTTTATTTATTCATTTGAGACACAGAGATACAGAGAGAGAGAGCGAGCATGAGCAGGGGGAGAGGCAGAGAGAGAGGGAGAAGGAGGCTCCAGACTGAGCAGAGAGCCCTACGCAGGGCTCAATCCCAGGACCCTGGGATCATGACCTGAGCTGAAGGCAGACACTTAACCATCTGAGCCACCCAGGCACCCCATAAAATCTTTAAAAAAAAAGTGTGTTAAGTAAGTGCTTTTTAAATGTGAAATATTTATGGGCGCCTGGGTGGCTCAGTTGGTTGAGCGACTGCCTTCGGCTCAGGTCATGATCCTGGAGTCCCTGGATCGAGTCCCGCATCGGGCTCCCTGCTCGGCAGGGAGTCTGCTTCTCCCTCTGACCCTCCTCCCTCTCACGCTCTCTGTCTCTCATTCTCTCTGTCTCAGATAAATAGATGGAATCTTTAAAAAAAAAAAAAAAAATGAAATATTTAGAACAGTTTTTGATTTATAGAAAATTGTAAAGACAGAGCTCCTATACACCCCATATCCAGTTTCCTTATTTCCGTCTTTCATTTGTCACCCTTGGTAAACCAGTACATTACAGCAAGTACTTTCAGTCACCAGCTAGAAAATAAATTCACCCCTTTCCTACATAATTTGAGACACTGAGCTTTGCACCAGGAATACAACAGTAAACCAGCAGAAGCCCCCACTCTTCCAGGTCACCACTCAGTGAGAATTTACTTTCCTCTTACTAATTTCTACACTCTGGCTTAGGTCCTATGTCTGCATGAAGTTACTAAGAAAAGCAATTAGTCCTGGCAAAGATTCAGCACTTTCTCTGTAGAACGAGTTTTAAAAAGTAATCCACTTGGTTTAACTGAGTATCAAAAGGTCTAGTATTAGGTTCTGAACAACAGAGAATGGGGAAATTGCTAGGGATTTTGGAAAGGCATTTGGGATTCCCAACTTCATGAAGAAAATGAGTGGGATATCCTGGTCAAAGCAACAGCTCTGAGCACGTTAGTATCTCAGAAGCAACTCTGTGAGAGGACGTGGTGTGTGCCAACTACCTGTGCCTCAAATGTCAGAGGTGCACTTGAAACACCAGTGAACTGCATGAGTGAACAGAGGAATAACAAAGCTACTGCAGTCACTAGCTACGGGGCTTTACGGAGGTTATTTAGCCTTGATTTTCTCAACCACAAAAAGAGATTCACTAACATCCAGTTCACGGAATCATGAAAACCAAGTGAGGTCGCATGCCCGGTGCCTGAAAATTCTTTCTTCTGTTCCTTCCCTCTCTTCAGCTATCAAGTTGGGAGAGAACATTTCTGGCATTTGGGATGAACTTAGGGAAGGAGCAAGGGTCATTCAAGTATTAGTCAGCCTATGTGGAGCACACGTTATACAGGGCATGGGGAACCCTCAAGAAGTTCGGAGGACACGTGTACACCTCCAAACAATCTCCCTGCCTGTGCCGCATTCCGGCATTCTGGCCTCTTCGGCTCTGGGGGCATCCTTTCCACCTGTGAACACAGCAAGCTCAGCCCTGCCCTGCAGCATTTCTACTATCTGTTCTTCGGCCTGGGATGATTCGCCCTCTCCCAAGCCTCCAGCTGTCTTGGTCTGTCTCCTGAGAATGTTGGGGGGTGGGGGTGGTGACGGAAATGTTCTCAAACTGCACTGCGGGTGATGTGTACACAACTGTGTTCAACTTCCCAAACTCATCAAAAGGCCCACTTTAAATGCGTGATAGCAGGTAAGCTGTACTTAAATAAAGCTGTTAGACCTATCTTTTCCCCCTCAGAGGCTCCACTGCCTTCCTGATTTAACATATCCAGCCTCAGATAACACCACCCTGTTTTCTTCGGAGCACCTGTCACGACCTAGTATTGTGTGCCATCAACCTCTTCCCCAGCAAAATGTCAGCTCCAAGAACAGAGGGCGGTCTGGACTCCTCTTAGAAACACCCGGCGCTCGGCAGGGAGCCCGGGCCAAGGCGGCTGGTAGTTAACAGACACTTGCCTGGGGACAACGTGTCTCTGTGTTTACAGTAAATACTTGGCAGAGGAGGACAGAAACAAAGGAACAGACAAGTTTCAGAGATAAGTGCAACGAAGAAAGGTTAACGCGGGAGAGACGGAAAGGGACGGATGCCCTTCTGTAGAAGAAGGGTCACGAAGGCTTCTCCGAGGAGGTGGGAGCACGTGTCTGATAAGCCAGAACTGTGAACAGGGAAGGACGAAGACGACAGACGCTGCCATCAACTCTGTGACCCTTCCCGGTGCCTCAGTTTCCCCAAGAGAAGGACGAGGGGGTTAGACCCGGGGAGACCCCAGAGCCCCTCCCAGGGGCCAGTAATGAAGCTCGCTAACCGGCCGGCTCGCGCCCAGGGGCATCGCTGCCCGGCGCACTCCGCCGGGGGGCCGGGCATCGGAGGCGTCATGGCGACGGGGAGCGAGGGAGGCGGCACGGGGCCTACCTGAGAGTCACGCCGCGACGGGGAGCCGGTGGCGGGCAGCGGGAGGACTCGGGAGCCTGCGAACCCGCTCGGTCGCGGAGGTGGCGAAGGCGAGCCGCCGCGCCCAGAAACCCCAAGGGCCGAAATACCCTCACGCCGGTGAAGGAAACGGCCCCAATTACCGTGGACCCACCGCGCAGGCGCCTCGGAGCCACTTCCTGTGTCGCCCGGAAGGCAGGGAAGGAAGAAAAAGGCTTCCCCCGCGTTGAAGGCGAAGGCACATGCGCAGAAGCGACATTGACGCCGAGAAGGAGTCCCCGTGCCAGCAATTTGCGGATTGGTCGAAAGTTGGCGTGGCCGCCTGCATGTTGCCAAGCGACCGTTTTGATAGATTCGCAGCCCAGCTGATGGATGGTCGTTAGTATTTTCTCTTGAGAATTAAGTCTAGCATATTTCTGATTCCCGCCAACCCAAGTCCAAAGCCATTCTCGGAGAAGCCGATGGAACGATGCCTCGGTCGGCGGTGAAGTCGGCCAGCCTGGGTCCCGGCCCTTGACCTCGTGTTTGCCGATTGGGGCGTCGTAAGCCATCCCCGGGCTCTTTGGGCCTCGGTTTCCCTCCGTAAAATTGGCATAATGATGCCCGACTTCGAGGGGAGTTCTTAGTTTCAAGTGAAGGCACATACGTGAAAGACTTTTTGCTAAGTGTAAGTTTCCGTAAGAATGCGAAGGGGTTGTTAAGATACGCGCGCGCGCGCCAACTCCAAATATTTCAGCTGGTGGCTGAATTTCTGAAGGAAAAAAAGAGGCAGGGATCTGCCGAGGTTGTGGGACAGACGCTGAATCTTCTCCTTTGCTAGTCAGTGTGGTCTGCGAACCAGGAGTCTTGATACCTGCGGGGAGCTTTCAGACCCGCAGGACCTTGTTATAAAATGCAGATTCAGAAGGTCCAGGGGGACTGAGAACCCACATTTCTAACAGATTCCCAGCTGAGCTTGCCGTGCCATGCACGGCGGCCGCTGAGCACCAAGAACCTAGATGAGGTATTTGGAATCATTTGGGGGAACTTTTGTAAAGCCCTGCTGCCTGGGCCTCACAGAGATTTCTGATTTAGTCTGCGGTGGGACAGAGGGAACTAATCTTTTTTCATAAGCTCCCCGAAGTGATTCTAAGATGCAGGCAAGCTTGAAAACCTCTAGATCGTGATAGTAATAATAGCTCTCTTGAGCACTAGATGGTCCAACTCCTGTAATTTCCAGAGCAGCCCTATAAGGTAGGTACTGTAATCTCCGTTTTATAGAAAGGAAAGCGCGGCGGAGAGAGAGAACATCCTTGTCAGACATCACACAGCTGTTAAGCGGCAGAGCCAGAGAGGTCTGTCGGGTACCTAACTCCACCAGCATCATCTTGGAATCCTCTCTTGACAAGTACTCCCTCCTCAACGACACCTTTCCTCATTCTTTCCTAGATGGATCATCTCATACCATCTCTTCTTTAACCTCTCGGAGCCCCTCAGTGCTTATCATATTCTGTCTCATAAAACAGTGCAAGTATTTGCCTTGTCTAGCTTCCTAGATTTTAAACGTTATGCCGTACTCCCGTTCATGATGGTAGAGGGGATATCTGTTGTCAGTTGCCATGTTAAATAGCCACCTATTTTACAGTAATCCTTTTTAGAAATAACTCTTGAGAATTAGAATTCTAGAGGGTTCCCAAATAGCTACTAATGTTAGGTTTTCATCTGCATCAAAGATAGGCAGCAAAGCCAAAACGCAGTGCATTTTGCTCTGCCATTTCCTTTTCCCAAATAAATGAAAATTATTTTAAGTTTCCATCATAAACTTGAAATGAATGTAATTATCTAAACTGCATGTATCTGCAATCCCCTTTCAAATTTCTTTTCAAAAAAATTTTATTTATTTTCAAATTTTAATGACTACTGTTGATTTTTCATTGCTTTCCATTTTGCAGCACCGAGCACAGTGTCTTACACATATATGCTGTTAAATCAGTATTTGTTGAATTATATTTTCCATGCCTGAGGAATATTCCAGACACATCTGTTATGATACAGATTCTCATATACTACTGGTTATTCAGCATACTTTAAAAGAATCTTTCTGCCATCTAGGGACATATAACTGGTGATCTCCTTTTGCATATACCATCAGGGGAAGAAGAGCAACAGCGTGGGTGAACCCAAATGTAACAACAACTAACACCCCTTGACTTCTTCTGAACAGAGTTACTCAAACACTTTACATGAATTATCTCATTTAATCCTCACAATGACTCTATGGGGGCATTTTTTTTTTTAAGATTTTATTTTTTATTTATTTGAGAGAGAGAGAGATAGCGAGAGCAGGAACACAAGCAGGGGGAGTGGGAGAGGGAGAAGCAGGCTTCCCGCCGAGCAGGGAGCCCGATGTGGGACTCGATCCCAGGACCCTGGGATCATGACCTGAGCCGAAGGCAGACGCTTAACGACTGAGCCACCCAGGCGCCCTCTATGGGGGTATTTTTATTGTTGTTGTTATTTCCATCTTACAGTTGACACAACCAAGGCCAGCTTGTAACCTGTCCCAGTCACAGAGGCAGTGAGTAGAAGGGGAACTGGGATGCAAGCCGCCTGGCCCCACAATCTGACTCCACACCTCCCCAGACGGCAGACTGCAGCAAGTCACCTCACTTCTTCCCTCTAGAAACAAGAAGGGGGATCAAAATGATCTGTATGCATGCGTAGAATTATTGAGCCATGAAGTATAGGCAAAAAATTATCAAAAAGAAAAAATAATTAAAATTAAATTTCAGTTATGGCTATCATTCGCATTGGCGAACACTTCTGCAATTTTTACCCGAGGCAATATTTATATTCTATTTCTAGGTGAATAGAAACTAAATATGCTTGTAAGCTTAGTAGCAATTCCTTTTCACTTAAAGTGATTTTTAATTTTGAAATTTTAATTAAAAAATTCTTTTTTAAAAAAGACTTTATTTGAGAGGGGGAGAGAGAGAGAGAGCATGAGCTGGGGGAGGGACAGAGGCAGAGGGAGAAGTAGGCTCCCCACTGGGCAGGGAGCCCAAAGTGGGACTCGATCCCAGGACCCCGGGATCATGACCTGAGCCGAAGGCAGACGCTTAACCGACGGAGCCACCCAGGCGCCCTAATTAAAAAGTTCTAATATGTTAAGTATAAAGAGCTTGGTTGCCAAGAAGCATACACGAAGTGCAGCTTTACAAGGACTTGGAGGCATCCAAAGCTGATGATACAGAATGGATTTTTTCAAGTAGTACTGTCTCACACAGGAATTCTCATGGTTTTACCCAACTTCTTTTGCCGTGTCTCAGACTCTTCTACCCCATTCCTTAAAACAATGACTTGAAAATATTTTAAATCTTTTTTTTTTTTTTAAGATTTTATTTATTTGCAAGAGAGAGAATGAGAGACAGAGAGCATGAGAGGGAGGAGGGTCAGAGGGAGAAGCAGACTCCCTGCTGAGCAGAGAGCCTGATGTGGGACTCGATCCCGGGACTCCAGGATCATGACCTGAGCCGAAGGCAGTCGCTTAACCAACTGAGCCACCCAGGTGCCCAATGACTTGAAAATATTTTAAAGAAATATCCACCCAGGAGAGCCTGGGTGGCTCAATCAGTTAAGTGTCCGGCTCTTGATTTCTGCTCAGGTCGTGACCTGGGGGTCCTGGGATCAAGCCCCATGTCGAGCTCCACACTCAGCAGGGAGCCTGCTTCAGGATTCCCTCTCTCCCTCTGCCCCTACCTCTGCTCTCTCTCTCTAAATAAATAAATCTTAAAAAAAAAAAAAATGAAAGAAAAAGAAATACCCCCCAAAATAGCAGGAGGATTTGAGAGAACGATAGAGTTTCTGCCAGCAGAGGGCGCCATTGGCTTGTGTTTGCAGGATTGTTTCCTTGGGATATAGACTTTCAAAGGTGAACCCAAGTCCAAACAGAAGTCATGTTTCTCAGTACTTTGCTACAAAAACACTCTACTGCAAATATTTTTTAGTGCACATGTGTATGTGGTTTAGCTTTGACAGCGTCTGTTCTTAGCATCCGTTCTTTTCAGCACCAATAAGCAGATACCTCTGTCAAACAGTTCAACCAAGATGCTCCAGTTAAAGGAAGTCATAGATGAAATCCTGGTATGTTTTTGCCTATTTTGTAGAAACTGCAATATGTGTTTTTTTCTCCATGAAATCATGACTTCTCAAGTCACTTAGCACCATCAATGATGACAGTTATATTTCCCAGAAACCTGGGGATATTACAAGAGCTTTTTTTTTTTCTTTTTTATTTATTTATTTTTTTATTCTTATGTTAATCCCCATACATTACATCATTAGTTTTATTTTTTTAATTTTTTTTTAAAGATTTTTTTTTTTTTTTTTTTTGAGAGAGAGAATGAGAGACAGAGAGCATGAAAGGGAGGAGGGTCAGAGGGAGAAGCAGACTCCCTGCTGAGCAGAGAGCCTGATGTGGGACTCGATCCCGGGACTCCAGGATCATGACCTGAGCCGAAGGCAGTTGCTTAACCAACTGAGCCACCCAGGCGCCCCACATCATTAGTTTTAGATGAAGTGTTCCATGATTCATTGTTTGTGCATAACACCCAGTGCTCCATGCAGAATGTGCCCTCCTCAATACCCACCACCAGGCTAACCCATCC
>NC_138378.1:5194382-5215752 GCF_054177405.1 Leptonychotes weddellii
CAAATGGCAAGATCTCATTCCTTTTGATGGCTGCATAATATTCCATTGTATATATGTACGACATCTTCTTTATCCATTCATCTGTCGATGGACATCTTGGCTCTTTCCACAGTTTGGCTATTGTGGACATTGCTGCTATAAACATCGGGGTGCACGTACCCCTTCGGATCCCTACTTTATTACAAGAGCTTTTATTTTATGAGGGTGATTATGAGCTCTTAAGGAAAAAAATAAGATTCTCTGAGCATCTTTTTGTTGCACCAGGTTTTATTCACTTTCATTATAAACACATTCCAATACCATTGTTCTTTCTTAATTAAAATTATGAAAATATAAAAATAAACACAGATGATGGTAGAGGGGATATCTGTTGTCAGTTGCCATGTTAAATAGTCATCTATTTTACAGTAATCCTTTTTAGAAATAACTCTTGAGAATTAGAATTCTAGAGGGTTTCCAATAGCTACTACTGTTAGGTTTTCATCTGCATCAAAGATAGGTAGCAAAGCCCAAACGCAGTGCATTTTGCTCTCCCATTTCCTTTTCCCAAATAAATGAAAATTATTTTAAGTAAGTTTCCATCATAAACTTGAAATGAGTGTAGTTATCTAAACTGAATGTATCTGCAATCCCCTTTCAAATTTCTTTTCAAAAAATTTTTATTTATTTTCAAATTTTAATGACTACTGTAGATTTCTCATTGCTTTCCATTTTGACAGTATGTCCTAATCCAGACATCTTGCAGCTTGACCAAGTATTTCTAGGTTAGTGATGTTCTCCTTCACAGAACTTGTCAAAGTTCAGTGACATTAGATGTTAAGGAAGGAAGAAAGGTATAAATTCAAAGAAACACTGTGATTTATAAAAATGTCTTTACAATTTGGGATAGTCTCACAAGTCAATTTGATAGTCTCACAGAATATTCTCAAAATGAAATACTTGGTTCTGACATGACCAAGGGGAAATCACAGAATTGTTGACATTGCAGGCTTGGCATCAGGAGGACCTGATTTGACCGCTAGCCAACAGTAAGAATTGTAGACATTTCTGGAACAGTGTGCCCCCTCAGCTACACGTAACGCATTCACGTGTGCCAGTCTCGTGGTTAAAGCAGGAGCCGCGGAGCCAGGCTCTGGGGGTAAGTCCCAGTTCCACTGCTTAGTAGCTATGTGACCTTGGGAAAAGCTCCTGAGCAGCTCTGTACCTTTGTTGTCTTATCTGTAAAGTGGGGATGATAAGAAAAGTACCTAGCTCACAGAGTTCCTGTGAAGATGAAATTAATGTTCAAAACACCCAGAAAAATATGTGGCACATAATAGGTGCTATTCAAGTATTTTCTTTTATTATATGACCTTATTTAATGTTTACCAGAACCTCTTGTGAAAGGCCAGCTTCATGGGTGCAGTCACGCCAGGCCCCATGCTAAGAAGAGCCCCCAGTGCGCGCTTTAATTCTCTGCTAATGTCTTGAAATTCTTAATAATTTTTGAACAAGGACCCTACACTTACATTTTGCACTGGCCCCACATATTCAGTAGCTGGTCCTGCTCTTGAGGTAGACGGTGTTACTGTCCCCACTCTGCCCCGTTCTGGCTACATGGCTTTGGACAAGCAACATCCCCCGTGTTTTCACCTGTAAACTACGGATGTAATTACAGACCTGCCAGGGCCCTTGGCAGGGTTAAGATAATGTGTAAGCAGTGATTGGCACAGGTAAGTTCTCAGAAATGGGACCCACTACTACTAACATCTATTTTGATAAAATAACTCACCAACAATTCTGTTCTCCTCTAAATACATATTCTTACTTACAAGTAACTTCAGTGCAGTTAAACGTTTGCTGAAAGTACAGAATAAAGTCATAAAACTCATCTCTGGAAAAATTCAGAGAGGGTTATGAGGGGAGATGATGGAATCTTTACTATTACAGAAAGACCTTATTAAAATTTGAGGCTTCTGTAAATCTTGAACATGTTTCATAAACATGGACTAGAGGGGAAGTCAGGGGACTTGATGTGCGGTGAGAATGGATAAAACCTTGGGGAAATTTTCAAATAAATTGTTAATAATAAAAAGCATACTCAGAAACAAAATTAAGTGCTTCAGACTGCATCAACCCAAATATTTATTCATAATAAATTTTACTACTTTCACAAGTGAATGAATGGGGTGTGACGCCTACACCATGAAGGCAAAAAAGAAAGCAACTAAAAAGGAAATACTAGACACTCTAATTCATTTGCAACTTCTCAAATTTAAGTTATTATTAGTTTTGATACTAAAAGATGCTTCATGCCTTAACATTAGTTATATTGTAGAAATTAAATATTTTTACAGACTTTGATGGCATTTTTACAATATTTTTTTCAAATAAAATTTAGAAGTCAAAATAATGTATACTCTTTTATAAGTTACTTTAGAACATAGGATAGAACTCAGTCTCTACAGAGAAGGATAAAGTCTTCTAAAGAAAATTGTTTTGAGAAAAAATATAATTAGTGGAAAATTATTTTACCTCTACAGAATTAAGAATATATGTTCTTTCCACAACAGTATCTACTACTGAAAATAAAACTAATGAAAAACCTCTTGCAATCACAAGATATATTCTGATATGTTTTTATATCCATCCTCCAAATTTTAATTTGTTAGGTAGGTACACTCTGGAAAGATAATCTGATGATAGGAAGGTCAAAGCTTGAATTTCTGCCTTCATTTTAGAGTCTGCCATTATTTCCATCTGTCAATAAAAGTAAAGTACAGCTGTGACCAAGTCCTGTGCTACAGCTCTATTGACTCAAACCTAGTAAATTTAGGCTTGTTTTATTCTCAGAAGCCACAGGCAATAGCTTTTAGGTCAGCCAAGACATTCCAGAGTATGGATATCTCTGATAACTAGGAATGGTCTGGTGTGTTTATGTAATTTCTTTCTCCCCCCCGCCCCGATAAACTATGATGCAGCCATAGACGATGGGTAGAGAACTATGATGAGGATAAAAATAGGTCAGCTCCATCCATCTGATCTTATCTATTAGCATTCGTAATTCAGTGTTTCAACAACCATTTACTGCCAAGCACCACTCACATTAGTTGTTGGTTATATAAAATTTCAAGGACAATATTTACAGAATATTATGTGAATAGCCACTATGAAAGTTAAAGGCAATAAAACATACAACACTTGAATTTTAGAAAGAAACATACTTCTTTTCTCCAAAATGGTTGGCAAGTAACATAAGGTCTTTTCAGGACACTGTCAAGTTTCATCTGGTCCCGTTTTGTCAGCGGAATTAAAGTATCTCTAGGTATATTTAACCTAGAAAAAATACATGAAAAAAAATCAGCAAAAACAGAGTGCTTCTATAACTTAAAGGTCACATATTTATTTGTATTTATTATACTATGTCAAGAAACTCAGAAATAACAGATAAGATAAATCCCTCTCTTAAAGCCAGAATTTGGGAGATGTCCTAGATCAGCAAGGATTCAAGTTCATAGTGGATGTCCATTCTAAATTGTTTTCCTTCCCGTCACACTCACAGGACAATGACAAGAAGAACACAGACATTGGTATTAAACACAATGCCAACAGCACTCCATCAAGTGTATGGACACCACCGTGGCTCCCAGAGCACTACAGCCTCGAAGCAGGGAGCTATAGAATATGTGTGGCCAGCAGCAAAAGTCACTATGGGATCTCAGGTTCCACTGAGCACTTCATTCTTTGTAATTCATTGAGAACTTTCAGGGCCAAGGACGTTAGTCTATTTCTAACTTATTGTCACTTAAGCGCACGTTTGTGCACACATACACACACCCCTATCTAGTTTTAAGTTTTAAAAAAAGCGGATTGTAATTTTTTCTTGGTGTGTGTTTTAAAAACAGGACAGGAAAGGTCCAGGATTTATGGTATAGACTACTTTTTGAAGTCACAAATCCTGGATTTCCCAGGAGAGCTCTAGTTTCAAATAGTCTTTTTCAATGTCCCCACAATTATGACCATTTGCCAGTGGCAGCTATCAGATAGGGTGACAATTTGATTAAAAGTTGAGGGGGGAGCTAGAGGATTTCCCGTGAAGCTGTGTTTGTGTAGCTATCACACTTTTTAAAAATTTCATTGTCCATTTATTTGGAGTGGCTTTGAGGGCACTGATGGAATTTATGAGATGCAGCTGGAGTTTCTCCAAGCCCTCCACCTTAATAATTATCAGATCATTTATCCTGAATTTGTGTTAGGAAAGCTCTTCATATAAACAGATCACCCCCAAGAGATTTTGACCATGACACATACACCAAATGGAACAAAACTTTGATCCACTAGAGTGTAAATATTCAAAAATCAAAAACTAAATGTTTTCTCTTATGCCCACATTTTGTAAGAAGTGGCAATCACCTAAAACCTGTTCATGTTCCAAATTTAGGAAACAAGGACCAGGTACCAGGGTTTGCTCACTGCTTAAAGAAACCCAATAAACACGTTTAAGTTCATTCATATTGGCCAATTAAACAATAAAATATTTTTAAATATCCCATTAGCAGAGATGAATAAAAGTGATCATGTCCCATGCTGAGGGACAGGTGGGCTCTCATTCTCCAGGGAAAACAAAATAATTAACCTATCAGGAGGGCAGTCAAAATCTTAAAAATGTGCATACCCTTTGACCCAGCAATTCTGGGAATTCAGCCTTGGGGACTAAGGGACTAATTAAAGATGCGGGCGAAGATTTAGTTACAGGAGGGACCATCAAAGCACTATTTATCAGAGATTTGGAAACCACCCAAATGGCTGACTTCGAGGCACTGGCTGAATAAACACTGGTACATCCAGAATTGGAACTCAGTAAGAGAAGACACTAAAATGAGGTCATGGGTACGGAAAAGTGATTTCATTGTTGTGTGAGAGAAGCAGATCACAAAGTGACAAAGTATGATCCCATTTTTGTGAAAAAGTTATGGCCATGCACAGAGTGTAATAATAATCTACAGTGGTAAAGCTGTTCATCAGTAGGTGATTTTTATCTTGTTACATAATGATTTTTTTCTATAACGAACATATATGTTAAACTTGACAAAATTTAGGTTCCCAAATGTTAAGTAATCTTAAAATGAGATTTTTTTTTTATGAAATTAAAATTTTAAATCTATGGTAAAATTGATTCATATGGCAAACGATGTTGTCAATGATTACCACTTAACTAGATTCAATGTCTTATACTTTCAGAGTATAAAAATATTACAAAATCTTAAAAAAAATAAAAAAATAAAAATATTACAAAATCTTTTAACCATAAAGGTAAAACAAAAACTATTTTCTAGCTGAAAGTTCAGTTAACCAAATTCATTCAAGCATTTTGGTAATTGAAACAGAAACATCGATGAATTTAATTCATAATTCTATAATCCTGAGTCATAGTGACAATATAAACAAAACATATTAAGAGCTTTCCCATATAGTCACTTTTACGGCTTATTGTTAATATTATGATGAGGCATCATTTTAAATATCCTAGTTTTACTAAAACTTAGATTAATCTAACCGTTTAATATCGGAAGGGAGGAGACCAAGCCATCTAATAGCTGGAACTGTGAGATTATGGGCCTCAAAAGACATTGCCTAAAATAAAGAGCAAACATACATTAGGTGAGGCTAAATTGCAGAAAACCAGCAGACTTGTTTTTGCAGCCACATTTTTTACTTATTAAGAAGGATAAATACAAAAGCCTGCACACTTCCTGAGGCCACAGAACTAAGAAAATCACCAAGACTTTTGCTAACCTGGGCTTTCAGTGAAGGTTTTAAAACTGCTCTAGGATTTCTGTCTTGATTTTATATAAATTAAAACTACAAATGAACCTCTCTGACCTGCATTTATTGTTGTTTATGATTCTGTATTTTGACATCTTGCTTCACCATCCCTTTTGTCTGAATATATATGTCATATAAACATCTGTCGGGGACACTCAAGGTGTATACCAGTGGTGCCCAAACTTTATCATGCATCGGAATCACTTGGGGTCCAAGCCCAGAGATTCCAATTCAGGCGGCCTGGATGGGGACTGAGCTGTGCATTTCTAGCAAGTTCCCCAGTGATACCAACACTGTCTGGGACCATACTCAGAACAACTGATGTACAGACTCTAGTGGTGAAATTTGGTGATGTTTTCATTTTTCCTTACGGTGGGTGTAAAGGGAATTGGCAATGTCAGAATTCAAGGTTATATATAATTTTCTGAGTTTATTTGGCAATCAGCCCTTGCTATTACCCTGAGGTCCCACAGTTACTTCAGCAGACTAGAAGAGTGAAGGATAATACTGTCTCTTGCCCACAGCTAATCCCACTCTGTCATCTGTGGTCACATTGGTCATGCTGGAAGCTAGAATCACAGCCACTAACACAGATTGGCTCTAGACTAGGAGAGTAGCTCCCCGGTACACTGTGGGGGTCCTCAGCCAACTAAGGGCTGGTAAGTGAATGCAGCAATCACTCTGATGAGTATGAACTATCTCAATAGTGGAAAAGGAAAAATACTTTTCTGTACTTACCATAGATCCATACTTGTAGATGCACATTATTTCTATGCCTGTGAAAAGAGTCACCTTTATGGTTAGTCTCCTTGCACATCACAGGTTAGGTCTCTTGTACATCAAGGTTATGGTTAGTCTCCTTGTACATCACAGGTGTGCGCTCTCACGTTTTATCTAACACCTGCAACTTTTATTTTCATAGACACTACCAATAAAAAACTTGTGGTTCAGTTCAATGGGGCAAAAATAGCAATAAATTGCCTCAAATGATTATAATCATTAATTTTAATCTGATAATCATCTTCTTTTAAAATAATTTATGAAAGTGTTCTAAGAGCAGAAAAGCACAGCTATAAGTATGATGAATAGGATTTAGTTAGGACGCTGCTTCAAATAATCCAACGACAAATCACCATGTGGATCGGCATCGACAAGAGCGAAAACAGGAATGTGAAATGTATCCCATAGCTTCTTGACCAAAAGTCTTGTGTTCAGATCAGGTACCCCCTTTCCCTAAAAGCAAGAGTGAAATTATGCATTTTAATTCCAGCAGAATGAAACTGACAAAACCTTTTCCTTATCTTACCAACAGTTTAAAAGTTAGAAAAGTTAGATCACCTTAAATTTCAGGTGGAAGACTAGCGTGGACTGTGAAAAATGTACAGTCTACACAACAGAGTGAAAAAGCCCGCCTACATTTGTCACTGTGACTCAACTATCCCAGTCCTGGGAAATAATCCTAAGGAAACACTTCAGCAGAAGCAGAAATAATAAAAATCGGACATATCTACCAACAGGGACATGGAGAGGCAGCATCGCACATGTCATTCGTCATTCGGCAGGTGTCCGATTACTCCAGTGTTATCAACTCCGCCCACACGACCCTGTAGCAGGAAGCTTACTACCCTTTGCTCACTGATGACTGTAGCTGCCCGTGTGGCATCTCAATGTATGCTTCTGTCTTCTTTGCCATTCTTGGTGCAGATATGTATGTACGTATATATATGTATAGAAAAGCAGGCTCCCTTTGATGGAATTCATGCAATTACCTGATCTACAAACCTGCAGGAGGCAGAACACAAAGCAGCTCCAGCGTTACCATATTATAGTTGAGACGAGCAGCCATGGAATAATGGCATGTAGGTGATTCTGAGAGCCTGTGCAAACTCACTGTGGCATTAGAAAATCACTGGTATTTAAGAATTGGGACCACCAGGGGCGCCTGGGTGGCTCAGTCGGTTAAGCGTCTGCCTTCGGCTCAGGTCATGATCCCAGGGTCCTGGGATCGAGCCCCGCATCGGGCTCTCCACCTAGCAGGGAGCCTGCCTCTCCCTCTCCCTCTGCCACTCCATCCAGCTAGTGCTCTGTCTCTCTCTCTCTCTCTCTAATAAAATTAAAAAAAAAAAAAAAAGAATTGGGACCACCACCTTGATTTTAGTCAGATTGGAGGATGTTTAAATAAATGCCTTGGAAATTCTTACTCCCTCACCCCAAAGGATGTGCCATATTGATAACAGAACATGGTGCGAGCTGTAGAGATAATGTTATAAACCCCTCTTGCCAATCACCAAAGTAGTATGCTAGTCTTGGCATTGTAGTAAAGGGAAATAATATAATACCGTAACCATGATGCAAGGGGACATTCTGTTGCAAAAGTTGTCATCCAGGAGTCGCTGAAATGTCGCATCTTTTTCTACAATTAATAGAAATTTCGCATCTGTAATTAAATCTGTGACGTTAAGGCTGATAATTCGAAGACAAGAATATTTCCATTTAATCGCCAACTAAATAGTGATGCCATATAAATCAATTCTAAAGCAGCAATAGATATAGTATATTCCTTTTTGCCTTCAAATATATAGACGTCGATTCACATACTTAGATACCTGTCTCTTCTACTAGACAGGGAGCCCCTAAAGCAGAAACCACGTGTGTTCATCTTGACCACTATAGGGTCTAGCTCGATGGTTACACATTATGAAGGCTTGGCTTATCAAAATAATGAACGAATGCACATTCTACAAGGTTAAATAGTTTTACCACTCAAAGGATACTTCGAATTCCTTGAATATTAGATGGCACAGCAACAGCCTAAGTTAACAAAACAAGAGAGTTTTTATTTTAAATAAAAAGCAAGTATAACCACATTAAAAAATGTATCATAAAAATCCCATATTTTCATTTTTCTCTGAATACATCAGTCATCAGAGATTTATTCCTCAATAAGGAAACAGTAGGAAACAGATTTACTCCTAAGAAGACAAACGCGCCACCCAAACTACTTCCTAGCAGGTGAGAATCTCTCAGAAACTTTGTGGATACGTGGCTTAAGTGGCAGAAAGTGGTGAATTAAAGCCCTCCTATCCTAGAGCACACAGGTGTCGTCTTGCTCATTTCCAGACTGCTGTGCAGGTTAGTGCTGTGGGCTCTCCAGGTGCCAAAGCCCAGCAAATAGTTCAGAATTAAATAGATCAATTTCCAAGCCAGGAAACTGTATCAAGATTACATAAATAACCATGCTAAAATAGCCAAGCTCCATTCTACCTGAAGACAACAGTACATTTTTCAAAGGAAAGCATTATCTTTGTTTATTTTAATATGACATTTGACAACTGGCGTATTTTAAAACTGTGTAATGGACAACCCCCTAAAGCATACGCTTATTCACCCTTCAGTTTTATTTGAACATCTCAAGCTCCAAACTACCCAAGAAAGCAGGAAATAAAATACATTTCAGAAACAAAGGATCTGAAAGGGAATTAAAGCAAGTGACATTAATATGCTTACTGTGGAACCACAGGTACAGTGCACACTGGTGCCGTCTTCCTCCATATACCTTAAATTGCCAGCGATTAAACCTTTCGATGTAGATAACTGAAAAAATAATAGCCATATTTGAACACTTTTTCACTGACATTTTTTATAAAGTTATTTATTTAAGCAATCTCTACACCCAGTGTGGGGCTCGAACTCATGACCCCAAGATCAAGAGTCGCATGCTCCACCAACTGAACCAGCTGGGTGCCCCTCACTAACATATTCTGTACGGCTGAACCAATCCTCACGTTCACCTGCCAGATTACATGTATTTCAGCTCAGATTGGAATTTAAGAAGTAAAGGAGAAAATATGTAAGGATATTTAGGAATAAAAAATATTTAGTAATTCACCTGTTTTAGTCCATTCATCCAAGGGAATATATTGAGAGTAGATTATTTAAATTCATGAGAAAAATGTAGTATCAAATAGTATCAAAGCAAAGCACAGATTACATTTATTTTTCTATTATGATTTTACACAAATCTTTTGTCTTAAAATAAGATGTTTTGTATTAAATGCTACTTACTATATGTAGACTCATCCTCGGCACTTTTAACATACAAGAAATGTCATTGATAATATTGTCCACGACAGTCTGGTTACCAAAGAGTTGGCTGTCAGTATAATATATGTCTCTATGAAAGTTAAATATATATTTTTAATTAGCCATATTCTCTTTGACTATGACAAGTATTGGAGTATTATTTGTGGGAAGCTTTAATTGGATGAAACACAACGTATAAAGAAAGTAATTTATTACCCATAGTCTAGTCTAATGTACCATTTCAAATCATAATGGGAGTTAACCTAAACTAACTCTCAGGTTGCATCTTAAAGGAGTAATTTACCAAAACAAGTATTTACCTTTTGGTTGCATAAGTGTTGCTCTGTACTAATTTATAAATCATGGACAATATTTTAAGAATTAGGGCTGGAAAATAAGATACAATAAACAAGTTACTCATCACTTCTCTCATTAATTCAAAACACACCCCTATCAAGGATTCCAACTACCCCCAGTTACTTTCCATAACATTAAAAAAATTATCTTTCCCAAATAGAAGTACTGAGTACAGAATAATAATTTCCTGAAGGATCAAATAAATTGCTGTCTGAACAGCAAAACTGAGAGAATATTTTTCTACTGAATCATGTACCTTGAAAATTTATTTTGGAATTATAATCTGCTTCCGTGGTTACTGACAATGAAAAATTCTGTAACTTTATTTCAGGTCTAAGGGTGGTCTATTAAAGAACAACTAAAATTATTCAACTAGGAATAACTAAACCCAGAAAGTAACCAAACTTACATATTTTATTACTAAAAGCTAAGAAAGATTAATTTACCAAAATTTTTAACTGATTTTGGTGAATCACTTTTGATTTTTCTCGTGGTACAATGAGATACCATCTGAAGACCCACAGAATCTTCAAACCTGTCATTTTGTTGAAAGGCAATAAGATAAAAAAGAATTAACGTCTGAACACCAAACAATATACACGTAATGTGCTCTTCTGCACATCACCTAAATCCATATTTCTTCTCAACAGAGCCACTGAAGCTTTAGAACAACTTCATTTATAATCTTAGATAATTCCAGGTGGTGATTAGGTAATTAGCTTTGTGACATACAGAGGCACTAAAATAAAGTGTTTAAAATAAGTGAATTAAATACCTTTGAGTATCATGTATGTGTATTTAGTGTATAATGTGTGACATTTCATGTATGTAAACTATTTTACCTATTTCACAATTTTATTAGCATTTTGCTCATTTTAATATTTACTCATTTGTTAATTTTCCTCAATTTAACAAGTTTTGAAATATTGTATTTCTGATTTACCTCCAAAATTACATTAAATGAAATAATTTATATTAGGTTGTTAAATTGAACTGCCAAGCCTGTCCTAAAGGTGGCAGAAGGCATCAGGCAAATAGGTTGGGTGTTAGCTGCCTGAGGGCTTGATGAAATCCATTCTCCAAAATGATGTAAAATATGATTCAAAAGTTTACAGTTTGTATTAATTATACTGACCATAAAAGAATACTTAGTGACTAAGGAGACCCAAAATTACTTTTATTCTGCTTCTGTAACTCTTACTGAGAACTATTGTAGTGTTTTTCATTATTTAGATTCTACAGGCTGAGCATCTGAAAAACACAAAAGATGCAAGCAGGTTGGAGGCTTTGACAAAACTGTTTGCCGATTTTACCTTCTTGGACACATGACTTAACAGGGGGAGATCTACCAGGAGAAAGAGCCTTTGAGATATGCTGTGTTCCAGATACATTTATTTTCCTTCCAGTATCAGGATTGGTTGTACCTCCCCTGAACAAGTGGTTTGCTTTTGCAGTATTTCTGCAGAATTCCACTGGTCATATTTCCCCCGTTTGAGTGCTAGACATTCTAGCTTAGATCCCAGTTTGGAGCCTGTGTTTAGCAGAACTGTAAGACTTTATCATATGCATTTTGAATTCTAACCTCTTCTGGTGTTTCATTTGTTCTTCCTAGCATTGTTTTCCCTTTGCCTTATCTTTCACACCCACTTCTAGTTTATAAGACCTGCTTATGAGGTATGTATTTTGTAAACTTCCTTCAATCCTTCTCGGCAGGGTAAAAGCAGTAAAAAGAATGAAATCAGACTAGAACTCTAACTCAAATAATTTCAAATAATGATATAGATACTGTATTTAAAAATTAAAAATGCCAAATGCCCACTTTATATTTTCCCAGCTTGATCTGTTGTCTATTGTGAATGCAGGTGCTTCATTCCTTGCCACGCTTGTGATGATGTCTTGGATAACACTTTCTATAGACGCAAGAACCTCAGAACTGAAACAATAAAGACACTATGATTCCATCTTAATTCTAAATTAGACCTTTACACTATGTAACGTTTCCCCAGATCAATAGGAAAGTAGGTTCTAGTTTCATTGGTTGTTTTTTAAGACTAGGTAATTCGCCTCCATACTGATCTCTCCCACTAAATTTTGACATGGGCATTGCACTAAAACAACAACCATATTTATACTGGTTACTTGCAGAGAAATTTCATTTGCTTGTAATTCTACTTCTCAAACAATTACCAGTTGAAGTAATATCTTCCTTTTAGACAATATTATTAACCAGACAATATGATTTATAAATGTATTTTAATCTCTTCGTATTAACCTACTTAAATTCAAACTTGTTGGCTTGAAATACTACTGATAAATGTTTTAATTAAAAATGATGTAATATTGGCTTTGAATTTAATTTCTTTCCCAAAAATGCAATGCAAAAATATTCCAAAAGAAATACTTCTATTGTAGCACATCACCCTGATTGATCTCATGCCTTAAATCTGCCCTTTTGAATTTTAGTGATACAAAGAGAAAAAAGTTTAATCACTACCATGGAAAGACTTGGCAACCATTACAGCACTTTACAGAAAAATATTAAGACCTAGCCCAGTTTTCTGTGAGCTGACTTTTAATTTCACAAGCCATCAGCTTCAAAAAATGTTGTTCAGTTATAAATACCATTAGCATATTGCCTAAGAAGGGAAATCAAATTAAATCTAGAAAATGCGCAGAATGTAGAATGTTCTAATTCCCTCAGAAACTTCAGAGCTTGCTTTAAAATGCATGTTATCAGAAAGCAAATCTTAAAACAATCAGTATTTTCTAACACGGAGCGATAAAAACTGACTCAAAGAAAGATCTCATTCATTTTTCCAGTTTGAAAAAAAAAGTTGCAAGGTAACACTGTGACAAACTTGAAAATACAATTAGATTAATTTGCATCTGAAACTTAAACAGGGGACTTCCATTCTGTCCTTTCCTCACCCTCATAAGTTCTCCCTCAAACTAAATACTACTATAAAAATCTGTTTGCTTGTAGGTTTTCCACTTTTGTTTTGTTGGTGGTTGGCTTAGTCTTCTTAAAAATAAGAAAGTAATTTGTTTAGGCTGAAAAACTTTGCTGATAAACCAGAAAAGCAGATCCAGGAAAAAAAAAAAAACAAAAAAACAACCACCCAGCTTTTTAAATAAAAATGGTCAATAACATAAACATAGTCTCTGTAGCTAATTCCGAGCCGGGGAGCTGGAGAATCTCAGTAATCCATCTCTCCAGCACCTGGCTCTAACCAACCTCGCCAGCCGCCAACTGCTTTAATTGATTTTAAATAAATCACTTAAAATGTGTGTACGTTCTCTCCAAGTCAAGTAAATCGTTGTCTCATTATCAGCCACTTCCCTGTTCAGTTTGATAAAACCCGGATTGAGTGAGAACTCCCAACATTTATCTTCCCTCTTTCTCTTCACACACGCGCGCACATGCACACATGCGCGTACACACGCGCGCACACACACGCGCACACACACACACAAAATCCTGAAAGCTTTTTACGTTTAAATTGTATCCAAAAAAAAAGTGTTTTAAACAAACACAAAGCCAAACTGTGCCCTAAACTCCCTGACCTCTGAGAATCTCAGGAAACCGGCATGCTCCCGGAACATTCTAGAAGAGGAATATTCTAGAAGTCACCAGAGGCAAGGTCTGTCACCGGGCTTTTTGAGTTCAAAATAATAGCTAAAAGCAGAAAAGAGAGGGCTCTGAGGAAGGAGCTTTCTCAGGGTTCACGAGTGGCCAGCGAAGGGGGTCGCTCCTGGGGCCTCCTCATCCCGAGCCCAGGGAGACGGCAAGGAGCGCAGCCACGTCCCTACAGAGCGCCTCAAGACCCCGCCCCAGCCTGGCGGGGGACCCGGTTCCTCTCTAACTTCCGAGCATGCGCGCCCCAGAGCGGGCCCTTCTACCTTGAGGCCAGGCGCGTCCCCCCGCCCACGGGCTCCCCACCGCCTCTCTTCAGGGTGGCCAGCAGGGAAGCCTTGTGCTGGTCCAAAACCGCGAAGAACGAGGCCTCAGGCCCCATGGGCGCAAAGGCCATGAGGGCCGACAGCAACGGAAAGCTCCAAGAGCAGGAAGCCCACTAGCGCCCACGATGGGCCTGCCGGGCGCTTGCCGTGCGCCCTGCCTCACAGCCTCCCTGGCGATGGTGGTCACTTTTCACCACACTTTCGGGCTGGGCATGCGCACACCTAGCCCCCAGGCATGCGCATAATGCCTGTCATTGAGCGGAGTGCACAGGCGCGCAGGGTTCAATCAGGTATAGTCCCACCTGGGGGGCAAAGTGATGGGCCCAGTGGGGACCAGCATGACATGTCTGGGATATTGGATCCAGTTTTCCTTGAAATGGATTTATGGTGTTTGGTTTTTTGTGTGTGTGTGTTTTTTTTTTTTTTTTGAGGGGATAAGGGGCGGTATTTAGGGAAAACTAGTACCAGCGATATTTCATGAAAAGAAGTAGTTTTGGTGATCCACCTGTGTGCCAGCCGCAGCGCTAGGCCTGGGTTCAGCTGTGATCAAGGCAAACAAAATTCCTGCCCTTCTAGTATTTTTATAGTAGCCGTTCTCTTAATTCTCATAACCATCCCAGGAGGTTCCTGATGTGGTCATGGTGATTTTGCAGGAGCGGAGGAAAGTGAGGTCCACAGCTGAGTCAGACTGGGGTAACGTCCCAGCTTGGTCACTTTGAAGGGTCGCCAGATTTAGCAAATTAAAATAAGGGCACTCAGTTAAATTTCAATTTCAGATAAACAACTAATACTTTTTATTTTAAAGGATGACTAGGTCCCATGCAATCGTTGAGACATACTGTACTGGAAATTGTTTTGTTGTTTATCTGAAATTAGAACTGAACTGGACATCCAGTATTTCATCTAGCAGTCCTGACATTGGACCACATCCTTGCCTGGCAGATTTGGTGAGCTGTCCCCCCTTCCTCCCCGCCTCCCTGGCTCTGAGCCTTTGAGCAGAAGCTAGGAATTCTGAAGCCCCAGGGAAGGACTCTTGCCTCTGGGGGAATGATGTCCTTGAGAGAGAGGAAAATGGGGAGAGACTATAAAGCAAAGTAGGTCCCAGGCCTGTGGGGGCTTGGTCCTACAGGGATGGGAGGCCAAGGGCTTTGACCCAGAAGAGCCACCTGACAGCAGGCCCCCTCCAGAGAACTATTTTGTTCCCTCACTTCCTGGTTATTTGATAGTTTTGAAACAAAAACTGCTTTGCCGTCAGAAATAAAAATGAACCCTCTCTGTTCGTAATGATGGCTGCCTGTGCCAGGCCCTGAGCTGAGGGCCTTGGTTATTATTATCACAAATACTTCGTCACTGCCTACTCTGAGCTCGGAAGTGTTGGTTACTGAGGACACTGCTGTGACCAAAGCAGGCAGAGTCCTTGCCCTTTGGGAGCTCACCATCTAAGAAGAGGATAAATAAGTGAACACTTAAATTGTGAAGTTGGCAGGGTGAGAAGTGCATTTAAATTGGCAACCTTAAGAGGTAAAAATTATTATCCCCATTTCACAGATGAAGAAACCGAGGCTTGGAGAAGTTGAGCAATATGTGCAAGATTGCACTCTCGTATGTGATAGAGCTGAGAGGTAAATCTTGACTCCACCTTCAAGCTGCTACCACGGGGCTAGGAGGCACCACGGCGGGGCTGGCTTGGGAAGGTGCAGTCATATTGCAGAGGCTTCTCTGGGGGTGGAATTACCCCCTCTGGTCTCAGTTTTCCCCACGGTGAGATGAGGGTGGTGCCACAGGTGGGCTCTCATTTATCATCCTCAACAAGAAACAAACAACAGGCCTTTGAAGGGAGAGGGCAAGTCAGTGACACCAACTGGGCTTGTCTGCTGGGAGGTGCCTCTCTCCTAGGACTAAAACCGTCTGTCTGGTTGTCTCTGCTTCCTGTGAGGACAGGCCGTTCCGTATCACGTAGTGCTACACTCAGCCAGTCACTGGATCTAACCTGAAATGGAAAGTCCTGAGCTGGGCAGGAGCACAGGGAGGGGATCGGCACAGAGAAGGGAACAACCCATAATAAACCTGGCATTCCTGCAGGGAGAAACCACGAGGGGCCTAACTTGAAAGGCCTCACTGTGCTCCCACTGCAACAGACCAAAGCAGGAGGCCTTAGCCGTCCTTCCAGGCAGCTGTGGTTCTGCCCCCAGGTATCCAGGCTGCACTCAGGTAACGAGCAGGCTCTGTGTGCACCACCTCCACATCAAAGTCAGCCATCCTAGCCCCAGGCCCTGAGAGGAAACCAGAAAAACAGATTCTGCCCCTGGCAACAGCTTGCAAAGGAAACTGGCAAATGCCACTTTGCAGGGTAGTCTCCCTAGTGGGTCCTTTCTTCCTGCTGGCCAGTTACGCTTGGCACAGGGACAGAGAAGGGTCACAAAGCTGTGCCCGAGCTGCTCTTGGGAAAATGGAAAGCTTTTCCCCAAGCCCCACTAGTGGGCCTTTCGTCCGGACCCAACCTGACATCCAGAAACTTGTCTGAGAACCAGAGCCCCCAGGCGGGTTGGCAAGGAGCATTATTCAAATTAGGCACGATTACTGTAGGGAAGGATGGGGGGGGCGCCCTCCCAGCGAACCAGAAAGGAGAGGATGCCACACTTGTTACTTTTAAGCAAGGTGGTGTCTTTAGTAAATGTAAATGGATTTTAACGTATTATGGATTCTTGAGAAAAAAAGTAAACACTACAATAATTTCTTTATTTCTTGGGGCTTTAGCAGGTGTTTTTCTTTTTCTTTTTTTTTTTAAAGATTTTATTTATTTATTTGAGAGAGAGAGAATGAGAGAGAGCACATGAGAGGGGGGAGGGTCAGAGGGAGAAGCAAACTCCCTGCCAAGCAGGGAGCCCGATGCGGGACTCAATCCAGGGACTCCAGGATCATGACCTGAGCCGAAGGCAGTCGCTTAACCAACTGAGCCACCCAGGCGCCCGTGTTTTTCTTTTTTATGTGTGGGGTTTTTTAGGTTTTTTAAAAACTGTAAGAATGATATATGCTTTAAATAAAATATTTACATAATTCGGAAAGTACAGAGTAAGAGTGAAAGAAACCCCTGCCCCTTGCAGCCACTCTCTGCTCCACCTTCATTTGTCCTCTCCTGGGCTCTGCCATCCTCCTGACCCTGGAATTATTCCCTCTTGCCCCAAGGCCTTTGCACTTCCTCATCCTTTAGCAGTTTGGAATGTTTTGTCCTTTTTCTCTCCTACTCCCTCCCCTCCCTCCCCCAAATCCAGCTTTGCTAATTCTCCTGTATCCCTCAGAGCTCAGTCTGGACATCTCCCTGGACCACACTCCAAGTCCTCACCCCTGTCTTCCCCCTGTCTCGACATGCCTGCATTTCTCTACCCTGTTGGCCCCAGGGGTGAGCTCAGCCGGTACGCCACAGTTGAACTGTGCCTGGCACACAGAAAGCACTCAGCCGTGTTTGTTGAATGAACGAATGACCCCTTGTGGGATTATGTCTATTATCTACTGGTAGTATTGCACCTCGGACAACTTCCTGTGCATGCCCAAATAAGCATTGTTTTTTATATGAATAAGACGCCACTCAAACATTCTTCTGGGATTGCTGCCACTGGGCACAATCATAACCGCAGTTTGCTGATGTCAGACACTGAGCCAAATGCTCTACACACAAAATCTCATTTCCTCCTTCCCACTGTGTGAGGGAGAAAGTCGAGGCTCGAAGAAGTATAAATAAGCTTCCGGGTTTCTTAGAGCGGCGCATGAGAAAACTCTGACAGGAATGGTGTCTCTGCTGTCAGCTGCCATATGAGATTGCCTCAAAGTCAAGGTAATTTAGTACTGATGAATACATGTGCCCATTTCTCATAGCCAGTGATGATATAAGAGGATGTGTGATGTAAAGCAGATCAATGAAAGGAAGATAAATCAAATTTTAAGAAGGTCAGCAAAATATTTGGGAGCATGTGGGTCATCTTACTGATGCGGGCATGGTGGGTTGGGTTTTTTTTAAGATTTTATTTATTTATTTGTCAGAGAGAGAGCACAAGCAGGGGCAGTGACAGGCAGAAGGAGAGGGAGAAGCAGAGCGAGGAGCCACCAATGCTGGACTCGATTCCAGGACCCTGGGATCATGATCTGAGCCGAAGGCAGACGCTTAACCAACTGAGCCACCCAGGCACCCCGTGGTTGTTTGTTTTGAGAGAGAGAGAGAGTGCTATAACACACACACACACACACACACACACACCCCACCATGGACCCAACAACAGCTTCCATGACTGTCAACTCATGGCCAAATTTTTTCACCTACATCTACCCCCTTCCCAACCCTCCTTCAAGATTATTCAGAAGCAAATTCCAGGCATCATATTATTTCATCTTAAGTATTTAAACAGGTATCTCCAAAAAACAAGGACTCTTTGAAAAAAACCCATAATCCCATTTTCATAGCAAAACTTCTATTCACAATCATCCTTTAATATCGCCCAATATTCCCCTCACTGCTTAATGTCCCCAATTCCATGAATTGTTTTTAAGGCTTTGGGCTGATATGTCTCTTAAATTCCCTTAATTCTATAGGTTCCCCTCTTTTTCTTCCTTGCCACTTATTTGTTGAAGATACCGAGTCATTTGTCCCAGAGAGTTTCGTGCAATTAATAGTTTGTGGATTGCACCGCTGTGGTGTCACTTAACCTGTTTTTCTGTCCCTGGTATTTCCTGTAAATTGTAGGTTAGATTTAGGGGCTTGACTGGTCCTGCTTTGATCTTCCTCCCCCCTCCCCCTTCCTTTGGCAAAAAATATATCCTAGGTAGTTTGAACTATGTAGGATCTCTACTGTAACCTTCCAGGACCTCTGTGTCTGGGGTTTCCAGGTTGAGAAACTCAGAGCCAACCTGAGCCTCTCATTAACAGAAGGAGAAGCTCACCCCAGGAGGCGAAGTCATGCTCAGCAAAATCCCTGCTGAGTTCTGAATCCCTTCACGGAAGACCAAGCCAGAGGAGGAATCCAGGGAGAGCTCTCAGAGCCACAATTTCCCTCTACAGCATACAACCGTCCTATGGATTTGCAAGGAAGGTTTCTCCACCTGGCTGCCTCTTGGCTGGCTAGCATGCAGAGTCTTCCTGCCCCAGCCCAGCCTGACTCATCCTCTCTGCTTTTTATTTCTTCCTCACACCCCAACTGGGCTGCTAATCACTCCCCTCCCCCCACCCTGTGTGTTGGGATCCTGGCCTAGAGACACCCTACCACCACTGTTTTCCAGCCCTGCTCCAACAGCTAGTCTCCTCTTTATTTGAAAAATCAGTTGACACTAAACAGCGACTGGCTTTGATTTAAGGAGACTTTAAAATTTTTAAAGTAGTTCTCATCCTCCCTCTCTGCTGCTTCTTTGTCTTCTTTTATTGTTTGTCTTCCATTCTAAAAACTTCTTGGCAACCAGCTCTGACAGAAAGAGACCTTTTACGAAAGACCAGAAGGCATCTTTGGTGGCCAAAGCCAAGGTGATAAAACTCTCCTAGGTGTTTCCCTCTTCAGTTCTCCCTCTCTGCTGTGCACAGGTCCACACCAGAAGGCCTCCCGGATTTACATCACAACGTGAATCATCTGGCAGAGACAAGTGCCTGCCTGGCTGCCTAGGGCTCTTCTTGGCACCAAGATTCAATGAAAAGCAAGATCACCAGGTGCCATGCCCATGTTGCTGGTATTTTGGTGGGGAAGACAGATTATAAAGAGAAAACAAAAACACATCTACAAGATAAATTCAATAATGCTGTGTTGCCGGGAACACACATCCTGGTTAGGACAGGAAAGAGTAAAGAAGTGAACAGAGAAAACATGATAATGAAGAAGGGCCAGCCACCAGCTGGAGGGAACAACACATGCAAAGGGCCTGAGGAGAGATGGGATAGGGGAGAGCCAGCCAATGTTGGTGGAGGGTGTGAAGGACAGGAGGGTGGTGGAGGGGGCGTGGGCAAGGGCCAGACCTTCAGGGGCCTATCAGCCAGCGGGAGGAATTGGAACTTTCCTAGAAGGCAGTGATTCTAGCTGGGGCAGTTTTGCCTCCACAGGACATTTGGCGATGTTGGGAGATATTTTGGGCTGTCACAACTTGTGGGAGTTTGGGGTAGGGGGTGGATGCTACTGGTATATAGTAGGAAGAGGCCAGGGATGCTGTTAAACATTCCGTGGTGGCCAGGGCAGTCCCCACAGCAGAGAATGAGCCAATCCCCAATGTTAATAGTGCCAAGACTGAGAGAGCCTGGTCCCAAGGCAGGGGGAGGTCATCAGAGGGTTCAGAGCAAGGGAATGATGCAAGCTGAAGTAGGAAGGGAGAATGGAGCACAGGGAGTGGGTGGAGGCAGCAAGCCTGGGGAGGGGAACTGCCCCCGTGCAGGTAAGTGGTGCTCCTGGATCAGGGTGCTGTCCTCCAGGAAGGAGAGAAGGCACAGGTTTGGGGATGCGTCGTACCAAAGTAAGCCATGGTCGCACATGTTTTGGAAATGCTGGATACTCCATCAAGACAGCAGTCTAGCATGAATCCCAGAGCAAGACTAGATGGGTTCAAACCTTGGCTTTGCCACTTGCTCGCTGTGTGATCTTCCGTTAGAGTCTCAATCTCTCTGTGCCTCAGTTTCTTTGTTTCTAACATAAGAGGAATAAGAGTACCTACCTCACAGGGTCAGCATGAAGAGTTAATTTGTTAATACCTGTAAAGGAGTTCGTATATGCCTGGCACATGGCAGGGACTTGGCAAACACCGCCATTTATTAAAGGAAGGCCCAACGTGGGGTGTCAGCATGCACATCTACAAAGTGAAGGCTCTGCATAAAAATCTTACTGAATCTTACGTTTAACCCACATTTGCCAAACTTACTTTTTCTTGACTTTTCCTCATCGACACTCAGAAAACCAGAGGCCCTTAGAACACACTTTAAAAACAGCTATCCTGGGAGCAAGATGGCGGAGGAGTAGGAGACCTAAATTCCATCAGGTCCCAGGAATTCAGCTGGATAGGGATCAGACCATTCTGAACACCTACAAACTCAACAGGAGATCGAAGAAAAGAAGAGCAACAACTCTCTGAACAGAAAAGCGACCACTTTCTGGAAGGTAGGACATGCGGAGAAGTGAATCCGAGGCGATATTCGGGAGGATAGACG
>NC_138378.1:5216252-5338656 GCF_054177405.1 Leptonychotes weddellii
CCTGGTGATGGGTATTAAAGAGGGCATGTTCTGCATGGAGCACTGGGTGTTATGCACAAACAATGAATCATGGAACACTACATCTAAAACTAATGATGTAATGTATGGGGATTAACATAACAATAAAAATTAAAAAAAAAAAAACAGCTATCCTGAGACAGAATTCACCGATCACAGAATTCACCCTTTTAGAGTTCCTAGTTCCAGGTGCATTCACAGAACTGTCCGATCACCATCGCAATCCACTTTCAGATTTTTGTGTCCCCCCACTCCAACAACAACAACAACAAAACCCAGTACCTATTAGTCGTTTATCATTCTTCCTTCCTGCAGCCCCTGTCCACTTTCTGTCTTTATACATGTGCCTATTCTGGAAACCCATATAAATGCAGTCGTACAATATGAGGCCTTTTGTGACTGCTTCTTTCAATCAGCATGTTTTCGAGGTTTATCCATGTGTATCTGTGCTTCATTCCTTTTTATGGACAAGTCAATCTCCCACTGGGTGGAAAGAACAGAGTTTTGTTTACCAATTCATTAGTTGATGGGCACTTGGGTTGTTTCCATTTTTATGAATAATGCTGCTATGAACATTCCTGTACAAGTTTTTGTGTCGACATGTAGGTGTGTGTCCAGCATTTTGCCGAAGAGGGTGCTCTCTGAGACGCATTGATGCTGTCTTTGGGTCCACTCTGCTCTGCCATTTTCCTTCCTCCCCCTGCCCCCTTCCCTCTCCACCATCCAGGGTGCAGGCCAGAACTTTGCCACTTCCCGCTGCGTGATCTTGAGCAAGCACTGTGCACCTCCCCGAGCCTCGATTTTCTCATCTGTAAAGTGGGAATAAGATGCAAGGAGGTTATTTATGGAGAGTGCTTGCTCGGGTGTCTGACGGTCCATCTACGGAAGCTGGTAGCGTCTCTGAATTTGTCTCGTGAGATCTTACTGATATAAGCAGTATATCTTGGTAGATGGCATGGATGTGATTGCAAACCCCTAAAGGATTCCTGGGCTTGTCTCTGGGCAGGACACAGGATGTGCACATCCTCACCTCGGCTAGAGTTTGCTAAATAAATCTCTGAAGTGACTGCCTCGAGATGCACTCCCCCGCAGGTGCCCATGATACCCATCCTTGTCGATCCATGACAGCCCTGCCCTTCTGAGGGTAGGAAATGGTGTCACTTTACGGTTTGGCTTTGGGTGCCTGCCACTTCACCTGAGCTATTTCATACCTATGGACACCCTTTGAGGTAGGTGCTAGTATTGTCCTATTTTGCAGATGAAGAAACCAGCTTTGGGAGGGCAGGGCTGGCCCATACGTTTGGAACTCAGGCAGTCTGGCTCCGATCCCTGGGCTCTCTGCCTCGGCTTTACTGTGCCTCCCATGGAGCCTGGGGCTGGCAGCTAAACACAAGTAAGACCTCACGGTGACTATTTCAGACCATTAAGAAAATCTAAGAAACATGTCCATTCTTCCAGTCAACAAATATTTATTGAGCATTTACTCTGTGCCGGGCTCTGCAAACACAATAAAAGTCCCTGTCCCAGGGCTTGCCGTCCAGCGGGGGGAGGAAGAGCGAATACATCTGTAATATCACATAAACTCTGCGAAGAACAACAAAGCAGGGTTAAGGGGCTGGGGAGCGAGAGGGCTGATGTTTCTGTGGGGAGGGCGAGGGCGTCTCCTCAAGGAGGTGCCATCAGTATGGAAACATGAGGAGGTGAGTGGTGACCCATGTGGGCACTTGCCAGAAGAGCTCTTTGGAGGAGCAGACAGCACATACAGGCTTCGAGGGAGAGCACAGACGGGATGTTTGAGGAACAAGGAAGCTGCAGGATCCTCAAGCTGGCCCCCCAAGATTCCCATCCTCTGCTTATTCATCCAGACTTGAATCTAGGTGCTGCTGTGCAAGGACTTTGCATTTGGAATTAGAGCCCCAGGGCATTGACCTTAAGATGCAGAGGAAAGCCAGGTGCATCGGACCTCATCGGGGGAGCCCTTGGAGAGCAGAAAGTGAGTTCTGTGTGGCTGGGGGCAGGAGGAAAAGTCAGAGGGACTGGAAACCGAGAGGATTTGCTGGCAGGAGCCCCATGACATAATGGCCTCTGGGAGCTGAGAGCTGTCCCGGGCTGAAAGCCACCAAGGAAATAGGGCTACAGTCCTGCAACCACGAGGAACAGAATCCTGCCAATTATAGGAATGAGCTTGGAAGAGACCCTTCAGCTGGCTAACACCTTGATTTCAGCCCAAGCCGAGAACCAGTGACGCTGTGATGTCCTTCCAACCTACACAACTGTGAGCTAATAAAAAGGTGTTGTTTTAAGCTGCTAAATTTGGGTCATTCATGACACAGCATAGAAGATGGATGTAGCGGTGGTGTAGCTAAAAGAGAGGGCACAAGTGGGAGACAGAGGTGGTGAAGCCCAAGAGTAACAGGCCAGATCCTGCTGGGCTTTGTGATTGTGCCGAGGACACAGGAAACCACCCCAGTTGAGTAACTCTCAGACCTCCTCGCCTTCCTGCCTTTTCTCATTTTCCATCCTGCTCAGTGTTCGTTCCATCCCCACACCCTACTTCATTATGTCTATCTACTGATGTGTGTTCATGAATTGGTTGGGGCACTGTTGATTGTGAGTGACAGGAAACCACATAAATTACTTACCCCTCAAACCCAGGGGCTTCAGGAGTAGCTGGATCCAGGAGCTCAAGTGTTACTTTCAGAAATCTGTGTTTTTCCATTCCTCCACTTTGCTTTCTTCTGCCTTGCCCTCATTCTCAGGCAGGCTCCCCCGCCAGCCCCACCCCCCCACCCCCGTGATGGTTGAGACGGTCACCGGCAGTTGTGAGTCACATCCTCTCATCTTCATAACCCAATCATAGAGACCCCCACCTTTCCACATGGCTCCCCTAAAAATCCTGGGATGACCTGGAATGGCCCAGCTTGGGTCATGTGACCACTGCAGAACCAATCGCAAAGGGTCAGGGAAGGAGAAACATAGTGGGGAGGCCTCAGCCATGGATCTGTTCCTGGATGTGGGGCTCAGGGGATGGGGAGTAACGGGGCCTCAGGCCTCCCTTGAACCCCCCTGGACTGATAAAGTAGAGGGTGGGTCCCTTGGGGTCTTTAAGGGTGTCACTGGGGGGCTGTGAACAACAAAAGAGGGAAGCGATGCGGGGTGGGGGTGCAAAGCCAGCAGATCCACTAGGGGCCAGCTCTGCCCACGTCTCTGGGTGCCGTGGGTGCCGTGGGTGCCGTGGGAGCTGTGGGTGATACAGCTTCTGCATGGAGATCCCAGAGCCTTACCCCGTGTTCCGCTCCGATCATGGGACCCTCATTTCTCCCCTTGTTATCTCTGCATCCTATTAGATCTTGGCACCAGCAGCAGGAGTTGTGGAATCACCACACAACCCTGCCTTTGCCCTGGTTGTTTACTGGAGAAATAAATAGAGAAAGAAATTCAGCAGAACAGATGCTTGGACCCATGGAGCAACCCCGGGAGGCTCGTGCAACAGAATCATCTTCGTAAACAGATGCCGAGAGGAGCAGCTTGGAAAGTCTGTCCAAGCCCCAAACAAACGAGGACCTGCAGCCAAGTGTGAGGCCAGCTGGAAGGTCCCAGCCAGAAGGGAGAGCCCTGGGATGGGGGTGGTCCAGGAGGATACCCCAGCCCATCCCCTGTATGTGTGTGTGTGTATGTGTGTGTGTGTGTTGGGGGGGGCACCAACAGCTGCAACCTCTCCTTGTTACTTTTAAAATGCAGTGTTGGAAACAGGCCTGGGAGAACAGGTGTGCTGGTTGGTTTGGAGACCCTCCCCGCCCCAGACACCGGTAAGCATTGTGCTTGGCCTTACAGTGGCCCACAAGGATGTGATGAGTCCCCCTCTCCCCGCTCTAATTCTGTTCTGCTGCTGGAGCTACTCCAGCCACAAGGGCCTCCTTGCTGTTCCTGGAATACACCAGCACACTCTTTTGCCTCAGGGCCCTTGCAGCTGCTGCTTCCCCCACCAACAACACTTTTCCCGCATACTGTCCTGTGGCTTGCTCCCTCATTCTCCTTAAGCTTCTGCCCCCTTAAGACATAGGACTTTGGATCAGGCTTAGTTATGCTGCAATTACCAACCCTAAACCCTCCGTGTCTGGGCACCATGAAGGTTCAGCTCTCACACGCACTGCATATCCAGTGTCGTGGTCTGGGAGCTCTGATGGCCGCTCAGAGGCCCAGGCTGACCCAGGCTCCTCTCCTTGTATTTTCATGGTCACAGCGGCCGTGGGAAGGGACAATGGCAAGTCACACAGTGGCTCTGCGGTTCCACTCAGAACTGGCACCTGTCACGTTTCATTGGCCAAAGCAAGTCACAACGGTCCGAAAGGAGAACTAAGACAATGAGCGCACAGCTCGGTGTTACCCCTTTCCCCAAGGTCCCTGTGTCTGTGCCCCGCCCCCACACCATTGCTCTGTGCTGCGCTGCTCCCTACCTGACCTATGCTACATGATTTGCCCTCTCCCTCGAAAATCTAAGCCCTGGGGGGGCGGGGTTTGTCTGGTTTTGCTGGATGCTAAACTGCAGCACTTGGAACACTGCCTGGTATACGAGTGCTGTCCACGCATGAACTCATTTCAGCCACATCTCAGTCCCACGGGAGAGGGAGGTCTATCATGACCCCCATTTTCCATACATGGAAACCTGAGGCTCAGAGGGGGTCAGGACACTTGCGGAGGCCACACAGTGAGTTAGTGGGCAGCACCAGCCTCCTGACCTCCGAGAGGCCCCGTATGACCAGGGTGCAGGGGCCCGACGTCCAGGTGTGGCAGCTGAGGGTCCAGTGTGCATGGGGATGGGGTCTGGGAGCATGGGCAGAAGGCAGTCACAGTGGCAATGGCCCTCATCATTCATTGCTTGCTGGACACTGTGCTTAGGGAGGCACAGCTTCATTCATGCTCACGAATCCCCCCTGGGCAGAGGAGGAAACTGAGGGAGGGCTAGGTCTTTGCAGGGCACTATAGTCTGGGGGGGAAGCTGGGACTTCAGCCCCAGCTGCCCAGACGTGGAGGCCGGAGACCTACCCACAGGGCTGTCCTGCGGCCCGCAGACCCACACCGGCGGGGTAGGAGCACGATGCTCCGACTGGCATCCTCACTGCTGCGGAGGCCCCTTGGCACGCCGGCCGGACCAGCTGCCCTCAGCCGGCTTTTCAGGCCCGAGATGGAGATGTCACGCAGCATGTCGCTTTACTGCCTGGCAGGGACCGTTTGATTTTTCCAGCAGGTGCTTTTAATGTTTTCTTCCCACACATGCTTGTACTGCTGCCCGAGCGTGTCCCCGACCTCCCTTCGGGCTCCGTCTCCCCCTCCCCAGCCCTCCCTAGCCCTCCCTGCACTCTGCGCTCTCCCCAGTGTGGGATGCTCTGCTCACGTGCACGGCTTTCCCCTTCACATGCCTGGGTTTCGTCCCAGCCCCTCCACTGACTAACCCTGTGACTGCGAGCCTCACTTAGCCCATCTGTAAAGTGGGGGCGCCCATCACACCGACCTGAGAGGGTCGTGAGGATAACATGCCTCGACGGTGTGAAGTGTTCAATCCTTAGGAGCCATCCTTGTTTCTAAGACATCTATGGGCACCAAGGGTCTGTTCTAAAACATTCAGCGTCCGTGAAAATCGACACATTCATTGCCTCGCGGTTTGGAAAAGCAAGAACATGGCGAACACACAAATATTCTCCAGTACTCCCTACCTCGCCTGCTGCTTCTTCTAACTCCCTTGAAAGCCATACCCACACGCTTTGGCACCGTAGTTAGTCCTGCGTGTGGAGGTGGTGTTGGCAGCTGGACAACCCCTTGAACTAAATTATCCCCATGCCACTTGGCATCCACGCACGGTCCTGCCACTCAGGTCTACTCGCCAGGGCCAGCTTTTCTGTTGAGCAAGTGCGTTTCATTAGGAAGCACTGCCAGTAAGTCAGACCTTCTCGGTTGGCTCATTAGCATGCTGTCCAGACAAGGTAGATTCTGGAAAGAAAATAGCAAGGAGGCAGGCAGAGGAGAGCCGTCACCAGATCTGCGGTTGGAGAACCTCTCAGGTGATGGTCCCACAGTCACGAGACTTCCAGTGACCAAGGGCTTTCATCTCTGCCGTGTTCGTGATGAGGAGTTGATTTGGCATCTCTTTTGGAAGATTCATTCGAGGCTTGGCAGTCAGGACCGGAAACAAGAAAACCTCCCCGGGAGGAGCCCAGCTACCCGGCTGCAGACACACTTCACTCTGGGTTGTGTGGCTCAGAGCATTTGCTCTGTGGCCAGAATCCCTGGGTTCTCACCCAACCGACTGAACCACCCAGGCGCCCCTGCTTCCTTATTGTTTGATCCACTTTTAATTGACTGCCCTGTGACCTGCTGTCAGACGTATTCTCACCGACGAAACAGCAGGCCCTGGGTCATAGACCCGCTGCGAGAATTAAGTGAGGTAACGGTGTTTGTAAAGCACTTAGCCCAGTCCCTAGTCCTCAAGTGTTTGACCGACATCAGCCCTAGGTGGCTGGAACACAGAAGCCCTTCCACGTCACCCCCGTGACAGAGCTCGAGGTAGGTGAGACGCCCTCACAGAGCACATAATACGTGGAAGGCTCTGGTCCATACTCGGTGTGCGCTGTTGCATTGAGTCCTCATACAGGGCCTTTGAGGTGGTGCTGGTATAGCCTTCCTTTTACAGATCAGGCAGTGGAGGTGCAGAGAGGTTAAAGAATTTACCCCCGGGTCCCCAGCAAGAAAGTAGTGGAGCTGGGACTTGAACCTGGGCCCATCTCCCAAACTCCAGAGCGTCTCCCCTGTGGGAGACAGCTTCTCCTGGGACAGGAATCCTGCTGTTTCCCCGTCCCCAGTGGAACGCTTTCTCAGGATCAATGAACCCTGCAGAGGGACATTGCCCTGGGCTCCTAGAGGTCCCAGCTCAGGGCCTCTGCGCACGTCACTGCTCCTCCCTGTCTCTGCTTGGTCCCAAGGCACTCCCCAGAGACGCAGGAAGAGCCAAAAACCCCTGGCTCGGCTGCCTTGCTAATAGAATTAGAATGTTCTGGTCAAGATGGATTTCTTTTGGGGACGGCCAAGCCAGCCACGTACTCAGCTGCTCGAGGCAGAGGACAAACATGATGTGTCATCCGGGACTCGGCTACGGCAGCTGACACTTGCCCTTCGATCCTCAGGGCTGGGTGTGCAAAGAGGGGCCTGGGCTTTGCATGCCAAATCCAACTTCGCTGGGGGAGTGTTAGTAATTGTTGATAACTTTGGGCTCCCCGCCCACGTCTCTGTCATTTCCCGTCTTCTCCTGAGGTGACTCTCAGTGTCAGCTCGCAGACCTCAGTCCCCAGGACAGGGTGTCCCTTCCCCAAATCAGCCCGTGAAGGGAGAGCAGGGTGCTGCTCTGCGGAGGGGCCCCTGGTGTTCTTCTTCGATCCCGGAACACCACCTGCGTAAGGGAATTCCACAGACTGGGGGGTGGGGGATGGGAATCCGCATCAGACACTATTTCTGTGGGCTTTGAACTTCGATCCCTGGCTCTCAGGGGATTTCCTTGACCAACTTCATCCTAGACACCGCATGGCCGATTCTCTCAGGACCGCTAGAACCAGAAACTAATGCAGTCACCACCGAGCTCCCTGGGGGCTTCGGCAAAGGCAGAGGGGCTGGGAGGCCATCAGCCAAAGCCACGGCCCGCGGATGACAACGTCCTGCCGGGCGCCGCTCGTGTGCCTCATGACTCAGTGTCGGGAGATAATTGCACACAGATCTGTTTTCCTTTTTTTCTTATCTGGTTATCGGCAACTCTCAGATACCCACCCTCTTCTGCATGATTTGTAACCAGGGAAGCTGTCCATTTTGTCATGTGCTTGTAAATTCCTGTCTCGGTTAGCTTCTCATCGCGTCCGGCTGCTGCAACCGGGCGTGGGGGGACCACATCTGCATTTTGACCCGGTTGCGCATTCCATCTTGGGTGTCTAGCTTCTTCTGTGCTAGTCACAGATGGATGACATCATATTTTGGGTTGTGCTGATCTTTCTACCACTCACTCGAGGGTAGACAAAATACAGGATTCGAGAGGCACCCTTCCCAGGTTGACTAAGCAGGCTGGTGAGGTGCAGGTGGACAATCTCTGCTGGGGGCTGGTTGCCTGTCTTCACACTGTGCCTTAGGCTCTGAAAGCCCGAGCAAGCAGGTGTGCTATGAGGCTTCTACCTCCCCAGGCCAAGCCCATCAACCCTCTCTCCCTCTTGGCGTTCCAAAACCCCTACTATAACTTTCCCTGCTGTACGATGGCATTTAATTTCACCAAAGTGTGACAGAGTCACAAATACGTTCCCTTTGGAACTTTTATCACTGCCCCACTCCTTCTAAAAATTCCACATTTTCGGGCGCCTGAGTGGCTCAGTTGGTTAAGCGACTGCCTTCGGCTCAGGTCATGATCCTGGAGTCCCTGGATCGAGTCCCGCATCGGGCTCCCTGCTCGGCAGGGAGCCTGCTTCTGCCTCTGACCCTCCCCCCTCTCATGTGCTCTCTCTCTCTCATTCTCTCTGTCTCAAATAAATAAATAAAATCTTTAAAAAAAAAAATTCCACATTTTCAAACAAACTCTAAGTCATTCCCCTGTCTCCTGTTCTTCTCTCATCCTTTGGGCTGCGGTGTTTTTCTTCACACCACCGTTTGGCATTGGATTACATCTGATTCTGTATCTGACTCTCGGTTTGCTATGGTTTCCTCCCACTGCAATGGAAGCATCAGGACAGAGGCCTTGCAAGGCTTTCGGGTGCTCCGTTCCCGGTGTCTAGAACAGGACCGTTGGCATTGCAGGAACGCAACCTGTCCTTGATGATCAATGGCATGGATCCATTCGGTAAATACGAAGCAGTGAAAGTCCTGTGGTGTGTGCTGGGTACTGAGGTCAAATGCTCCAAGTTACGGGTGGCTGGATGAGATGCTGTGCTGTGTGTGTGTGTTGCACATCCATTACCGTGTTGAACTGGAGAGCCGCGAGGCATGCAATCTGTGAGCTGGTCTCTACTGTCCAACTGTCTGGGTTCAAGTCTGCCCCCAGCGCTTGCTACATCTGTGTCCTTGGGCAAGTTGCTCAGGTGCCCCGGTATCATTTTCCTCCTCTGTAAATCTCCCTCATGTGGGGATAATGTTAGTACCCATCTCCCTGGGACATTGTCCAGATGAAATAAGGTAATGCGTGTAGCACACTTAGATGCTCTACGCCGGGTCTAGGCTCAGCAAAGGCAGCGGTACTAATCCTTACAGTGGCCTCTCTAAGCAGGAACCACTATGCTCCCCATTTAGCAGATTGGGAAACTAAGCAAGCTTGTAAGCAGACAGAGCCAAACAAGAGGCACCCTGCCCTCAGCGGGTTTGCAGTTTAGTATGGAGGGAGGAGGCAACTGCGCAAAAAAAAACACCCCAAAAAACAAAAAACAGCTGAGCTCTGCACTGCATTGCACTTAAGAAAAGTCAAATGCAGGCAATGTGCTTCAGATCGCATTCCTTACAGAAGGACTGGTTCCAAAGCCTACACTCAGATAGCAACACTGTACTCCATGTTTCCAGAATGCCTTGGACTGACTTCCGTGTCAGTCCAAGGGAATCCCTAGTTATGCAAGGACATGGGTCGGGGCGTGACCTCTGTATCAAGTGGTGTTAAATATTTTACACAAATAGCAGGATGTTTGAAGAGCGCTCTGTGAACGGAGGAGGCTTGAGGTGTAGACCTCACCACCCAGTTCATTTACAGGCTAAGTTTGGTGATGCGGTTTCCTAATGTCCTCTAGCAAATGTCTATTCATTGACTGTGTTCCATTTCTGCTGTAAGGATGCTGAACCTGGGGGCCGAGAAGACACAAAGCATAGTTCCCACGTGCTTCTGATTCCTTCAGCTGAGGTGAAATGCTCCTTGCAAGACAAGGCTGCTTGCTACAGCAAAGAGCTACCAAAGAGAAGCTCCATGCCCTGCACAGCAAGCTGAAACCTGCCTGAGACTAAGGGCCTATGAGGGGTAGTCATTACCTGGTCCTGGCCTTTGAATCTTGCCGATGGTGGTATTTATATTCTTAAAATGTGGCTGAGCAGACAGGCATTTCCTTGAGGGGTGGGCCTTGTTTGAAGAGTTGTCATCAGCCAACAGTGTCTCCAAATGACTCCATGGAGACAGCCAGGGAGATGGCTCAAGGTCACTGAAGGCTACGGGCATCCATGGGCCACGTGCTGGGAAGAGGAAAAAAAGGCTAGCAGTAACAGTCCACGTTGATGAGTACTTCCTATGCATGATGCATTGTGCACAACTGATTTATAAGATTCATCATGAATAGGAATTATTATCCCTGCTTTATAGAAAAGCAAAGTGAGTCTCAGAGAGGTTAAGTAATCTGCCTAGGTCACACAGCGGGGATGCTGGATATCTGAAGTCTGGGATGTCTGATTCCAAATTCCATACTCTCACCCTTCATTGGCTCATGATTTTTCCTCTTACAAAAAACAGGAAAGAAGACAGCCTCAGGAGAAGAGGGAGAACACTGGGAGGGGACAGAAGAATCAGAGGAAGAAAGGAGTGCAGGTGTTAGGGAGGGAGGTTGGGCGGCCTTGGTGATTTGCACAGGCCTCCCAGAGGAGCCCAGGCCTGTTGGGCAGGAGTGTCAGCTTGCGGCCAGCTGCAGAACTCCCAGAAGAAATCGAGGAGGTGTGGCCACAGAAGCTACTTCAAAAGCAACTCTGTGTGTTCTGCCTCTGGTGTCAGCAGGACACTTTAGGTTGCAAGTGACAGAAAACCTAATCAAATCAGCTTAACAGAAAAACCGAAAGATAAATATTGGCTCCCTCACTTAAAAGTGCAGAGTAGACGACTTCAGGTACAGCTGGGTCCAGGTGCTCCAACAATGCTTCTCTCTGTGTGGTCTCCTTTTTCAGGCAGGCCCTCTCCCAGAAGATGGTGTCAGCAGCTCCAGGCTTGTGTCCAATTGTCTCAGCAACTCCAGTGGAAAGAAGGGTCCATCTCACAAGAGTTCCAACAGAAACATGGGGACTGACTGAGTGGCGCTGACTCTCACTAACCTTGCCTAGTCATGTGTCCATTCTTGAACCAATCACTTTGGCCGCAGGGGGATGCTGTGCTCTGATTGGCTCGCCCATAGAGAGCCGGAGCCAGCCCGACCAGAGCTCCCCGGACTCAGAGGAGGGTGTGTCTCCAAGAGAAATTTCCAGAAAAGAAGTGTTAGGCATACAGAGGAGAGAAGACAAAAACATCAAATGTCCTCTTACAAAGCTTTTTTTTTTTTTTTTTAATGTATTTTTAGGTAATTTTTAGGTACACCCACCCTGGGGCTCGAATTCAAAACCCCAAGAGGGAGAGTCACGTGCTTTACTGTTGGAACCAGCCACGCGCCGCAAGCTCTGTCCTATTATAGAAAAATCTCTGATATTATCCACTCTTTGCCATGTCTGTTCTCACCACTGAGGGTACAGTAACTCTGCCGTAACCCCCGTTACAACCCCCGACTGCTCACGTGCTTGCCATCTCGCACAAACCAGAGGGCAGGACGCTCTTCCGAAGGAGCTGCTCCGGCGTCATCCGCCCCACCTACCCGCACCCGCCTTCAACAATATTTTCTCCTCCGTTTATAAAGGAACACGTGGCCATGTTGGGAAATACAACGAAAAAGAAAAAAAAAAAAATTACCCATAATCTCACACTCAGAGGCAGCCATCCATATTCCATTCTAGCGGCTTTCCTATGTACTATAGAGACTTTCTCTAAAGCTGAGGCCATTTTACGTATTTAAGGGTGTGCGCGGCGCCCTCCCCTTAGTAGTATAACCATTTCCCTGCTGAGAAGAGGGGTTCTGCTTCACGCAGACGGAAGAATAGATGTTGATGCTGTGCGGGGAAGCTAGAGCTGGTGCGCCGAGTTAAGACGATGCGGATTATGACCTGCGGAATGGGGCGCGCAGGGAGCTCCCCCAGCATCTGAGCTGCCGCCTTGAGGAAGCGAGAACACAGGGCCGTCTTGCTGGGAGGTGCAGTTGCAGTACACCCACGCCAAGGAAGCAAAGTCACCAGATTTATTACTTACAGATCCCAGGAATGGAGGAGCACAATGAGCTGGGAGAAGGGCAGTCCTCCATCCCTGGTCCTGAGCAAGCCAGGTGGTGAGCACTTACAGCTTAGAAGGGGTTTGGGGTGGAGGTCACTAAATTTTCAAGAGCTTAACTCTGAGCAGTTATATTAAAAGGGGCCCCAGGGAAAGCAAAGCAGGCACTTCTGGCAGAATCCTCAACTCAGGTCCTTATCTAACTGTCCAGACTGGGTGTGAGCAAGCTTGTCATACTGTAAAATGCCAGGACAGCAACTCAGAGAAACAAAAATTGTCCTCATCGCAGGTACTTAGGGCTCAGTCCCTCATTCCTACGTCCAGCCTTCAGCCCTGCTGGAAGATGTACTGGCCATTCAGCCTTTCTGACTCTCTGCCCTGCTGCCTTGATTCCTGTTCTGTGAGGCCGGGTCCCTGTGCCGTCCTCCATCAGGTGTCTTCTGTGTTTTCTGGCCGGGGGCAGTTTTACCTTCCTCTCCCCTCTTACTACAACCTCATGTGTGGCTTTGGCCTGCCTTGTCTTAGGGTTATCTGGACCACATGTTCACCCTCCCCCTCCAGGCTGGACCTTAGGCGGTGGTTACTTAATGAGCATCTATCTGCGGGGTAGGGGGCACTGCAGAGAACAAACAGACATGGTCCTGCCCTTGTGAAGTTTATAGTTTAAGTTGGTGGACGGACATTACCAATCACACAAAATAATAATGGGAAAGGGAAAAGTGTTCTGGACCTTGAAGGCATGTTTAATGGGGGGGGGCACTTGATTTCCTCTGGGGAACCAGGGAAGATTTCATGGAGGAGGTGACACCTGAGCTGAGGTCTGAAGAGGAGTTACCTGGTCCAAGAGGCAGAGCAGAGAGCTCCAGGCAAAAGGAGCATGTGCAAATGCCCTGGGGAAAGCATGGTGATGTCAGAAGGTGGGCGAGGCTGGGGAGCTGGAGAGGGGGGATAGGGGAAGATGGAGAGTGGGGAAGGGGGCCAGAGAGGACCATGGGCAAAGGCATGCAGCGCCCTGGAGGCCTGGTGAGAATTTTGGTCCTTGTTCTAAGAGCAGGAGTGAGGTAGGGATTGGAATGATCAGAATTACATAGTATCAATGAAGTGTCATAGTGTATCCATAGAGTATTGTACTGTATCAGTGGAGTATCATAGAATCACATATCAATAGAATATCACAGTGTATTGTGCTGTATAGTAACCAGTCTTTTGTAGCCTACTCAGGAAGTGACATCCCACATCATAGGCCAGTCCCTACTCAAGGGGAAGAGATTCCACAAAGACGTGAATACCAGAAGGTGGGGTTCATGGGGCATCTTGGAGCCTGCCGCCTACACCCCAGCACTGAAGATTCAGGGCAAACAAAAGGATGAGCTCTTTGGCTAAATATTTCTAATCTTGGGAAAGGAGAGGTGCAAGGTCCTGTAGAGGAGGATGTCTTAACACAGAAACGGTTTTCGTGTGTCCTGTGGCACCCAGTGACTGGCCCCAAGGCAGCAGACTGAGAGGGCTCCTCAAGCCTTCCTCAGTCCTGCAACCCCAAGAGAGCATCCCCTGGCTGATTCAGCTCTGGGATAAGCAAGGGGACCTGTGCCAAAGTCCCCACTATGGAAGGGTCTTCCTTCCAATTCCCAGTGAACTGCAAAGAATTCACCAAGTCTCCATCAGAAGAACATTGATTTCCTTCACATGCAAGTTTCAGTCTGTGCTCTTTGGAGTCACAAGATAAAAATGAGATTTTATGGTCAGTTAGCTCATTGATAGACATTGGTCTGAATAATTACAAGAACACTCCTTAACAGCTTTAAAAGGAAGCCCAAATTATTTCCTTCTGATTTTGAAAATTTTCAGATATAGAAAAGTGGAAAAAATTATACAGTGGACATCCATATCCCCATGGTCTCGGTTCTGTAATTAACATTTTACTCAACTTGCTTTTTCTCGTATCTGTCCATCTCTCCATCCCTCTTTCCATCTACTTTTTGGTGATTCTTTCAAAGTGAGTTGCAGATATTAGTATAAGGAAGTCCAATTTTAAAAGGCATTCTATAAAGTTTTCTATAAATGCTGAAATTCAATGGATTGAGGTTTTATAGGATGAGGGTGGACAGTCCTCTTATTCACTCATTTACATTTTTGAAGAATGTGTTGTCACGGTCTTCTAGGGCAAAGCCTATCTCTTTCCCCATTGACCTAAATTGCTCATCTGCCAGATTTTTGATCCAGGAATTTGAGGGCCTTTGCAAAGTTAAAAGTGTATTCACTCATTCACTTGCTCATTCATTCATTCAAAACACCAGCTGAGGTCCCTCCAGGTGTCCGGCACTGTTGAAATCGAGGCAGGCATTTCAGGACTAGAACAGTTGAACAGTGTGTTGTATATGGAAAATGCTCAACAAACATCTGTTGGACAATGAAATGAATCTCTCAAGAGCTTGCCAGCAATGACGTTCTTGGATATTGGTGGTTTATTTATTGTTTTGTGTTGTGATGGCTTCGACACATCATGAGCTGAAATTTCAGCTTTTATGTTTTGCAAAAACAGTAGCTTGTATAAAAAGATGTGCACGTTACAAAGGTGTAAATTCCACCGCTTGTGATTTGTGTGACTTGGCATAAATTATTTTAAAAAGCTCTGAGCTTCAGGATCTTGACTGTATAAAGGGGGATAATAGTCTAACCCCAGGTTGTTTGGAGATGAAATAAAGTGAGCGTAATGCTGAGTGCCCAGTGCCTGCTCATAGAAAGCCCTCGATTACATTGGCTCAGGTTGTGCTCATGCCCGAGACAGCTGTGTGTCATCTCAGGGATGCGGAATGGGTGAGAGAGCAGGTGTGTCCCAGGGAGATGGGAAGGAGAGGATTTGACCACCTTGGTCCTCTGTACCCCCATCTGCTCTTTCCTCTCCCACCCTCAAGTGGCTGCATTCCAAGGTCGGGGTGGGGGTGGGGGTCCGTCGGCCAGCTCCCAGCACAGTCTCCCTGGTCTGGGCAGCCAGTGAGTCTCTCTGGGTAGCCAGAGTGGACAGACGCAGGGCACCGCATGTCCCTTTCCTTGCTCGCCTGCACCTGCCTCTGAACAGCAAAACATCTCCCAGCCACGCTCCCGGATCACCTACGTCAAAGTCACACTCGGTGCACTTCTGCAAAGTACGGGACAGCCCTTTCCAGGTCACTGCAGTGGAATGTGACCCCCGGAGCCGGGCTCTGCTCCTTTCCAGAGTCAGACTATCCCATGGTTGGTTCCCACCCGCCTCTCAGGAGCTCAATCTCTGTCCTCCCCTGGGGCATGCAATTATAGCCGTTTTCATTTCAATGTATCTTTATTGTTATATTGTTATTTTTAGATTACACAAGCCATATATTCTCATTTTTAAAATATTGAAACCTGAATGCCAAAGTAAATCCCTTTCCCCAGAAACGAGCAGTTCGTGAAAAATTCTTTAGGATTTTTTGTGTATCCTGACAATATTTATTGAACAAACATGGGTAACACTGTGCATATTATTTTAATCCCCCTTTTTTTTTTTACCTTTAGGCACATCTTATTTTTTTTAAAGATTTTTATTTATTTATTTATTTGAGAGAGGGAGAGAGGGCAGGGGGGAGGGGCAGAGGGAGAGGGAGAAGCAAACACCCCGCAGAACAGGGATCCCAATGCACGGCTCAATCCCAGGACCCCGGGATCATGAACTGAGCAGAAGGCAGACGCTTAACCGACTGAGCCACCCGGGCACTCTTTTAGGCACATCTTAGACATTGTTCCAAATCAAGTCCTTCATTTTTAACAGCTGTGAAGAGTCCGTTGTAGGGACAATCTGTAGTATATCATTCCCTCCGCTACGGGTAGATATTGAGTGGCTTCTAATTCTTTGCTATTACAAACCCTGCTGCAATGAACAGCCTTATGTCCATATTGGAAGGCACTGGAGGAATCCCAAAACTGAAAGTTGGAATTCAGAGTGGAAAAGCAGAATCAATGGGTCAATGAATATAATATGAATCAAGCTCCTAATAGGACCTAGGCATGATTTAATGCTTTCTGTGTATTAATTTAATTTAATCCTTACAGAGATCAGTGCAACAGTCACTTTTAGCCCTGTTTACAGGTCTGGAAACTGAGGCACAGATAAGTGAAGTAATTGCAATCACAGCTGGTAAGAAGTGTGTTTTAAATCTTGACCCATATTCCATCATTGACCCCCAGAAAGATCATATCCAAGTATTCTCCTGCCAACTGACCCTTTTTCCCTACTCTCCAACGAAAGCAGGTCATGGAGGACCATAGCCCACATTTATGGAGCACTTCCAAAATGCTTTATGCATCATCCCATTGTAATCATCACAACCACCTCCCTTCACTGATGGGGAAACCAAGGCACAGGGGCCAAATGGTTGTTGCTTAATATCACCCAGCTCGTACAAGGGGATTCGGGATTATGACATCTGTTTAATTTTTAAATAAAAGAACAGTTACATGAAAATGGTCTTAAGAAGCGCATGGCCACCCAAGGGGTTCCTGGCCCCTCGGATGATCCCTCTCCCCAGTCATTCCTTGCCTTTGTCAGTAGTGGGTTTGGTGTCATTGATGGATGGCAGTGACAGTGCCCTTGGAGGTCTATGGGGACTGCGGGGGATGATTTAGGCACAGAGCTGGGCAGGTTCCACCCACGGAAGGACAAGACTCTTCCTGGGCAAGGCTGTAATAGCCCTTAGCGGGGAGGAGGGCAGGGGCGCAGAATCCCTGCAAAGGTGAGGAAGCAAGACAGGAGGGCATTTGCACTTCCAGGTAACAGGCAGGTGAGCCCTTTTGGGAGTTCCTAGCACTCCCGGGGCAGCCACCTGTGTGCCCCTCTCCATTCGCTGTCAGGACTCACCCATTCTCCTTTGTGGCCCTGCAAACATCCACCTCCAGGTGAGGCCTATCTGTCACTCACACCTTAGTGCTGATTGCTTTACTCAGCTAATTAGATCAGCACCTTGCCTCCTGGATGCCCAAACTTCCCCTAAGGCCTTATCAGGAAGGAGACAGACTTATTTCTGAAGGAAGATAGCCCGAGGCTGGTGGTGGGGGCGGCCCAGCGTGAATGTGGAGACAGAGCTCCCTCAGGAACCCAGGAAGGAAGGGAGTGGGCCAGGAATGAGGGGGAGAGGGGCAGCTTCCTGGCCACTTCGAAGGAGTTGGGGTGGGTGGACTGGAGGAAGGGGCCAGACCTGGGCATTACTTGGAGGAGGGGGGGGATGACGTGAGACCCTGAGTGGCCTGCAAAAGCCCTCAGGTGACAAGGCCTAAGGCTGCCACAGCCAGAATGTGAGCCCATCCCAGGGGATGGGTCCTGTACGTCTGGCTTCTCCGTGTCTCGCCTTTGGCTCTGTCCTCATCCACTCCCTACCCACTCCCTTTGCACTCTCTTGGCGTGAAGACAGCAAACTCTGGGGCTGGGGGGTCCCTGAGAAGTGGCCAGGGATCCCCTGGTTGCACATCAAGCTCCAGAGTGCTCAGCATGGTAGACCCGGGGCTGGAAGCTCTCTCTGGCGCATGCCCCCAGTGTGTTCCCACACGTCCCACCTGCTGCACCCACGGGCCCGGCGCTTTCTACTCCAAACCTCGGCACAAGCTGTTCCTTCTTCCTGGAATACGTGTGCCCTGAGGATAAGGTCAGGTCCCCCCTTCCTGCAGCATCATGCCCCTGCCTCCCGCACTCACCCCGGGGGGAGAGCAGCTGCTAGCCCTGGGTCTCTAGTCTGAGTTAGTAAAAGACGCCCCTGTACCAGCATTATGTGAACCGCTAACTGCAGGGCAAGCGGGCCGAGGGGGGCACAGGAGCCTTCTGTACTGTTTCCGCAATTTTGCTGCAAGGCTAAAATTACTTCCAAAACAAAACGTTCACAAGAAGAGGGGCCCTTTCATCCCGACGGTCCTCATGGACTTGATTGCAGCCTCCACACGTCCTGCACGGCGGGACCTCCTTATCCTGTGGCTCAAGGTCTGTCCTTTGTCTCTCCTCCAGCCCCGTGTGCCCCCACTCATCCAATGCGTGGACTGACGGGAAAGCCACTCAAAATACACACATATGGACTCTCCAATACCCCTGCTTTTGGCTTCTCAGAACTTGCACACAGTCAGATTGACCCCTAACCCACTGCTTGATACCGTGTTGCTCAAAGTCTCTGCATTAGCTGAGTCCCCCTGAAATAGCCCCTGAGACCCTGATTCAGGTGCAGTGATTTACTGAGGACATGTGCCCAGGGGCAGCCAGACAGGGGAGGGAAGGAGCCCAACTTGGGGGTGGTTTCAGGCACAGTGCCCGGCTGGGCCCAATCCCACGGAAGGTTCTGGAGTGTGAAGGACACTCAAAGCCTGGCCTGCCTGGAAGCAGGGGCTGGGCTTACTGGCTCCAGGCCATGGGCATGACAACAACTGGGGGCATCCTGCTCCCTGTACCTGCAGGCAGAGAAGTGACGGCAGGAGGAGAGCAGGTGCGGGGGCCTCGGGCTGTTGGAGAGGAGAGCAGGGCGCCGGAGGGGCACCCCAGACAGCCTGGACGGATGCTGGAGGACAGACAGGAAGCGAAGGTGGATGGGAAGTGGGGGACATCTGGAACATGCTGGAACTGCAAGCATGAGCGGGAGCCCCTGAGGATGGACTGGAGCCGGTTCCCTCCAGTTCCTTGGTTCCCTGGTTCTTGTTCCCTCCGACCGGGCGGGGGTGTGCGGAGAGGGACAAGGGTGTCCTGCGGCAGCCAGAACATCACAAAGCTTAACACACAGCCTGGCCCCGGAGTCGAAGAAGCTGAAGGAGGAACCTGGGGAGGAGGAGGGTCAATGGCAGGCCTGGTGCCACAGAGGTGAGGCAGGAGGTGAGGGACAGTGTGTGAGCCACAAAAGGGCTGAGCCCCACCGCGCCCTCCTAGTCTCACACAAGGATCTCCCCTGCAGCCCCTGTTAGGGCTTGAATTTTGCCCCCCCGCCCCCCCGGCCGCAGAAGAGATGTTGAACTCCTACCCCCTGGATGTCTGTGTGTGACCTCAGTTGGAAATAGGATCGATGCGGATGTAGTTAGTTGAGGTCATAAGATGAAGTCATATCAGAGTAGGGTGTCCGATTCTAGCTCCGTGACCTTAAAAGGAGAGGGGACATTCAGACACAGATGTGTGGCTGGATGGCATGAAAGTGGAGGCAGAGATTGGAGGGAGGCAGCTAGCTACAAGCCAGGGAACACCTGGGGCCACCAGAAGCGGGAAGGGGGGATGAAGGATCCTCCCCTAAAGGCTTTTGGGGAGAGCACAGCCCTGCCCACACCTCAATTTTAGACTTCCAGCCCCAGCACTGTGAGATAATAAATTCCTGTCATGTTAAGCCATCTAACCTGTTGCTACTTTGCTAGAGTAGCCCGAGGAAATGAATGCAAGCCCCTCCCACACCCCACAGAGAAGGGGGTGCCATGGCTCAGAGCAAGCCCAGCCTCTCAGATGAACCTCAGCTCCCCAAGGAGCACAGCTGAGCCAGTCACTGCCCAGTTCCATCCTGGTGAAGCCTCAGGGCGGCCAAGCAGTGCGTCGGGTCACTGGGCATCCCTGCCCACCTCCCAGCCGCCCATTTGCTCTGTGAGGACGTGTCATCTGATTCCTTCTCTTCAGTTGCCCCAGGCCTAGCAAAGTGCCCGGCACATAGTAGGGCATTTTGTACCAGACAGAAGGGGGTGGGGGCTTTCAGGGAGAGAAACAACCATCTGGGTTGGCACTGCAGCCTCGATGGGCAGGAGTGGGGGCCTCCTCTAGTCAGACCCTCACTGGTCCGCGGTTTAATGTCTCATAGAAAACCCAGCTTTTTCTTCCTTGCTCCTGTGGGACAGACAGCCCCAAAGCCCTGGCTTACCAATTGCCTCCAAGTGTTAATTTATCAGGACCATAATAATCTTTGGGATGATTGACGGTTTGGAGGGATTACCAGCCTACAGTGGGGAAGCTGATAGGCATTTATTACCTACTTAACCATTTAAATCAAACAAAAAAGAAAAGTCTTGTTGCACAGAAGGTGATAAATGTTTCTGTTAAGACACCCTATTAAAATGATTCATTCACATGGCAAAGACTTGCCTGGTCTCCGGACACCCCCGAAGACGTGGGAAGATCCCACCAGACCAGCACGCTTGGGGGGCTGAAAGAATTTGGGGATTTGCTTCTTCCTGCTGGGGGTGGCGGGTGGGGACATATTTGTACAGGTTGCAGCCTGGCTGCTTTGTGGGATTTGGGTTTTTTTAGGAACCTGACCCCGTACGGTTAGGGACTAGCCATGAGAGCATCCCTGCGGTTTCCCCGAAGTCGTCGTCTTCTTCTCGAATCGTTTCTAACCAGCTAAGGATGTCGCGATGGTGCTGCCCGAACAGGGTCTTAGGTTGCTCGGCAGCCAACATAGAATAGTGGACACTGAACATTTGATGAGTGGAAATGTGGCAGATCAGGACCACAGCAGAGTGATGGGGAGCTGGGGCTGGGAAGGGGCCGGGTTGAGAGTCTCATCCTGCCATGCCCCTGCGTATATGACCTTGAGGAAGTGACTGCTCTTCGAGCCTGTTTCCTTGTCTGCTCATCCCTGGACCTAGTTCCCTGGGGTCTTTGCGAGGGTGACGTGAGAATTAGAGGAAAATTCCAGGGTTGGTTCCTGGGCGGAGCTTAGCACAGCCCGTGACACAAAGCAAATGCTGGGAAAGTCACTCTGGGGCTCCTTTCAGTCTGCATCACAGAATTCCCGCCTCCCCAGAGACACCAGTGCTCTCCAGGATAAGCCACGCTCTGCAGGTCGCTGGCTCGTTACAGTCTTCTAAACCCACAGATGACGTTCATGCAGTACTCCCTCGTCTTTCTCCCTGTACCCTCACCTACCCATGCGGTACGCACTATCTTTAGCTCCATTTTCCAGGTGAGGAAGGTTGAGGCCCAGCAAGGGTTAAGTGACTCACCCAAGATCACATGGCCACTAAGTGATGAGTGCTCAAATTGAACCCTAATCTGTCTGAATCTTTGTCTTTGGTATTCACAAATGTGTCTTGCCAGCTGGGAGAGGCAGGAAATGGGTGAATGTTTCTTAAGGAATCACGTACCAGAATCTCTAATGCCCTTTATCTCATTCAATCACCATGGTAGCACTTCAAAGTAGGTATTTTATTAGTCTTGATTTATAGGTGCTTGCTCATCGAGTGTTTGTCCTTTGGTACAAGGAGTAACTTTGGGGAGGCAGGCGGCATTGGAGGCAAATCATGTTTGGGTTCAGCTTCATTATGGAGCTGTGTGACCCGGGATCAGTTGCTTAACCTCTCTGTGCCTCAGCTTCTCCCTCAGTGATCCTGGCACCCACCTCCTAGGGCGGTTTGAGGCTCAGGGACTTTATATCTCCACCAAGCGTTCATGGCCAGGGCTCGGTACTTGTTTCCTGTGCTTATCTGGCCCCAGTGGACTGGGGTCTGGCAACGCAGGTCCCCTTGTCATTGCTCGGGGTTGCAATGATCTATGGGGTTTCCACCACTGGAAACTGTCCACGCCGACCTGACCACACTGAAAACTGCTGCCAACAGCACACCTCCCTTTCTCTGTTTTATTTGAAGATCAAGTTCATATTTCTACTATCTGCTATAGGTGTGTCTGAGAAAGAAAAAAAAAAACAAAACGTAATTTAAAAGCCTGGAATTCAAAACCCGCAAACCTTTGAAGCTACAGCCAGCTGAAAAAATTGCAGTCAACTGTAGTCACTCATGTTTATCAGGGGGAGAAAAAAAGGTTCACTCCAAACAAAAGCGCTTACCAGGGAGAGGGAAAATATGAGAAGTATTTGGTCAAACGCTTCATTTGCTCCAGAGCCTGCTTCTGAGCAGCTTAACCAGCAAGGCATTTCACCCACTGGGGGCTCGGCCGCTCCCCCCCATCCCAGGAAGTTATTAAGTTGAAAATAATTAAGGTTGCTAAGAGATTTCACGCCTATGAAACCACTAGAAAGGAATCCTGTCATTGTTTAATTAAAAAATGAAGAAAGAAGAGAGAAGGAAGGAAGAAGGAAGGAGGGAGGGAGGGAAGGAAGGAAGGAAGGGAGGAAGGAAGGAGGGAGGAGGAAGGGGGAGGGGAGGAAGGAGAGCTGGTGAAACTCTCAAGGGATGGGGCTCTTCTACGGGCTGGGTAGGAACAACTCTTCTTATCACAGAATGAGCTCATTTCCTGCTCAGCTGGAAAGTGGTTCCTGCCACGGCCCTCTCCCTGTTGCCCCCACTCCTAAATGGCACCTCCTTCCTGCAACCAGGGGAGAACAAAGGGATCCTGAAGTTCTCTTGGCATCATGTACCAGCTTCTGAAGACTGGAGGGGTCCCAGCTAGAACACTCAGCAGAAGTTCTGGACTCAGACTGGTTCCAGTGTTTGCCAGTTGTGTGGTCTGGGGAAAGGTCCCTGGCTTTTGCCTGACTGTGATTTTACTTATGTGCAAAACAGGATCAGTAATAGTGGTTCTGCCTACCTATTTAGACCAAACCCTATGAAACTGCTGTTTTTGTAGGTCGAAAATGGCCAAACATCAGTAATTCCATATGGCTGTACCTGAACCAGTTAAAAGGGAAGAGTGTGAGGGTGTTTTGAGTGGGTACACATTGTACTAATGCAAGGGGTGAGCTCATCCTACAAGTAGTCACTCAACGTCTGTGAGGTGCAAGCACTGGGCTAAGTTGGCACATCACATGGACATCACTTTATCCTTGCAACAACCCCAAGGATGGATATAGCTGTTCTTTGTTTCCTGGATAAGGAAACTGAGGCTCATATGGCCAAAATCACATACCCCAGGACATTCACCTAGGATGGATAGTGGCCAGGATGCGAACCCAGGCAGTCTGAATTTAGAACCCAAGCTCTTCACCACTCATCAATCATTTTAAATCAATCTGTTCATTCATTCAAGAAATATTAGTTGAGATTTTTTTAAATGGGCCAGGCACTATTCTAGGCATTAGGAATACAGTGATAAGGAAGATAAACTTGCCAGTCCCATGAAGACAGAAAGACAACACATAGCAGATGGATAAAAAATATTATAGATAATGGTAGTAACGTGAAGATAAGAGGTGAGTGTGAGTGAGATAAGAGGTGAGTGAGGGGAGGCTGTGCTAAAATGGAAAATACATATTTGGGTCTTCATCCCCAGTTCCTGGCACAGAGATCTTAAATCCTTTGGGATTTCCTGAGTAACAGGGGTGACAGGAGCATCTTTTGTTTTAATATTTGGTCTTTAGCTCTGGTTCCTGATACAGAGCTCCTAAATCCTTTGGATTTTAATGAGTGAGAGGAACGTCTTTTGTTCTAATGAGGCAACTCCTGGCAGATCCCTAAATAGCTTCATGATGGGGCCTGGTCACCAGAAAGACCAAATCTTGTTTAGAAACTTGGAACTTTCAGCCCCATCCCCCAATCCGAGTGGTGGGGAGAGGGGTAAGAGACTGAGTTAATAATTAAAATTGGTCATACCTATGTGATGAAACCCCCATACAAAACCCTAAATGATGAAGGGAGCTTCTTGGGCTGGTGAACACTTCCACGTGTGCAAACATTATGCACCGCAATTCCACAAGAACAGAAGCTCCTGGGTTTGGGATGCTTCCACTGCTATATACCTCTTCATCTGGCTGATCATTTGTATTCTTTATAATAGCCTTTATAATATACTAGTAAATATAAGTAGTATTTCCTTGAGTTTTGTAAGTGATTATAGCAAATTACTAAACCTGTGGAGGGATGTCATGCCTCCGCCCCCCAGTTTATAACTGGTCGGTCAGAAGTATGGGAGTCCCAGGACTTGGCACCTGATGTTGACATAGTCCTTTGGGACCAAACCCTTAACCTGTGGGGTCTATGCTAACTCTAGGTAATGTCAGAGTCGAACTGAATTGCAGGACATCCAGTTGGTGTCCAGAGAACTGGAGTAGTGGTTGGGGTAGGAAGAAACACACATTTGGAGGAGAAATAGATCACAGTTGGTGTCAGAAGTGGGATTTGTTAGCTTCACCCTGTTTCATGAGAACATGTGATTTGAAAAGAGAACGTGGAAGGCAGGGGATGATGGCCGCATGGTCATCCACCACACAAAGCAGCAGCTGTACTGTAATCAGTTACTAAAGATACAGGTTAGGAAACAGAATTCAGAGTTGGATCCAACTTTGGGAGAGTTGGATCACAGGATACATAAGGAAAGGCAAACTAATAAGAAAAAAAGCAAAATATGTCATTCCTTGGTTATTGTTATCTGTAATAGGTAAAATGAAGTTAAAAGAGAATGCTGGGTTGTACCTTGACGCTAGACAAAGCTCAGATTTCAGGCAGTCAGAGGTTGGCCATTAGCTTCAAAAGTACCCATAAAGGGAAAATTAGCACCCCTAGACCTCTGGTCACCAAGAAGGCAGTCCATGTGAGAGCAGGGAAAAACAAAGAAAATATTGAAACCAGGGGATGTAGTGTGAAGGAGTCTCAGTTTGTAGATCAGTATCACCTGCTTCCTGGAGAACTTGACTAAAATGGATTTTGAGAGTGCCCAACTTGGGGACAGTGATCTTAATGTGTAGTGCTGCAGAGCAGAAGGGACTATTCTGATAGGGTGGTCTGGGTGGTGACATTTGAGGAGGAGGCTGGGTGGTTGGAACATCTGGAATAGAGCGAGTGTGGTAAAGGCAGCTGGAAGGTAGGGTAGCTGTGGACTGCGAGGCTCTGGGGGAGGCCAGGGGGAGGCCATAGCCACGGTCCAAGCAGAGGTGGTGGTGGCCTGGATCCGGCTGCAGGTGGGACACGTGGGTAGAATCTGAATCTAGCTTGACGGTGGAAGCAAAAGGACCTGCTGATGGCCCAGACGTGCAGGAGAAAAGAGGAGGCTGTTGTTTTTCTTACTCCAAGTCCACTGCTACTGCGTTGTGGATAAAGGACTAGAAATCTAGGCTCTTGACATTGGTCAAATACTCTTCATCATTCATTCATCTCACAAGCATTTATTGAGCTCTTACTGTGTGCCTGTGCCAGACGCTGCAGCCTGCTGTGTGCCCAGGGAGCCCCCATCCTCGAGGGAAGGGCAGACTCCAATCACAAATGTCCTGAGAGCCCATATAATTACGTGGGTACAGAGAAGCAGGGTGCCCCAAGAACACGCGGCAGGGGGACCTCGCTACTCCAGGCTTCTTGCAGAGGGAAAAAGATAGCCAACGCCTCCTGGGTCCAGGGAGGGTGCTGAGCATTTATAATCCATGATCTCATTCCATCTTGGTGAAACCCTACAAGGAAGGAACTATTTTTTTTTAAAGATTTTATTTATTTAATCATAAGAGACAGAGAGAGAGAGAGAGAGGCAGAGGGAGAAGCAGGCTCCCTGCTGAGCAGGGAGCCCGATGCGGGACTCGATCCCAGGAGTCTGGGATCATGACCTGAGCCGAAGGCAGACGCTTAACCATCTGAGCCACCCAGGCACCCAGGAAGGAACTATTTTTTCCCCCTTTTACAGAGGAGACAACCCAAGGTTTGGTGGGAGGAGGTAGGTTGCCCAAGTTCACAGCTGGCAAAGCCAAGATGCAAACCCTGCAATGGTGACCCTAAGTTGCATCCAGTTCTCTGTTCAAAGTTCTCTGGTATTAGCCCCTTCCCATTACTTCCTGTGGAAAAATAGGCGTGATTAATAAATCACTATGTCAAATAATAAGCATGTTCTACCTCCATACAGTCCCCTGTGATAGAAGCAGGTGTGTTTTTTTTTTTTTTTTGAGAGGGGTGGTGAGCATGAGGGAAACTTGATGAAAGTCCGGAATTTTCCCCGTGAAGTCCGCATGACCTTTAATTACTTACAGATTTAATAGAATATCATTCCACATGATTTATTCCACTGAAAGATTGATTAGTAATATAACTTGAATTGTAGTCCATCTCCCCATGCAATTTAAGATGATTTAGTGCCAAATAAAGACTAACCTCCAAGCCCTTGCTTCAAAGAGCTATAGTCCCTGTTGTTGTTCTAACACATTTGGGAGAAATTGTGCCTCCACCGGGCAGAAAGCAATTCGATCTTTCCTAACCTTCAACTAAATGAGGATCTGGATCCTTCCAACCTTGGTGACAGGGGTGGGGGCTTGACTGAGGTCTGGGTCACTTTCTTCTAGCCCTGGGTTTCTCAGCTTCGGCATTATGGACATTCAGTTCGGATCTGTCTCCGTCATGGGAAACTGTCCTGGACAAGGTAGGATATTGATTAGCATCCCTGGCCTCCACCTACCGGATGCCGGTAATACTCTCCCCAAGTTGTGAAAACTAAAAATGTCCCCAGACATTAACACATGTCCCCTGGGTGTGGGGTGGGCAGAACTCTACCTGGCTGAGAATCACTGATCACTAACGTGGGGAACCAAAGTGTGGTCTTTAGGAAAGAAAAGAGCACATAAACACATTTAAAATCTCGCTTGCACATGTACCGTTCAAAGTGGGGAAACTTTCTCCGAGGGATAAATCACAGCTTTCTTTGCCTCCTCTCTTTGGTCCCTGTTCTTACCTAGACCATATCCTGCAGGTGCCACCTGGGAGACCCTCAGAGGATGGACAGTGTGGGCCTTGGGTTTTGACAGAGGTGTTGCGTGGGACACACCTTGTGCCGTGGGAGCGGTTGGTGTATTTCTTCTCTTCTGTATTCTGGATCCTGCATGAACCAAAGGGACTCCGCAGGCCTCCCGATGAAAAGCAAAGCGGTCAGAAACGTGGCTCTCTTAATACAGCCCGAGTTCTCAGCCCAGGGGAGCACGTCTATTCCATTTAGTGGATTTGCTCCACCAGCTTCTGGGGTTTCAGCTTTTGGGAACCCCTGTCCCTCCAGGATGACTTTTGATGTCACCGTGTGTGTGTGTGTGTGTGTGTGTGTGTGTGAACCCTAACACTTTGCAAGCACTAATTATGGAAATTTGTGGGCGTGTCCTTCTCTTGCCACCCCTCCCCTTTTCCATCCTAGACAACACATAAAATAGCCTCGTTTTCCTTTGTGGCAGGACCACCAAGGCTGAGCAAAGGGCGTCCAGCCCCTCCCGAGGGCTCCCTTGTGCTCTGCTCCACTTGCCTCTTTCAAGGGCGTCTCAATGAGGGGCCTTGTTGAGACGTCCACTAAGGCCCAGACTAGAAGGGACCATTAAAAACAGTTTAATCAGAACAAAAGGAGTTCTGTTCTTATTGTCCCCCCGGTTGCGGTTTGGATGCAGCAGCTGAAAATCTATCTGCACCAAGCAACAAATCTGGATCCAGCCATGCTGCAGAGTTCACCCTCTGCAGAGATTTCTGGATGGATCCTTGGAGGAGATAATTTACAGCTAAAGCAAAACACAAGGAGAAGCCTTTATATTTGGCACAAATGTTTCCTATTAAAAGCCTTCGAAAGCCCCCTGCTAACTGGAGCTCTTCGTCCTGCACAAGTTCAAGGTGATCATATTAATGCATACAGAATTCTTAAAAGAATCCTTGGTTTGGATGCTGATCCTGTCTGCGAGGAACGGTGTGGGATTGGACTGTGAAAAATTGTCTGGAGGCAGAAGCCCGTGAAAGAAGAGTGTCTTTGGGTTGATTTTAAATGCCTGTCCTGAAAGCTTTTGTGGTTAGTAATTTTCTGCTGCTGAGAAGCTCCAAACAGGCAGGGGCCTTTGTGGTAAACCTCCAGAATCTTCCGGAAACAGGGAGAATTGCCCCAAAGTGGAACTTTTTGTGTGTCGTGGGGGGATGCGAACTTTAGTGGCCAGCTTTCAGGGTTATCAAAGTTCAATGCCACCTATTCTTCAGAATGGACCACCTAAAAGAGACTTTAAAAACATTTTTTTTTAATTTTTGGGTTTTTTAAATTAGTTTTTAACTCTATTATTTTATGTATTGGCAAAGATGAAATTTCTAAGGATGACTAGGTTTAGAATCTCATCTCGTTTGACCTGTTGACTCTTCCTCCACATTTCCAGAAGGGTGAGCCCATCTGGCTGTAGGCTTTTCTTGCTATGCAGGGCCTGATGCAGCTCACAACCATTTTCATGCAGGCTCGTGAGCACATCGAAACAAAAGGAGTCAAAGGAACCAACCTTACTGTTTGGGACTCAACTTGGGGGAAAATGTGACCGCTGAGGCCTGAGGAGGACCCTCCTGTGCAAACACGCAAGAACTAGCCAAAGAGCTAGAGGGCAACAGTTGGACCACAACATTCCTGTGCGATGTCGAATAAAAGCCCCAGAGAGAATTCGGTACCAGATGGGTGTCATGGCTGTTTCCCTCCCGGTGCCCAGCAACCAGGAGCCTGCAGGAGCCTGTCTTTCTTTTTTTTTAGATTTTATTTATTTATTTGAGAGAGACAGAATGAGAGACAGAGAGCATGAGCGGGAGGAGGGTCAGAGGGAGAAGCAGACTCCCCGCCGAGCAGGGAGCCCGATGCGGGACTCGATCCCGGGACTCCAGGATCATGACCTGAGCCGAAGGCAGTCGCTTAACCAACTGAGCCACCCAGGCGTCCCAGGAGCCTGTCTTTCTTTATCCCCCAGGGAATTCCTGAGATTATGGATTATGAGAGTGACCTTTAAAAAAAAGCGAGAGAATCATGGAACACTACATCTAAAACTAATGATGCAATGTATGGGGATAATATAAGAATAAAAAAATTAAAAAAAAAACAATAAAAAAATAAAAAATAAAAAAAGCAAGAGAGACATGAAGACCAACACCAGCAACTTGTTACCATTTCTCAAGTAATTATCATCCGCCAGGCACTTCCATGGACTGCCTCTCTGATTCCTCCAGGCGACATGAGGGAGAGAGATGAGAGGGATGATTGTGTCCATTTTACAGGTGAGAAAATGGGGACTCGGGAACGTGCAGGCTCACACAGTGAGTAAGCACAGGTTCTAGTCTCCACCGGCCCGAGATTCTGTTCCTGGTATTCCCGATGCTGCTTGTCCCCCACCCACACTTTGAGTAACCAGGGTTTCTTTCTTGCAGGGGTCCATCAACGTTTTCTGTAAAGAATCAGATCGTAAGTATTTCCCACTCTGCAGCATGTACAGTCTCCGTCACGGCTACTTAATTCTGCCATTAAACATGAAAGCAGGCTTAGATAAGATGTAAACATTTGGCCGTAGCTGTGTTAATAAAACTTTAACTAAAATAGGCGACCGGATGCAGCACATGGGCCATAGTCTGCAGACCCCTGATCTAGTTCCTCGCCTAGATGCAAACAGTCGCTACCTCAAGAAGATGTCAGGAGGGTGAACCAAGTCAGGCTGGTGGCGTGTGGGGCAGATGCTGCTGGTTGCTGACGCATTCTCTCCCCCTTCCTTTCTACCAAAACAACATGGTGCCAGCCAAAAATACTCACGGGTTAGCCTCTGTTGCAGCTAAGCGTGCCTGTGTGACCCCGTGCCGGCTGATGAGACGTGTCATTCCCTTGTCCTCCCTCTTCCTTCCCTTCATCATTCTGGAAGACTCACGGGATGCCCGGAGCGGGGCAACGTGTGACCCCGAGGGTGGAAACCACAAGCTAAGGACAGCAGGGCGCTCAGGAGGAGGAAGGTCCTTACAGGGAAGCTGCATCAGCCTTGGACTTCCTACCTAGACCCTTCCTATGTTCGAAACCCACATGTCCTTTTTGGCTAAGCCGTTATGGGCAGGTTTCTGTTACACACAGCCTAGCGCAATCCTACCAACTCAAACACCCGTCCAGTGCTGGGCACGTGATGAAGTCTTACGAAGTGGTCATTATTCAGGGTTGGTAAAGTCAGACGTGCCGTCTCTGACCCTCCCGGGCATCCTGAGTGGGTAGGTCGGGGGTCAGGTGACATGTTCTGGCATGAAAGCGATGTGAGTGACTCTTGACCCCTCCAGTCCAGCGAAGGTTTGGGAAGCTGTCAAGGAGTAGGAAGAGCAGTGCCTCCGCGCTCTTCTTCACGGTAGGTAGTGTTCAAACTGTCACGACTGTGGTTCTCCTGCCCCCCAGGACACCGATGACCTCGGACTCATCCTCCCACCCCTGGGTAGTGGTTCCGAAACTCACCCACCACGTGCCTGTAGAATTTTGGGATGGAGCCTTCTTACCCCCTGTGTTGGTTAATTTTAGGTGTCACTTTGCCTGGGCTAAGGGGTGCCCAGATGGCTGGTAGAACATTATTTCTGGGTGTGTCTGTAAGGGTGTTTCTGGAAGGGATTAGCATTTGAATTGGTAGACGGAGTAAAGAAGCCCGTCCTCGTCCATGTGGATGGGCGTCATCCAATCCACTGAGGGTCCGAACACGTTGAAAATGTGGAGGAAGGGCCAATTCGCTGTCTCTGGCTGAGCTGGGACATCCGTCTCCTCCTGCCTTTGGACACCTACCCTGCTGACTCTTGGGCCTTCAGACTTGGACTGGGGCTTACACCATTGCCCCCCTGATGCTCAGGCCTAGACTGAATTAAACACTGGCGTTCCTGGTTCTGCCCCATGGCATACGTCTCTGGTGGGGCTGACCCAGTGCCTGGACCTCCATCCTGACTCTGGGGTGGGCAGGTGACCTAGACCGGGAAATTCAGGTGCTCCATTTCCTGGCCCAAGACCTGGACGTCCTTTTTTTTTTTTTTTTTTTTTGGAAGCAAGAAGCTCTCCCTCTCCACCAGGGTCACCAGCCAGCACTGTCCATCTGGAATAATCAGGGGCTGAGTCCCCCTGCCGTGCAGAGGACGCCAGTCCATGGTGGGAAATAATGAAGGCAACATTCAGACAGATGCCGAATCAAAAGAGCTAGAGAGATGGAGAGAAGAGAGCCACAAAGAAGAGGTTGCCCTGTGTGCCCCCGGGACCCAGCGCTGCCTGGACAGGACCTCTCCCTCTGAGAGGCACCACCTCGGCTTGCTCTCCTATCCCTGGCACTGGATACACTCCTGACTTAAAGTAACAGCTCAGGGAAACACTGTACTCTAATTACAGACTGAGAAGCTCGGAAGTGAAGAAACCTGTTTGTCTTTCTCCAGCTCATCATTTCTTAAACTGACCCGACCAGGAAGTCCTTTTTCCATGCACTGCGTGCGCACGTTTGATGAATGGACAGAGAGAGGAAAGGCGGTGCAGGCGGGGAGACGGCAGCGGCGGGGAGGGGATATTCGCAACATCAAACTCATCTGGAAAATGGAGCTTGGAGGTGGCTCCTCGAAAGCCAGATGCAGAGAATGATCTAGCTCCTCCTGCCCCGCAAGCTTCCTGTCTGTTTTAGGGTTCAGTTCCTGTGTGAGGAGATCTGTGTCCACACAGGGCCATTTTCACTAGATGACCTCTGTGAGTCACATTCCGTTGTTTTATCTATAAAATTTCTGCCTCAGAGACAGACCCCCTTTTTAAACACAGGATGGCTTTATCTTCTCAGCCTGTTTATCGCTGAATGCCAACAAGGATTGCAGAAGTCACAGATGCCTTGAACTAACCTCTAAGAGGGACTCAGTGTGGCCATATTCAACTGATTTTTTTTTTCCTCCTTCAAAAATGGAAATGAAACAACCAAATGTCTGTAATTAAATTTTCTGGTTATAATGAAGCTTTTGAAGCCCTGTAAATCATCCTTTTGTTTCTCTGGTTCCTACCCCCAACCTCCAGCAAGTTCCCACAAGGCATTTGGGAATCAAAGAATATTACCCCATAAAAACAAAATCAGGGCCATCGTGCCAGAGACATGGAGGGACATGGGACAGATTACAGCCGGGAGGTGGGGGTGGGGGTGGCAGCTTCTACCATTCATGGGAGCCCTGAAGAAAAATCCTCGGACTTGGTATCTAAACAGCAGCTGCAGGAAGAGGTCTGGGTTTGAGGTGACTGCAATCTTTGCAACCTCTTTGATGTCTGGGAACATCATGCTTCCTGGTTTTGCAACTGCAGATAGCTTCCTGGGAGTGCGCTCTTCAGAGGCGGCCAGCCAGGGACGGGTCTGGCTGATGAGGATGCTGAGCTTCAGCCCACCCGCGGAGGAGCACGCAGCAATGCCCATGTCTGGACTCTGCTGCAGGACAGGGGCCCAGGCTAGGGGTTTGGGCTGACTTCTTTTGGCTGTAAGAATTAAGCACCCACGCAAGCCACCTCTAGAATGTGGTGGTGTCTGGGGATCTGGGCACAGGGAACCATCAGGCCCCAGGAAAAGCTGGAGTTAGAAGGTGTTCCTGAAGTCAGGTAGCCCAGATGCTCTTGGGAGTCACCTCGGGGTCTTTGCATTTACAGTTGCTCCTACCGGGAGCACCCTTTCCCTGTGCATCACATGCCTGGCTCCCCGACATCACCTTTCAGAGAAGCCTTCCCAGCTGTTGTTCTCAGCCTCTCCCTGGCCATGCCTGAACACCTGAACACATGGCCGTTCCCATCTAGATCCATCTGTCAAGGCCATTTTGTCACCTGATCTCCCTGTGACACTGGGCTCTATGATGAGCCCCTCAGGCGCATGCCCACTATCACTCAGTGCCTCAGTGGCGGGTTATCAGTGACAGTCCCAGCTCCTGATTCTGACTCAGGCGATGTTCCAGACAGAAACCAAGATGTGCTCTCGGGGAGGTCATTCACTCACTTGGCAAATATTTTTTGAGCATCTACTACGTGCAAGACCCTTTCTGGGCTCTGTTTAGGGCAGTGAACGAGTCAGACCAAAATCCTTGCCCACTTTCCTGTGGGGGAGAGACAAGAAACCAATAGACATGTAACTATATATGTCAGGGGGTGGTGAGTATGCATAAGCATGTCCCACACAATTTGGGACATACTTATATTTAAAAATTAGTCACTGTTTATCGGAAATTCAAATTTAGCTGGGTGTCCTATATTTTGATTTGCTAAATCTGGCAACCTTACTCAGGGGTCTGTCACCGTGTGAGCCATGGAAATAAAAGTTGTGGCTGGCTTTATGGAGAGGTGTGGCTGGAAGAAACAAGGGAGTCAGAAGCAGGTTGCCCAGGGTGTGGATGCTAGCACTGCCTTTTGTCCTGGCCAAGCTCTTTGACTTCTGTGCCTTGATATCTTCATCTGTGAAATGGGAGACAGAGCATCTAATTTCAGAGCTGTTAGAAGATTTGAGATCATCTACAATGTGCCCAGCACCAGACAGCTGTGTCATTCATCAGTGCTGACCCTCATTATTCTTTGCATCGTATGTAAGGTGAGGTCAAATCTGTTCATTTTCCCAAATTATCTTTTTACGCGGTTCAGGACTAACCTATTTTGCAGTGAGGGTTTACCAAGGGGGGAGGCAATAAAGACAAACTGCAAAGTAGAAGGAAGAATTTTTTTCTTTTAAATGGGCAGGAACACAGTGAGGAGGTAAGAGTAGAGAAGTAAGAGAGTAAGAAGGAACAGTAAGAGAAGGAAGAAGGAGCAGAGATGGAGAGATGCATGATGCGGGGGAGTGAAGAGCTTCTAGGACCCTGGGAGCCAGGAGCCCGAATTTGAATGACAGCTCTGCCCTGACTCACTGGGAGACTTTGGGCCCCACAGTGTTTCTCTGGGTCTCAATTTCTCTATCTTCAAGATGAAGGACATGAACCACACATTTGTAGGATTTTGGCGATAACTGACTGAAACCCAGTACATCGTGGCTTAACCTATCAAACATCCTTTTCAGAGAACAAAGAGATAAATTTGTAGTATAAGTGTGTCTCAAATAAAGTATGGGACATACTTAGACTAAAAATTATTCATTGTTTATCTGAAATTCAGATCTAACTGGACATCCTACATTTTTATTTGTTAAATGTAGCAACTCTAGCTCCCTTTCTTGCTTGGTTTAACCACAGAAGCTCTGTTTTCTACGTTGAGCGTCTGTGAAAAGCTTCCTTGATCAAAAGTTTCAGCTGCTGAAAAAAAAGGGAATGTCTGTAAACTTTGGATGGACATGATTTCCATGGCCCCTTCCAAGCTCCCTGATGCTGCATCCTGCAGGGTTCATAGCTGCAGGCAACAGAAACCATCTGGGGCTGACTGCTACAGGAAAGGTGTTCACCAGAGGATCTTGGGGGGCTCACAGAACTTTCAGAAAGGCCAGAGAACCAGGTTGGGGGGCTCTGCAGTTGGGAACATGGCTCCAAATGGCTTTGCAGAGTGGTTCAGGCGCAGACTAACTGCGTCTGACGGGCTGGGACTTGGTCACATGCTCTGGTTGCAAAGCAGGCTGGGACAGCGCATCTCTGGGCTGTGCAGCTCCTGGCCGGGGGGGCAGGCTCTGCTTCCCAAGATGGGACAGTCCCCGGACACAAAGTCCCAGGTGCAGCGTGGGGGTAGGAGACACTTGGAAGCAACGACAATGAAGACCCTACCTCCTCAAGAAAGAATTCTGGATGTTGATGTTTGTGGATGAATTTTCTGAGCTGGGGGGAGGGTGAGTTTATGGAAAGATCAGTTACCAGGGCCAAATAGCAGGAGTCAGTGGGACAGAGACTGTCAGTGGGACAGGGACTCTGGAGAAGGTTGGGGTCTGGTGGGGAGGGTGGTAGGTCTTTCCCACCTCTCTCGCTCACTGAATGTTCCACAAATAGTGTATAAAATGGAGCTGCTTTGAAATGCACAGACCTTGAGGGTCCTTCGGTTTGGGGGGTGGGGAGGCCGATACACCCTCCAAACCCAGCAGAGCCCTTTATAAGGCCAGAGGCACACTGGAGTCCAGAATCTGACTGGTAGATGGGTTTTCTTTGGTCTAACCGTTAAACAAATTCAGTTAGTTGCCAATACACATGGAGAGTTGTCAGATACAAACAGATTTTCGGCTTCTCTTAAAAATTAGAACTAGGTGGTAACCTTAGACTAAAATTCCTTTTTTTTAGAATGTGTTTGTTTATTTGTTTGTTTTCTTTAGATGGGGGTGGTGGGGGTGGAGCAGAGGGAGAGGGAGAGAGAATCCCAAGCAGGCTTGATGCCCAGCACAGAGCCTGACGAGGGGCTCCATCTCACGACCCTGAGATCATGACCTGAGCTGAAATCAAGAGTCTATAAGGATCGGACACTTAACCGACTGAGCCACTCAGGCACCCCTAGAATCTAAGTCCTGGATGGCATCCCCCAGCCCCCATGGAAATGTGGTTTTCGGGTCACCCTCTCCCCAGCCCTCCCTGTTATATCTGGGCCCTGTGTCCTCTGCCTCCTGATGTTGTGTCTGTCTCGTGCGGGGTCTCCTTTACTTGACAGCTCCCTGGGAATTCGTGTGCACAACCAGGATGGGGAAGTGTTGCTTTCGGATCAAAGAGGGAAAAACGATCTGCTCCCAGATCACTAAACCACCAGGTAAAGTTTAAGAGCCTGGGCTGCGTGGACAAGTGTAGCTCTGGATAATGGCTCCATCACATTGGGCAAGTCGCTGTCAGAATCTCGGTCTACTTTGCGGCCTGAGAAGTAGAACAGCCCCCTGCACGTTGGAGGGTGACGCGGGCTTAGGCAGTGTAGGGCGTAGCAGGTGCCTGGCTTCAAACCCGTCAGCTGCTCTTATTCACGTCTGGGAAGCAGGAAAGGGCTCCTTCCGAAGCTGAACTGGGAATAGTAAATGCTCAAAAGCAGCTCCTCCAACTGAGGAAGAAATAACAGCCATGCAAGTAATAAACAAAACTGAAGCTTCCTCCTAGCTGTTTGGGAGATCCAGAGATCAGCTTTCTCTGGAGTGTGTGTGTGTGTGTCTGTGTTTTCCATATGCAACTGTGGCTACTGCCGAATGTACTTAAGACCGATAGAAGCTGTTCAGCATTTTACCCCTCTGTTTAAAAAATTGTGCAAAGAAGCCGTTCAGCATTTTACCCCTCTGTTTAAAAAATTGTGCAAAGAAAGCCCCAGAGTAAGCAAGTTTGAGTCTGTATCTCCAGTGCAATGAAAGATTGGCATGGAAAGCAACATTTCATTACAGGTGTGCTAAAATAATTTCCTCTCCAGGGTAAGTGGACACACACAAGGATTTGCACTCGAGGAGTTTAAAGCCTGTGCATGAGGAGGCCCTTGGCCTCCTATTCCCTGCTGGTGTCTGAGGCCCAGGTCATCAGGCCTTGGCCAGGTGGGTGGACAGGGGGAACAGCTCCCAGACTGCCTTGGCTGGGGAGGGTGCCCCCGGGGAGCCCCTCGGCCTGCTGAACTTCCTCCAGGGCAGATGGTACCACGGTGAAGATGAGCTCCCTACCTCCTGCTGAATGTGAGCGTCAGCAGGATTCCGTTCTTTTTTATTGCCTTCGAGACACATGCTGACTTGGTCAAAATCGCTTCGGCAAGATGTGACTGATGATGTATGGAATGAAAACTCCTTGCCCGGTGCTGGGAGGCCGGCGAGCGCGGGGTGTGGACACTCGGCTGGGCTGGCCAGACACAATGATACCCCTCACGTTTCCAGGCTGTCTTTCAGCCAGGCGGAGCTGGCCCCAGGTGTGGAGCAGACTAGGGCAGATCCGGTTACGGCGGCCGGGGAGTCCAGCGCTGGGTGCCCAGCTAGGGGAACCACAACTGGGGTGGGGGCTGGGGCGCTGGCTGCTGGCTGCTGGGAACTGAGAGAGGCCCCAAGGAGGTTTCTGGGCCCTGGATGGCACGGGAGGGCTGCTGGGGGACAATGAGGGGATCAGAATGCAAGCACTGCCCTTTCGTCACTAGTACTGGGCTCCCGCTCTGCTCTCCTGCTCTCACCCCTCACCCCTGCTCTGGATCTCTCATAGTCAGGATAAATGTGCCTTTCTCTGCTCGGCCCCAAAGCAGACCATCATGAAGAATTGTGTTGTTACTTTTAACTTAGAAGGCTTTCCTGTTAACGTATTTTCCTTTTCATCCAGATGGTAACACACATTGATCAAATGCTTTCTCTGTGCCCCAGGCACCTTGCAAAGCACTTGACATGAATTGATTTCACTTACAAATCCTCCTGGCAACCCCGGGAGACAAGCGACCCTAGGAGATGGGCGCTAATAGGCTCCCATTCTACAGATGGGGGAACTGAGGCTCAGAGAGTTTAAATCTCCGAGACATGAGTACAAGTGGCAGGCCTGGGGTGTGAAACCAGACAGACAGGCTCCCAGGGCCAGGCTGCTAGCTCCCACCTGACTTTCTCTAAACATTCTCGAAGAGTTTGCTGGCGTCCTCAGCTCTCAAAGCAGCATCTGACGTATTCCCAGCCAGATGTTTCTTGCCTGTGTGTTTGCATTCATTCATTCATTCGTTCTGTAATCAAGCAAGCCTTCCCTGAGGGCCTGGGGCAGTGCTGGGCACTCCTGTGGGGGAGGAAGCAGGGAAAATAGGGACACCCCCTCCCCAGCATGGATTACAGGAAAGATAAGCCTAAATGAGGTTGTGGGAATTCAGAGAGAACCTTATCTTGCCCAGGTCTTGGATATGGAGAGCATGTTTTCTCTTCATCTTGCATGAGAAAAGATGGCATCCCAGAGGAAGGGTCTTGGGGTGAGGGGTCTGGGAGACACCTCAGCCTGGCGCCTGCACAGTACGTCCTCAGCCAGCGGTGTTCTTTAGGTGTTGGCTGTGCTTACTGCTCTTCACTCAATGGGTACTTACTGAGCACCTGCTGTGTGCCAGGCTCCCATGGGCTCAGGTGGGATGCATGGGGGTGGGGGTGTGTGTGTGGGGGGACACTATAATCCTTGCTTCAGGGCCTTCCCGGTTGAGGGGGACAGGGTAGATGCAGACCAACCAGTTGTTTTCACATGTAAATTGGTAGTACCACTCCCTGCCGCCCCCGCCCCCAGCCCCCAATGCCTATCAGAATCCCCCCAAAAGACTTGAGAGTCGATTGAAAAGCAGAGAAGGCCGTTGCTTTCGGGAAGAAAATAACCTCCTTCATCTCAGCTGGTGTCGGAAGCGGGCACAGCAGTTGCAATGATTTTGCCCCTGAAGGGCCAGCCCCGGGGCACGGGGCAGCTCAGGGGCAACAAAGCCTGGCATCTGTCCCTCGTTCTACAGGGCCTGTGCACCTGCTGGTCGTTCTGCCTAGGACGCCTTTCCCTGGGAAAGCTGTCCCCTCCTCATCCTTCCAGGACTCAGCTCAGAGCGTCTCCTCCAGGAGATCCCCTTCCCATCTCCCCCCTCCCCGCTCCCCCCACCTCACCCTGTTGACTTAGCCCTGTCTTTATCACCAGCCAAGATGATGTAGGTCACACCCTCAGCGGTGGACACGGGCGGCCAGCACTGCTCTGGCTGCCCCCACAGGTCCCTGTGTTAGCTTTCCCCCCACCATGATGCCCATCCGCGTCTTTCCTCCCTGACCCTCCTGTGTTCCCTGTGCTGCCCGGCTCCAGCTGCTGAGAGCACCACCTCCTTCCGTGAGAGCATCGGGGGACAGCACTGCCACCCCTCCTGCCCCCAAATCCTACTGAAGCTTGCTGCTTTGTCTCCTGGGCCAAACGCCAGCTTTGTCATGGAGGCGGCCTCACCACGGTACCCTCCCGCCCAGCACGGTGCTTGGCACCGGGATGGGCCACACAGTTTGCAGGGCCCGGTGCAAAAGGAAAGCAGGGGCCCTCTGTTCACAGATCCCGAAGAATGGCAATGCCGAAGCAGCAGAACAGAAAGCCAAGCGTGAGGCCCTTCTGAGCGTGCAGGCCTGGGCGTCTAGGCAGGTTGCACGCCCACGAAGCCCGCCCTGCCTGCCACCCAGGAAGGACTTCGCAAACTTCTGTTGAAGGAAGGAGTTCATGGATCCAGGGCAGCTGGAGGGGGCTTTCAAAGTGCCTCGACTGACAGGTGGGCAGAGGCCCAGCCCTGGGCCTGGGGGCTCAGGACCTGTTCCATCTGGAAGCCGGGGGCCTCAGTAACAGGGCCGGAGAGAGTGATAGGAATGGCTCTGATCTGCACCTTGCAGCTCTCTCCTCCTTGCCTGGCCTCTGGCCTCACATATCCACCCACGTGGCCCCTCAGGCTGCCATCTTGTCCAAAAGCCCCCAGAGGGCAGCATGGCAGAACCCTCTCTGCTCCAGAAAACTCTAGAATACCAGGTTTATCTTTTCCAATCCTGGAGCTTTCTCCTGTCCCCATGTGAGGCTGAGCCAGACTGCCCCCGCCAACCCTTGTCTCCCAAACTCAGCCCTTCACCTTTTATCCGAAACGTCCTGTGGTGCCCCTCCATCTAGCCCGATGATCTGGGAACCCCTAGTTTGTGGATTTGCCTCTTCTGGGCAGCCCCAGCAGGGGAAGAAGGCAAGGTTGAATCCCCTCCAACAGTGAGGGCAGTTGAAGTAAATAAAACAAATGCGCGCAGGGGTGAGGAGGGGAGGCGACGTTCTCTCTGCTGGTCAGGGAGGAAGTGGCACCCGAGCGAGCGGCACCGGGAGGTGGAGGGTTGGCCATCGGAGCTAGGCACAGCCGGGGGTGGGAGGGATTAAACGGAAGGGAGAGAATTCCAGGCAGAAGGAATGGCAAGTGCAAAGGCAAGCCAGCCGTAAGTTCCGGGAGGCGCGGAGGGGTCCGCCTGGCTGGAGTAAATGGGGAGGTGGTGGAGCAGAGGGACGAGAGGGACTTGGGGTCACCTCCTCCGGGAAGCCTTCTCCGATTGCTGCGCTGCCTCCGCACTCCCCCAGCTTCTTCCACTTCAGCCCGAAACGAATCGCACGGGTCCCGCTCAGGCCTCCTCCCTGTCCCGACTTCGAGTCCCGAGAGGGCAGGGCCGGCTCGGATTCCTCCCTCCGCATCCCCGCGGCGCTCGGCCGGGCGCTGGGCACCGCGTGGGCACTCGGTAAATATTTGTAGAGCGCACTAGAAGGAATGAATGAACCCATTGGGCGCAGCTGGGGGGAGGGCGGGGCCGAGGGCAGGTGGGAGGCCGCGGGCGCGGGAGGGGCCCCTGGAAGCCCGTCCTACTCCTCCTCCTCCCAGGCCCCAGCGCGTACCAGTCTGAGGCTCCCGAGGCGGCCTCTCGTGCGATCAAGGGCGCGCACGGCTGGGAGAGCGACGCGCGGCCCCTGCTCTCCGCGCCGGAGTTCGGAAGAGAGTGGGTCGCCGCCGCCCGAGCGGAGCGGGAGAAAGGAGCGCTCGCTCGCCCGCCGCCTCGCTGCCTCCCCGGCGCTCGCTCTCCCGGCTCCTAGGTTTGCTGGCTGCTCCTCCCACCCGCGCCCGCCTCCTTGCTCGCTCGCTCGCTCGCTCGCTCGCTCGCTCCAGCCGGTTTCCAAGCCGCGCGGTGCGCCCGGGCGAGTGCCGGGCGAGGGGCCCCCGGGGCTAGCGCCGAGCAGGGGGCGGGGGTCCGGGCAGAGCGCAGCCGGCCGGGGAGGGGCCATGTCTGGCGCGGGCGCAGCGGGGCCCGTCTGCAGCAAGTGACCGAGCGGCGTGGACGGCCGCCTGCCCCCCTCCGCCACCTGGGGCGGCGCGGGGCCCCCGGTGCCGGGTGCCCGGAGCCCGGGTCGCGCGTAGAGCCGGCGCGATGCACGTGCGCTCGCTGCGCGCCGCGGCGCCGCACAGCTTCGTGGCGCTCTGGGCGCCCCTGCTCCTGCTGCGCTCCGCCCTGGCCGACTTCAGCCTGGACAACGAGGTGCACTCGAGCTTCATCCACCGGCGCCTCCGCAGCCAGGAGCGGCGGGAGATGCAGCGCGAGATCCTCTCTATCTTGGGCTTGCCCCATCGCCCGCGCCCCCACCTCCAGGGCAAGCACAACTCGGCGCCCATGTTCATGCTGGACCTGTACAATGCCATGGCGGTGGAGGAGGGCGGCGGGCCCGACGGCCAGGGCTTCTCCTACCCCTACAAGGCCGTCTTCAGTACCCAGGGCCCCCCTCTGGCCAGCCTGCAAGATAGCCACTTCCTCACCGACGCCGACATGGTCATGAGCTTCGTCAACCTCGGTGAGTGAGGGCAGGAGGGAGGGGTTGGGGGGGGGGAAGCGTCTAGGTCAGGAGGCGCTTTGGGACTGGGAGGGGGCCACTTCTTACATCCAGTCCGCCCATCTTTACACTCCGGGCCGTTTGCAAAACCACAGTGCCTGGCCGAGGGTCTCCTACTCCCGGCCCCAGGGGACCCCAAGCTGTGCGCGCCCCAGGTAGGGCGAACCGGGCTCATTTGGCCTGTGGGAGTTAGGCGGAGGAAAGGGCTGGTCCGAAGCCCCCTCGGGGTTAAGTCGGCGGCCGCACCTCTGGGGCTGGAGGCGCCGGGCCGGCCGCGGCTCAGTTCAAAGCGCGGGGCTGGGTCATGTGAGCTGCGCCGGGCCCGCGCGGCCCCTGCTACCTGGATTTAAAGGGCCCTGCTGGGCGAAGCCGCCTTCCCGCCCTTTCGGGGCCCCCTCAGCCCTGTCTGGACCTGGCATCGCAGGCGTCGCGCCCCCTTCCCCGCCCTGGCCAGCCCTACCTGTCCCCTCGCGGTGCGCCCGCCTTAGCGTGCCGCGCGCCGCCAGTGTCTGCGGGCCCCTCTCCTTGCGACCCGGCACCGCCCCCCCCCCCGCCCCGCCCCGGCTCTCAGCTCTCCCGGCGGGAGCTGGGGAAGAAACGGTGCCATTGCGAGCTTTCTATTTTAAATATTTAATGATAGGTCCCAGGCGGGCAGAATCCATTTTCAGCGTTTATCACGTGTGGCGCGCAAACCACGGCTTTGGGCGATTGAGTGGCGCGGGATCTCGGAGCAGACGCTGCCGGGGGCGGACGGGGGACCTAGCTCACTCCCCGAGCCGCAGGGGCCCCGGGGACCGGAGGCTGACGCTACAGCGGGGGCGCGGTGGCTCCTCCTGCCTCCGTGCACGCACATTCACCAGACTTGCTCAAACTAACCCCCGGCAGCGCGCTGTAGGACTGATGATCAAATATTTGGTTTCCGAGATAACACGCCCCGATAGCGCTGTTCCTGAGCCGATTTCATTCTACGTGTGTAACTTGCTGCGAAAATCCGAACGGAGTCAAGACAGCAAACTCACGCCCACGGGCGCCCTGTCAACAGCGCCGGGATACCGAAGCCCCCCCGCTGGGGGCGTGGGGCGTGGGTGGAGGAGCGGGGAAGCGGGGATCAACCCCAAAGCTTCCAGCCCCAGATAAGGCCCGCGAGTTCCCGGGTCGCCATTGTCTGCCCTTAATAATAGCCAAAAAATCAAATAGTGCAACGAGTTTCAGCGAGCAAGGGGTGGGAGGTTTAGATGCCAAAACAACTTCAAGAAAGTTTAAATTATACTAAGCAGCCAGTTAGAAGGAGGCAGCTCCATATGTCCCGGTTTAGAACAATCTGCAGGATGTATGAGGTGGAAAAAAGCAAGGTGCAGATCCGTGAGGTTACGTATGTGCTTGTGTATCATCTGTTCCCACTGGAAGAAGACACCGTGAACTGGACATAGACTTTACTGGGGGGCGGGGCAGGGCTGGGGCTTAGGAGTGGGGCCTGGGGTCTGATTTCTGATTTTTCATTGTCTGCACTTTTGTCTGTGTGATTTTTTAAATTTTTTTTACAATGTGTATTTATGACCTAAACCAGAAACTAAAGAAAAATTCCAAATATATATATATATATATATATACATATATATATGTAAATTAAAGCAGGGCTCTGTCGCCATACTGAAGCTGGTGGTTAGCCTGGGCCAGACCCTTTCTCTGGTGAGGGATTTATGGTATCTTCTGTTCTGTTGGGTACCCATGACTCCCCGTGAATGCAGCAGGTACTGGTGACCTTCAGAGCCAGGCTGGGGTCATTAAAAAGGCATTTGTAAGCCCTGGGTTCTGCTAACCCAGTGCAGAAAAGCACCCTGCTTCTATGGACCAGCAGCGTGGTCAGGGCTTCTTCCCCCCACCCCAGAGCAGGAGGAGGTTGCTGACTGGGCGCCTCTGGGAACCTTGGGGCAGGGCTGTTCGCTCCCCCTGGGTGGTGGGAGCAAGCCAGGACTTGTTTGAGAAGGCCACAGCTGGGTGGTTCTCCTCTGCCTGTACACACACCTTTCAACCCGTTAGCCCCATTTCTTTCATCTTGAAAGGACAAAGACCGGCTTGTCTGAGCCTCTTAATCAGTCGGGCTGGCTTTGGGTTTTGTGGGACAGTCCTGACTTTCTCAGGTCTTGCTTTCTGGAACATCACTCCAAATTAGATGGCGCAGTGGCTTTTAACAGAGTGCGCTGACCTTGTTTTCTTTCCCTCGCTGTCCCTAAAACTCGAGGTCATTAGTTGGGTGAAGACCTGGCCTGCAGTTTGGCAAGACTCCTCCTCCAGATGCTCTAAGGGTGGCCTTTCATTTCTGCTCAGCAACAGCACAGGAGTAAACCGCCTGTCCCTTCCATTCTGTCGTGGGCTCCGGAATTTCTCCATAGGAGGGGCCTGGGGGTGGCAGTGGGGGTGGAGGGGAATGTGTAGGAGATTAATCTGGAAGCTAAATTTGCTGAGGAAGCACACTGATTTTCCTTGGACTGCAAATCATAATTGATCTGTAACATACAAAGTTTTCTAAAGGTGCATTTGGTCTCACACTTTATCCAATAATAAGAAAATGTCATTCGTCCATATCAGATCATTATTTGGTAACCCGCGCGGGGGGCGCGGGGGCAGCTTTGGGAGGCTGCTGACTTTCTCCATGCCCCCCTCCTCCCTCCACTGCATACCGCTGCTGTCCTGCCCTGCTTGGGGGACCTCTGACCAGATTCTGAAGGCTTTTGCAGACCTGGTGCGTTTATTCTTCCCTCTGTCTGCAGCCAAACTGGTTTTTGTTCCTCTAAGTCCTTCTCCTTGGAATTCAAGCTTTCTGCCAGGCTGAGTGGGATCTAAACTAGAGCGGGAGCTAGAGGAGAATGTGGGAGAAAACCAGATGCGGAGAATGAGGACTTCAGACCCCACCTTATGACAAAGACCAGCCTGTCCCACGAAGCCCCGTGTGATGCTAGCTGAGCTACAGCGGGGGACCCACATCTCATCGGCCGGGGCCCCTTGGGTTCAATGGCGAGATTTGTAAGCTGGTTTGGATGAACAAGCCCCCGACTCTTCTGTGTAGACTTAATTCTGGATTTCAAAACAGGCTGCCCTCTCTGAAATGGAACCCAGGCGATGTGAGTTCTGCAGACCGAATCCGCCAGAGCCCCCTACCATCCCCCCCCCCCGCCCCGGCCCCCCGGCCCCTCTAGAGAAATCCAGCAGTTCCTTTGGGATCTCCAAAAAGAAGTCGCCTGGCATTAGGGGGCGTGTGATGCATGTTCCTCTCTGGCCCAGGTTAGGAAAGAAGCAAATTTGTTTTACTCTTCGAAGCTAAATTAAAAAAATAAAAATAAAAACTTGGAAACCGGTCATTACTGGACTCAGTGTGTAAAAGTGGCTTTTGTTAATATAGCTGAAGAGTCAGGAGAAGGCTGTGTAGTTTTTGCTTTATACCATCTGGCTGTCCTTTTTGTTGACAAGTGTTTGGCATTAAGATCTCTCCTCTTGCCCCTTAAGAACAGGCCCTACCACTGTAGAGTATTAGAAAAAGATTCTGTTACAGTTTAAAAAAATTTCCTTCAGGGAGTGCTTCGGGAAAGGAGCATGGATTGCAGGCATTTGCAGCTGTAACCTGGCTTGTGTTAAAATTTGGAAGGGGCTCTTCCACATTCCAGCACTTGGAGCAACGGCCCTCACTTGTAAGCAGCCAGAGGTTAATATAGATGTCACACAGGCTTTTCCCCTTCTTGGTTGCTTGCTTGCTGCAGAGTGACTTCGCTATAGGAGTGCACCAACAGCTGTGTTTTTAGCAACCCTTTCCAAATCACTTCTTTTAAACCTCATTTTCCTGGTTCTTAAATCAAAGAGCTTCTCCCCCCCCCCATTCCCCTTTTCCCAAGGATATATGTGACCCAGATTTGAACTTTTTTGATCTTCTTTGTATTTCTCTTCTGGGATCAAGGCAGGGTTAAGGCCAAGCCCTGGATGCCAGCCTATGGGGCTATTTTTGGTTTTTATTCCAAGGGCTCTCATTTGGTTGTGGAGTGGCCCATCCAAGGTGTAAGGGAGGTGGCCCAGATAAAAATCGATTTGTAGGCAGTGAAGGGATGCTTCTCTGAATGCTCAGAGAGAAGAGAGGGCTTGCGAGCGGCGGTTCAGGGGGCCTTTGGTCGCGTAGTAGGGCTGTAACCTCTGCAAGATAAACACAGCTGGTGTCCGATCCCCTGACCGCCGGAATGCCTGCGATGTGAGCCAATATCACATGTCTGCTGAACTCAGAGGCAAGTGATGACTTCATTCCGGGGAGAGTCCCATCTAAGTTGATTGATCACCCCTATCGCTTTAATATCTTTTTTCCCTATTGGGTAAGGTCATATTTGGCCCCTTGCAAGAATCAGAGTGTCCTAACGCTCCCCCAGGCCCCACCCTCTGCAGCCTGCCCATCCATTTTGCCAGATGAATATTGAGAATGGAGAGCCCGAATGGCTGGCCATGTTAATTTTTTCGCAATCACTCTTCAGACCTAGCTGGGGGCTGTCGACACACTGTTTTTGGCAGGCTGCTGCAACGCTTCGCCTTAATGCACTCTGGCAGTGTCTCCGGGGTTAGGGTATAGGCAGGGATGTGTGGGACCTGTCATGTTATTGTCAGAAGGAATGCGAGGATTAGCCTTTAAAACGTGGTGGTGGGAGAGCGCGGCAGCTGTGTACACTTATTATAAAAGACTTAAGTCCCACTGGTAAAATCAATATATTGAATTGCATGACCCTCTGCTTTTAATTAGTTTAAATCAAATGCGCCACTGCCATTTTGCCTCCTCTCGCCTTCATGGGGTGAGGAAATACCAATATTTACATAGAAACTGTTAATTTGCGGTGAAAATGATAACACATTTAGCTTTACACACCCAGATTGCTCGGACTTGATGGATCCCAGAGCAGCGTGGCGTGGCGGGACGTCACCGGGGCGCGGGAGCAGGGGCGGCGGGTCCCCGGGAAGGCGGGTCCCCGGGCCCCCCCGATGCCGTGCGCAGGTGGGCACGTCCGTGGGCGAGGCGCCGGCCGAGGCTGGTCTTTGAAGAAACGCACCGATTCTTGCACTGCGCGCCAGAAACGTTGAGGTTCACCCACATCATCCACAACCTTACCTCTTAAGCGTGCTTACAAAATCCGTAAGCGGGCACTTGCCTTTTTGGTCGTTTTGAGTCCTCGCTCCCAGCGTGCTGGGTCTTTTGTACGGGGCAGCTCAAGGCACAGTACTTTATTTATTCCAGAGCTTCAGATGCTTTTCTTTCCAATTCCTGAAACAGTTTATAGAGGAAGGGGGGGGGGGGCGTTCCTTCGCTGCAAACGATCCCATGTATGAGCACGGCTATTATGTGAACCGTTTGGTATTAGCTGTGTGTTCGGCTGCAATTGAATTCTGCGTTTTGCAGCAACTGGTATTTGACAAATAATATTTGACACAAATGTGACTTGGTATTTCTTAATATGGAACAGGTATTTTGTAGTTAACCTTCCCCGACGAGAGATTGCGCGAACCCGGCGTGGACCAACACGGGCGCTGTTGCTGTGGACTCTTCCCCTCTCCGAAGTGGAGTGTTTATGATTTGGGGGATACGAGGAGCGCATGGAGTTTGACACTTACGTGCAACTCCGAAAGGCGTGTGCGATGTGTCCTTTCAACGTTTGTGGTGGAAGGCATTGGTGGGAGCCGCGCAAAGCCTTTGCTGATCCGCGTGGAGTGGATTGAATTAATGACAACTCTGAGAGCCCCAGTTTTAGGGTAATTGCTTTATTGTTTTGCAGCCAGGGTGCTTATAATCCGGTTCCTGTACAAACATGTTTAACGTGTGTTAATGCATTTCCAAACCAGAGCCTCTCAGCACAACCCTGCTTTCCATTAATTGATGTCGGTAGCATGGTACAGTATTTCAAAGGGCTGGCCAAGTATGAACTGTGTTTCCAATTTCCTTCCTTTCCTGTGTTTGGAATGCCAATGTTAATTTGTTCCCATGCAGGAGAGGGGGCTGCCAACTGCGGCTTTCTCTAAAGGGCTTCACAGTGAAGGCTTCCAGCCCTCGCTGATGCTTGGGGCTGCCTGGCCAAGTTTCCTGACACTTTGCAGCTAATTCTGGGTGATATATGGCGTGGGGGTTGGGGGGCTTCACTGCCGTGTAACGGAAGTTCTCGGTGACAGCCGAGGGTGTGACTTGGCAACGGCGAATGGACCGGCATCCACAGAGATTCTCTTTCGACACAGCTTAAACCCGTGCGTCTGTTTCCACTATGGATGCATATTAGCTGTGTGACCTTGAACAAGTTTCTTAACATCTCTGAGTTGGTCTCCTCATTTTATAAAGGTGGATAATACTCCCCTCCTTCCCAGATCCTCACGAAGACAAAAGCATATCACGCGTGCGTAGAGGCTGGCACAGTAAACGGTGGCTCTTGTTGTTCCTGTGGCGACCGCGTCACTACGCACTCTGCCGTATCAGTCCAAAAACCAGTTTTTAAAGATTTATTTTATTTATTTGAGAGAGTGAGAGAGACAGAGCGCACGAGCGGGAGGGCCAGAGGGAGAGGGAGAGAGAATCTCAAGCAGACTCCCCGCTGAGTGCAGGTGCATGGGGGGCTCATCTCAGGACCCTGAGATCATGGTCTGATCCGAAACCAAGAGTTGGACCCTTAACCGACTGAGTCACCCGGGTGCCCCCAAATACCAGTTTTTAAATCCTTATCTTAAAATACTGAGATTAAGCCTCCTATGTTATTTTAAAGATGTGGAGAAAATGGCCCCCAAAATGTGTGTGTGTGTGTGTGTGTGTGTTTGCACACACACGTTTCCTTCTTTCAGAGATCACTGAAATTTGAATGAGAACACCAAACTTACTTGAGGATAAATAGAGTATAATGCTGACTCTTTCTCTTGCTTTTAGCATCTATGGCTATTTAAAAATTTTATGACTAGGCAAACTGAAACTTGAGTGAGGGGTGTCTGGGAACGCTCTGTACCATCCTTGCAACTTTTCTCTAAGTCAAAAATCATTCCAAAATAAAAAGTTTTAATTTTAAAAAAAGCGCATGGCTGAAGTATTTCTTCCCACCCCTTCTGGAAGATGGTCAAAGTACAAATTGTCTTTTCCTTCAAGGGAGTGTCAAGCCCAAAGCATTCATTAACAGAACAGCACAGCCTCCCCACTCTTTATTGGAGCAGGTGCAAGGCTGCCCCCCACTCCCCCCAGCTGGGCTGAGGCCACAACGAAGCCCTGTGTGGATGCAGTGTGTTGAGAAGCCTCTGGAGACCCAGGGACGAAAGAGAATGTCTCCAGGGCCCCGAGACGAGGGGTGGGCTTAATCACTCAAGGCTTCCCGTAAATTCCCTTCAGCTCTTTCTGTACTGTTTGAAAAAATCTGACTTGGTGGGTATTAGGTTTCCCTGCGTCTTTGAGGTCACGTGTTATTCTTTCACATCTTTATCTCCCCAGAGTAGCTTTCAAGTTCCAATCTTTTGTTGTCTGGCTTAATTAAATTTGGCTGTGAATAAAAACTTGCACTGTTTCCAAAATCGAGGACTTGCATGTTTTTAAGCATCAGGGTTAGGCCTGTACTGTCTTGTAACGCCAGCCTCTCTCTTGCTTTTATGCAGTTTGGGAAAGAAAAAAATCTAAACCCGTAGCATGACAGTCACCTCAGACTGGTTCTATCACGGACCCAGTGCTCACCTGCCCGGCAATTGAACGTTGCCAACGGGGGCAAGCGAGTGATCCTGTGGTTTCAATGACTTGTGTTTGGCCTTTGATAAAGGGCTCCTTTCTTGACTGTTTTTTCAGACATTCTTACTATCCTGTTCTTGCGCTGCCTCGCCAAATTCTCACGGCACAGGGCTCGGGTATTGGCTACTCGTGAGCATGAATGAGTGGAAGGTGTTCTAATGCAGCATCTTCTAGATGCCTTTTGATTTCGCATCCCCGCCAGTAAATTTCTGGGTCCACACCCTAAATAGAAATAAATCCTACTGTTTTAGTACAGTTTTTTTTAACCTTATAAAAACGTAGACTAAAATACGCATTTAAGGAGGAGGCACTAAAGATAAAAACAATATAAAATTCTGATGTTCATTAATACACGTTTTAACTAGTTGATTATTAATTAATATAAAATGATGCTTTTCATGAAGAAGACACGTTTCATTTTGCTCTCACAAATTAGTTAATGTTATGTGATAGAATTTGATGTCTTTCAAAATCGTGGTTCAACGGTTGGGGATCAGCGAACTAAAGGTCTGGTACTACATTTTGATTATTTTCATCCTTCATTTGTCTATTTGGCATAAAGGAAGTTATCACGTGATAACAGAGACCCCACAGCCTTGGGGGGGTAAACCCCCCACAGAGGTTTGTTCTCTTGTATTAAGTCATGGCTCCGTGGTGGGTTGGTAGGGGGCTCTGCACTTTGATCAGGTGGGAGGGTGCTCAGGTCCCCTGGCTGATGGGGCTGACACCCCTCTCGAAGGTCACCAGTTACCGTGTCAGAGGGAAAGGCTCTGTGAATTGTGCCTGGGATTTTAAAATTTCCACCTGGAGGTGAATGCCCCTCTTCTGCTCACATTTCATTGGTCAGAGCTAGTCAGGTGGTCACACCAGACCGAAGGTGGGCGGGAAACTAAACCTGAGCTTGCAGAGGGGAGCACCAGAAGGAGCTGGGGAATTGCACCAGTGCCTGCCATACTATGGTAGGAAGGCCGTCTCCCGGGAGGAACGTGGAAATGGGACGAAGAGCTTGTTGGCTGCAACAAGATCCTCTCTTTTCAACCTCATCCACCAATTACGCAGAGATTTTGTCAGAGCTCGGCCACTATTTTCCAACTTCCCCCGATGTCCATCAGTCCTTGAAATCTACTTAATTATGATTGTAACATTTTCCCCATATCCCAGTGGATCCCTCTAGCCTCCCCCAAGTGCTTGCACCCCATTTTGGAGACCAGGGTTTCTAGAAGTTTTGCATCACTGAGGTATTCACATGGTTCAACGAGAATAACCACTTCTCTCTATTCCCACTTGTAAAATGACTCGCTTCTTTGGGACTTGTCTTTCAGCAAAAGCACGCTTCAGCCTTAGTCTGGTTCACTACCCAGAGAATTAATGAGGCTGCCTCTGGTCCTGGCTGGAGAGGTGCTTGTCCTGGCCGGCGTTAGTGTGGGTCGTGCAGGTGATTGCCCTGTCATGAAGTCTTGCCCTGAATGGGATTGCTGCCTTTTCTTCCTGGGCCTCAGAGGCAATTCGTAGTGCAGGCAGAATCTTGCATGGCTGAATCTAGAAACTGAATTCAGAGAGTCCTTCATTACCTAAATGCATCACTGAAATAAATCATAGTGATAAAGTGGGAAGGTTGAGATCTTTTTTTTTTTTTTAATTTTTATTTATTTATTTGAGAGAGAGAATGAGAGAGAGAGAGCACGAGAGAGGGAGAGGCAGACTCTCCACTGAGCAGGGAGCCCGACGTGGGACCCGATCCCGGGGGTCCAGGATCATGACCTGAGCTGAAGGCAGTCGCTCAACCAACTGAGCCACCCAGGCGCCCTAAAGATTTTTTTTTTTAATTTTTATTTATTTATTTGAGAGAGAGTATGAGAGAGAGAGAGTACGAGAGAGGGAGAGGCAGGGTTGAGATCTTTTTGTAGCAGTAATGGATTTATGATACCCTTCTTTATTGGGTTTCTCATTTAATTCTCTCAGCATTCTGCAAAGCAGGTGGTTTCATTCCCATTTTAGGGAGGAGGAGACTGAAGGGGCCCAAACTTGCATGACTAGGAAGTGGTGGGGTTGACATTTTAATCCAGCTCTTGCTGAATGTAAAGCCATAAACTCTTTCCTCCTGGCCCCATGGAGGTATGTGATTGAGGGTGGGGGGACACACAAGGAGAGTGGTGTTGAGGCCACCAAAACACACACCGAGCCCTTGACCTTGGGGCTTGGTGCACTGACAATGAATGTAGAGATGAGCAGCACATACCTTTCTCTTTCGCTATCCATCCTGCTTACGATAACTCCTCCTCCTCCATCTCTATGACTTCAAACCATTGTCAGGGCCCAGGGTCCCGAGTACCATGTACTAGGGCTCCTGCATGCACCTTATGCCCCTCTGACGGGGAAATTGCAGAGGCAGCTAGAGATTGGTATTTTAATAGCAATACCTCAAGACACTATAGAAAAGAGGGGCGCCTGGGTGGCTCAGTTGATTAAAGCGGCTGTCTTTGGCTCAGGTCATGATCCTGGGGTCCTGGGATCGAGCCCCACGTCCAGCTCCCTGCTCAGCGGAGAGCCTGCTTCTCCCTCTCCCTCTGCCTGCCACTCTGCCTACTTGTGCTTTCTCTCTATCTGTCGAATAAATAAATAAAATCTTAAAAAAAAAAAGACACTATAGAAAAGATCACGGGTATACCAGAATAAATATTACATAGTTTGTAATAGTATGAAATCACCCACAGTCTAAATGTCCGTGAGCAGGAGATTGGAGAAATAGATTGGTAATAAATTTATTTATAAATTTACAATAAACCGAAGGGAATGGAAAGACTTCTTATGTATCAATACCGATTCAAAACAATGTCAAGAGGGAGAAAGCAAGTTGCAGAAGGATGTTTAGGGTGTAACCATTCGTCACTGTGTCAAAACACACACTTAGGAGGGCACCAGATAATATTATATGTCGTTCGTGGGCGCATACATAGGTACTCAGGCCAGAGGAACATAACACGGGCCGCAGGACTCACACCAGCTGCCTCTAGGGAGGCGGGGGGCGGGATGTGATTGGGAAGAAATTTTAAGTAAACTGACTGTTCCCTTCAGTTTTTCTTTTCTCTTAGTAAGAAACCATTAGGAAGTACAATGTGGTATCCTGGATCAGATCTTGGAACAGAACATGGACAGCCGTGGAAAAACTGGTGCAATTTGAAAAACAATCTGGAGTTTAGTTACTAGTAAGTAGAAATGAACACTGATGTTCATTTCTTCGCTTTGACAAGTGTGCCATGGTTCTGGGGGTGGGGGAAGCTGGTGAGAGGGTGCTCTGGAACTCTGCACCGTCTTTGCAATGTTTCTGTAAATCTGAAGTTATTCTAAAAGAAAAAGTTTATCGCAAAGGAAACAACCAGGATATTAATTCTTGTTAATTCTCAGTTACGGGTACCTGGATATTTGTTACACTTTCCTCTGTGTTCTTCTTTGTGATTACATTTTTTCCCGAGCCCCAAGGAACTGGGAAAGCCTCCCGGAGAGCCAGTCTTGGAGTGGGTTCAGGGTCTCATGCCCCAAGGGCCAATAACTCATCAATCTCCAGACCCACTAGCACGACGCGGACTCAGCTGGCGAATGAAAACCCCGAGCAGCCGTGCCCCGAGACCTTTAAAACTCTTCCTGCCCCTGTTCATAAGATGCCCAGTGTGAAGCAGACATTCGTTTATGAGCACGAGAGACCGGGTGGGGAGGTCGTGTTAGGTCTTTCGGTTTTCCTCCCGGTCCTGAACTTTGTAAAATGCCCCCCACCATCTTCCCCTTTCTCAGGTTCCACAGTCTGACTGACTTGAGCTAACATTTGTTGAGCGAGAAGCCCTTAAAAATGGCAGTGGGGCCTCAGAACCTTCCAGGGCTAGTAAACGTTTATAGGGTAGAGGCACCAGTTGGTCATTTCCTTGAGGAGGAAACAATAAATGAAGCGACTTGCCTTATACCAACTTGAACCCTGAGCTCCTCATTGTCTTAAATTCTTGGGGGGGAGGGGGAACGGGAAAGGGGGGCCCAGAAATCTCTGGGTCTCTTGTGGCTCAAACACACTAAGAACTGGGAAATGCCTTTTTTAGGTAGATTTAGGACAGGGTTTCCCAGCCTTGGCACTATTACATTTTTAGCCAAACCAGTTCTCTGTTGCGAGAGCTGTCCTTTGTATTACAGGATGGTGGGCAGTGTCCAGGCTCCCACCCACCAGATGCCAGGGGCACCCCAAGCCAACGCTGTGATAGCCAAGAATGTTTCCTGATGTTGCCAATGTCCCCCCCTCCGGGGTGAAGGGGGCACGGAGAGCACAGTTGCCTCCAAATGCAAACCACTGGTTTAGGGTAACTTTCCTCAAAGTTGGAAATTGATTTGAGAGCCTTTGCTTCAAACCCATTGGCCCATGGCAGTGACTGGGGGAAGCCAGCATTTCGAGACTGAGGGATTATTTTCCAGTTAAAAGGAACACGGATTGCGATCAAAATGTGAGCCCTCTCCTGGGAACACAGCCCTGCCTGGGTTAGCAACACCCTAGGGACGGAGATGGAGGTCACATCTCTACAGAGTCGCATCATCTCCCAGGAACCAAAATAGTCTTACAGTGCCTTTTGCCCCATGATACTAAACGGTTGTTAAACACACCCTTCAAAGTGGGTCCTCTTTTTTTTGTTCCTCAGGAGGAATTAGGGCAAAAACCTCTCTTACCTGGTTTCCTCTGTTGGCAGGTAACTTGGGGGGGGCGGGGGGCAGGCAAGCAGCAGAGAAGCCTCGTGTGGCCACGGCCACCGTAACTGGCTCAGGGAAAGCTGCTGGCTTTAGACCATGGCCCACGGGCCAAATCCAAACCTCCGTCTGGTTTTGCACAGCCTGGGAGCAAGAATGGTTTTTATGTAATTTTTAAAAGGGTGATAAATGATCAAAAGAAGAAGAATATTTCATGACATTTGAAAGTTAGATGAAATTCAAATCCCAGTGTCTGTAAGGCTTGATTGGGACATGCTCACTGAGGTGTCGTCTGCATCTGCTCCCCCCCGCCCCCCCGCCGCCGCGGGAGTGGGGTCACTGCCACAGAGAGCCTTGGAATACTTCCTATCTGGCGGGTTGTAGAAGTCTGCCGGGGCACCTGGGGGGCTCCGTCGGTGAAGCGTCTGCCTTCCGCCCAGGTCATGATCCTGGGGTCCTGGGATCCAGCCCTGTGTGGGGCTCCCTGCTCAGCGGGGAGTCTGCTTCTCCCTCTCCGTCTGCCCCTCCCCCCCCTCACAAAAATGAACAAATAAAGTCTTTAAAAAAAAGAGGAAGTTTGCCGACCCCTGCTTTTCGACTGTCCATACCCTCTACCTGGGAAAGGATAAAAATTTAAAAAGCCTGAGTTTTACCCGCCCCCTTTGTCCATGGGCAGACAACCAGTGACACAATGCACCCTCTGTCCTCCTGGACATGCCGAGGGGCTCCTCCTAGCTGGAGGAAACTCTGATTTAAACAGATTACTCCTCGGATGGCTTCTCAGCATCTGTACTGTGCGGCGTGCATCGTGAATCCCTACGGTGCTGCAGCATGTTGCATTTTTGCTGGTCTTAGTGGCCTCCTCCCCATATTCCATTTTTTTTAAAAAAAAAATCTCCTGGGGCGCCTGGGTGGCTCAGTCGTTAAGCGTCTGCCTTCCGCTCAGGTCATGGTCCCGGGGTCCTGGGATCGAGCCCCGCATCGGGCTCCCTCCTCCGCGGGAAGCCTGCTTCTCCCTCTCCCTCTCCCACTCCCCCTGCTTGTGTTCCCTCTCTCGCTGTGTCTCTCTCTGTCAAATAAATAAACAAAATCTTTAAAAATAAATAAAATAACAAAAATCCTCCTACAACATCTCAGGTGGTAGTTAAGACCAGCTCTGGCTCCTGGGTGGGGGGAGTCCCGGTGCGGAGGCAGGAGGAGAGCCAAGCACGGTGCCCGTGGGGCATGAGGCGCCCAGGACCAGTAGCTGCCAGCAGTGATGTGGTCACTCCGAGGGGCCTGCCTGCACCAGCCGTGGGTGCAGCTCCTCTGGGCGTCCCAGGCAGGGGGACAGGGCGCCGGCTGGTTCTGGAAGTGATGGGGGGCAGGGAGTGTGCGTGTGTCCCACGTGCTGAGCTCTGCGGGGCTGGGGTTGAGGGTGGTCCACCCTTAGCTGTGATAGCCCACGGTGCAGCGGAAAGCTCGACTGTGTTAACTGGACACGAGACGAACGAGGAAGCTGGTTTTCTTATGACAAATCCTGTTATACGAGAAAGTTGCCTCTTGCTGATTCCAGTCCGTATTTATCGAAGCAGAGTTTTAAGGAAACACCGAAACATCATTCGACTCAGCTCTCCGTGTGTCCACCAGCTTAGGGCACAAACAGCCCCTCAGATGTATACACTTGACTGTGGGCTGGCCTACTCTTAATTAATTAATGAAAAAGTCATAGTCAAATTGCACCTGTTTTTTGTATTTTGATTTTTTTTTCTGAACTCCACTGATGTCAGACTTTGTGGGGTGGCATTTCCTGTGTCCCCTCATTTTTTGATAGGAATACCTGACATTTCTCCATCTTAAGTGAGGTCCTACCCACACCAGCCGTTAGCATGATTCCCACATTTGTTACTACGTGTGAGGAGAGGGGAAGTCAGGGATGACCAGCCACTTGTCCAGCTTTGGGGACAGCAGGTCCATCCGGCTTCGAGTCCCAGCTCCCTGGTGTGTGACCTCAAGCGGGTCACTGGAAGCAGCCCAGCGCTCAGGGCCTCAGTCAGCTTGGGCCAGAACAGAGTACCCTACAGTGGGGGGCTTAAAGCACAGACATTTATTCCCCCACAATGCTGGAGGCTGGAGGTCTGGCATGAGCCTGCCGGCGTGGTTGGGTTCTGTCTCTCTCCCTGGCTTGTAGATGACCCGCTGCAAGCATCCAGAGCTCCCATCTCTTTCTCTTCTTGTGGGGACACTACCTCTCATGACCTACCCTCATGAGCTCATCTAAACCTGATGTCTTCTGAAGCCCCATCTTTTAATTCCATCATTTTGGGCTTAGGGCTCCAACAGGTGAATTTGGGGGGCACAATTCAATCCCTAGTGTCCTTGTAAGGTGAAGTGGCTCAGAGCTCGGGGCCTTTGGGGCCAACCCAGATAGTAGCAGTGAGCTCTCAGCAGAGCTGATGGCCTGGGTTGATATAGAGTCTCTTCTAGGCCCTTCCGTGAACGTGGTGTTGGGCTAGCCCATGGTGATTGGTCAGCCAGCTGCAGCTCCCTCGGGGTGCCCGTGAAGCCCTCCCCAACCCTGCCCGGGCCCTCATATCCAAGACTGCATTTCTGTAGGTGACTTCACATTTTAAAAATTATATTCATGTTTTTTTATTCAATTCCCATTACAGTTTTTTTAAAGATGTATTTATTTATTTTTTAAGATTTTATTATTTATTTGAGAGGGAGAATGAGAGAGAGAGAGAGGGAGAGAAAACACGAGTTGGGGGAGGCGCAGAGGGAGAGGGAGAAGCAGACTCCCCACCGAGCAGGGAGCCCAACACAGGGCTCCGTCCCAGGACCTGGAGATCATGACCTGAGCCAAAGGCAGACACTTAACCGACTGAGCCACCCACGCGCCCCCAAAGATCTATTTTTTTTATTTGAGAGAGAGAGAGAGCACACGTGCACACATGAGTGGGGGGAGGGGCAGAAGGAGAGGGAGAGAGAGAATCCTAAAGCAGACTCCCCACTGACTGCAAAGCCTGACGCAGGGCTCAACCCCATGACCCCAAGATCGTGACCTGAGCCAAAACTAAGAGCCTGATGCTCAACCAGTGAGCCACCCAGGTGCCCCCCATTACAGATTTTGACAAGAGGCCTGGGCATTTGAAAAAAAGTGTGATGCTGTAGTCCCCCCTTCCATGGGGGCTAGGCTGAAGGCAGCGGGTTGGACAGAAGTTGAGCAGAGTGAAAATCACCCTTGAAATCCCTTAAGAAGCCACACAGAAAATAGACACGCTCCGTCTCTGTGTGCGAAGACCCGGAGCTGGTTTTCCTTCAGTGGTGGGGCACGTTGCTGCTGCTTTCATTGCACATTAGGTGCAATGCTTGGTTGAGGTTCAGGGCCCATAGTGGACCCAAGCACTTATCTTTAACCATTAGCACCACCCTCAAGGACAGCAGATGCTGCGAGGTATATGCCTCCCAAAGCCTTCTCCCTGCTTCATGGAGAGAAACGATGTCTCATTTAGGACTTGTTCTAAGTCACAGAACATCTGCCTTTGCTACCAGTGGCTTCAGCGTTAAAAACAGGTCATTATCTCCCATAACAGCAAGAATTCAGGGAGGTGATTGCAAGTTTGGGGCAGCAGCTCAGTGATATCATTCGGGTATATGTGAAATTTATGCCTTACCATCACCATCCTCAGATTCCTCATGCCTGTTACCTCGTGGTTACAAGATGGCTGCTACAGCCCCGGACATCACATCCTCACACAATCTCATGTTCAAGGCAGGAGAAGGGGGATGGGTTCAAAGAGCTCTCCTTGCTTGCCTAGCTCTTCATTTCCTAGAAGTCTCTAGAAAACTTCTCCTTATGTCCCATGAGCCCGGCTGGTTCATAAGGCCAGCACTTGCTGCAAGGGAGGATGGGAAGGTATGAAACTGGCCTCTGGCCAACACAGTGGGAGGTGGGTGAGGGAAAAGTGGATTGGAAGAGGTTGTTGGGTAGCCACATTCAACTTATTTAAATTGTTTCTCTTTGTTGTTGTTGCCTATGTGCTATATAGTTGGATTTACATAAGTTATTTGCACACATGATTTTGCTCCTCTGTATGATAGATAGAGGCCCTAAGCTAGTTTCTGGTCTCCAAATAACAGTTTGGCACTTAAATGTAAGCGGAAGATTGGTGGCATGCTGACATGATTTCAGACCCTCTGCAGCCCATGGAGAGACTTGAGCTTCTCTTTAAACTCAAACCTGTAAGTCAGTACAACTTTAGTCCTCATAGGACTCTAGCCAACAGCCAATTGTTTGCAGAAAACAAACTTTATTTTATCAGCTCAACCCTCCTGATCTCTTCAGACAAGGGGCCAAAGTATTTGAAAAGACCTGAGAAGGTCAGCAGTCCTTGTAACCTGGGAGGAAGCAGAGGCCGGGCTGGGGCTTGATCTGAGTTCTGCTTGTGGGACAGGAAGCTCCTGTTTCCCTCTGGGTAGAGGACGAATAGATCAAGATACTCAAGGCATCATAAGAATCCGTGTCACATTGTTTGCTAGCCAAGGGTGGGGAGCTGCTTGGAGGGAAGGTCTGCCTGTCCTGGTGGAACCTTGTGTGTACACTGAGAGCCTGAAACAACTTTTTCCAGGAGGTGGGCTCTGGGCACCTGGGTTGTTGCTGCTGGTTTGGGAGAGAGTAAGGCGCGAGGGTCTGAGTGTATCCTTAGGTTCACCAGTTAGAATTGATCAGAGGAGAAGGAGGTAGAAGGTATTTTCAGGGATTATTTTTGGGCAACGTTTGTTTGGTGTCAACAAAAGTACATGTAACAGAATTCTTTGGTTGCGGGCAAAATAAATCTACTCAAACTAGCTTAAGTGAAAATAAAAAAAAAATTGGGAAATCAGTGCATCCCCAAGCCTGAGGAAAGGACACGCCGGCAACTTGCAGGTCCGTAGAGAATCCAAGTATTATTCTCTCCATGTCCCTCATCTGTCACTGAACAGCCCCTCCTGCCTCTCTGCCTCACTGGGTTCATCTGCTCCCCTGCCGATTGGGAGAAAGAAGGCCACCCACAGCAACTTGTAATTACAACTATCTGGCTAGCCACATACTTGCTTTCCCAACTTCCCTGGCAGGTTGGAATGGCCACAGGATGCTGTCCTAACCAGTGAGACACAGGAGGAAATTTGCTAGGGGAGGAATGGGATAGGAGGTGGTTCTTCTGAAAAATATTTTGCTTCCAGATGAGTGACAGCTGAGCAAACAGAACTCTCTGTACTCTTCTTCTTCTTCTTCTTTTTTTTTCCTGCCTTGAATGTGGTTCTGTGGAGACGTGATGTTTGGAGTCATGGCAGCCATCCTGTGATCATGAGGCAACAGGCCTAAGGATTAAATTATCAATAGCAGAGCAAAGAGACAGAAGAAACTTGGGTTTTTGATGACACGACTGACTTATTGGACCCAACTAAAATTTCTGGGGAGAGACTCTTCGGCACCTTGAATCACATGTTCATGCATGCATCACTTGGGTCTAGAAGGTGGATCACGCTACGTAAATAAGGTTGCTGGGAGTCAGGTTCTGGTCCCTTGTGGCTAGGTGGGGGTGGGGGTGGGGGTGTAGCAACTATTCAGTTAGAGCTGTGTTAACCATCATGATAATAATCTAAGCAGGTAACATTTGTCAGGGGCTTACTATGAGCCAATTAACTTTACCTAAATTTACTTAATTTATTTTCTTTACCTAAATTAATGAATTTTCATGACAACCGTTTCAGGTGGGGGCCATTCTTATCCTCCCTATTTTATAGACCAGAAAACTGAGCACAGAGAAGCAAGTAGCCGGCCCAGGATACATAGCCAGGAAGTGAATTTGAATTTGGAGGTCCACTTCCTGAAGTGCTTGATCCTGAAATGCTCCTCAGGCTCAAAAGTGGGTGTGGAGCAGGTTAGTGAACAGCCTTGCTAATGGGCGGATCATATGTGAGGGCAGGCGGAAGCCACATAACTCTGCTTTAGGCATCATCCCCCATTTCTTTGATGATCAGTGTTTCTGAAACCAAAATGTCTTAAAATTGATAAAGGTGCCTTTCCCCCAAGAGCTGCCGTGACATTGATCACACCTCCTACAATAGAGGAGATATGGTGACAAATACTTCTTATGTTGAACCGAAGGTGGATAAACCCAGCCCACATTTACTACGAACACTGTTTATTGATGGTTTTGTAAACGGGTACAGAACGGCGCACGAATCAAGAAACAGAACGCGATTGGCTCCCAGAACCCCTTGGCACTCTTCCCAAAGGGTGACCACTGTCCTAATGGCATAGATTAGTCTCACCTGTTTTTAAATTTTTATATAAATTTAATTGTACAGGAATTCTCTTAAATCACTACTAATCATTTCCAGTGATTTGTAAGATGACCCCATTTAGAACTGTTAAGCGTGAGCTGGAGACTCACTTTACAACTCATTGGCATCCCTCCTGATTACGTGCCACAGATTTCCAAGCCATTCTTTGGTTTGATGGTGGGTTTTCCTTCCCTTACCAGAAACGTGTTCAAAGGACAACAGTGCAGTTTTGAGGATGTTTTGGTAGTTCAGCTTGGGAATCCAAGTTCAGCTAGTTGAAAATATGAATATCGGGGTGCCTGGCTGGCTCAGCCGGTGGAGCCTGGGACTCTTGGTCTTGGAGTCACGAGTTTGAGCCCCTCGTTGGGTGTAGGGATTACTTAAAAATAAATAAGTGTAAGAAAAAAAAAAGAACCTGAAAATGTGAATATCAAATGGATCAGGCCCTTGAGGATTGCTGTTTTCCAGCAAACCTCCCCCGCCAGCCCCTGGGAACAGGCTTCGCACACCTCCTTCCACACCATCCTGTGTGCAGAAGAAGTGCAGATGGCTCTGTGGTGTTTTGGTCCGAGTACAGGGTTTGCAGAAACTCTTATTTTGAAAGGGAGATGGGAGCCCAGCATGAAGGAAACGCAGAACAATCTCTTCCTTAGCTGCACCTGCATGGCCAGGGCCTAATGAGTTTGGGTTGATGGAACCCAGACCTCAGGAAGGATTATAAATTCTCATTTGATTTGATTTGCTTCTAAAATACCTTAAACCAGCTGTGCCTGCCCAGCTGACCCAGGAGTCTGGCTGCTCTGGGGGGAAGGTCTGGAGAGGCACCCTCCTGTCCCACGGCCGCTCCTCTCCCCACCGCCGGCCGCTCCTGGGGTCTGCTCTGGGCAGGGTACACGTGTGTCTCCCCCCCGCCCCCCGCCATGCCCCATGATTGCTAGCCTCTGTGTCCGCGAATTCTCAGAAAGCCCCATAACTAGAGGCCCCTTCACATTTCCATTTTATAGAGGGGGGACGCTAAGCCTCCCGGAGCTGGGTTAACTTGTCCTGAGTCCCTGCTGGCGATCGGCAGAGCCTGTGTTCCAACCCAGGCCATCAGGCCCCATGGCCCACCTGAGCCCCAGCTTTCTACTGCTTCTTGAGATGAGTGAGGCAAGGGTCCTGTGGGGGAAGTTTCTGGAGACTCTGCACTAAGATACTTGAGACTCTGCCAAGTGCCAGGCAAGTGGGTACAGCAGATGGAACAGTGGAGAACAACAAAGTAGCGACCGCTAACATCGTTCAGGACCTCCCTGTGTGCTGGCACGCCATAGACCGCCTCTGTGCGATCAGTTCTCAAAGTGGGGTCCCCAGCCTCTCGGCATCTCCTGAGAATGTGTTAGAAATGCCGGTCCTTAGGCTCCACCCCAGACCCCCTGAATTAAAAATGCTGGGAGTCAGCCCAGTGGTCTCGTGTTAACAAGCTTCCAGGTGATTCTGAAGCACGCCGGGGTGTGCGAATCCCTGGTCTGTTTTAATCCAGCAACAGCCCGATGGAGTAAGTATTCTCATCCTCCCATCTTACAGATGAGAAGTAACTCACTAAGCCCCCGGTGGCCGCGGAGCGGGGACTCACACCCCGGCCTCGCTCCACGGTTGAAACCTGCTTTGTTCTGTGCCCTTGCTCAGTTTGTGTGCTCTTGGGGTTAAAATCTAGAAGAGAAGACAGGTCATAGACAGGTCAGCAGACCAATCAATACAGTAATCAGAGCAGTTAAGTTCTAGGAGGGAAACGGAACGGGCTAGTGGGGAGGGGACGTTAAGGGACGGTGGCTCTGTCGGGCTGTGACCGTCAGGTTGAGCCCAGCTCCGCAAGAGGGAAAGGGCTACGGTGCCCAGCTGGACCCGGAGTAGAGCCCCGGCCCCGTGTTCCTGAACTTGGTGTGTCTGATGATTATCCAGTGCGCGATGTCACTCACCAAGTGACAGGTTCCCGGTGGTCCTGTGACCAGAGCAGGGGGCCATCATGCCTGTTTACAGACAGAACCGAGAGCCGCAGAGCCACCAGCTTCCATCCCAGGCCTCACACACAGCTCCAGTATTAAATTCTCCCTGCTTCTGTGGCATTTCTCACAATGGGGATGTCTTTGGGGGGGGGGGGACCCTCCCCTTGTGCCTCTGAGAACGTGTATTCAGACCCTGGTTTGCAGTAAGCTCTCCCTGTCATCGTGTTGCTCTAAGAAGCCAGCACACTGATACTACTGAGCGTTGCTCTGAGTTCCGATAGAACCTTCTGCCGTGATGGACAGGTTCTGTATCTGTGCTGTCCAATACGGGAGCACTAGCTTCACGTGGCCGTTTAGATTCTGATTAATCACACCGGAATAAATGTAAGCGTTCACTTCCTAGCCACACCAGCCACGTCCCAAGTGCTCAGTAGACATGTGTGGTTCGTGGCTGTCGTACCAGAAGCACAGATGTAGAATCCAGGTTTGGAGGTATTAGGCTGAACCATCGATAGGTCAAAATGGGTAGAATGCTGGCGACTTTCTAGGGTGCAACCTAATAGAAGTGCAGGGAATGGGCAAGACCAATTAAACCCATCCCTTTGTTAGAGGGAAGAACTGAGGCCCTGTGAACCTGGGGCCCCACCCCCCTCGCAGAGAGCCCAGATGGGGCCAAAACCCAGGTTCCCAGACTCTCTGTCTCTTTTTTTAAAGATTTTATTTATTTATTTGACAGAGAGAGACACAGCAAGAGAAGGAACCCAATCAGGGGGAGTGGGAGAGGGAGAAGCAGGCTTCCTGCCGAGCAGGGAGCCCGATGTGGGGCTTGATCCCAGGACCCTGGGACCATGACCTGAGCCGAAGGCAGATGCCCAACGACTGAGCCACCCAGGCACCCCTCCCAGACTCTCTTGAGGTTTGTTCATCTGTTCGCTCAGGGATTCTCAACTTGGCATGATTGACAGCTGGAGCTGGACCATTCCCTGGGGGAGGGGGGCTGTCCTGTGCTTTGCAGGATGTTTAGCAATGTCCCCGGCCTCCACCCACTAGGCGCCAGTAGCACACACCCCCTAAGTTGTGGCAAACAAAAATGAATCCAGGCATTGCCCAATATCCCTTGGTGGGGTTGTTGGGAAAGGACAAAATCACCCCTGGTTGAGAATTACTAGTTGAGCTGAAAATAGTAGCTAGTTTCCATTCTTTTCCCTCCTTTGCAGCTGGCCGGGGATGGCATCGGGACCCAGGGATTCCTGGGGGCTGGGTTCCTCCCGGCACGGAGATGGGGGCGCCCATGAATGAGGGATGGCTGCCCTCGGCTGATGGCAGAGAGATCGACATATGCTTACAGCCCATGTTTCTTTCCAGCTCTACCAGCGTCTGGGTCTCTTTAGGCAAACAACTGGCTTCAGCCCTAGAGATAATTAAACCCATCTTTTTTCCCTCTCTCCGCCCCATCCCCTAAACCCTTTGGTCCATTCAATTCACAATGATAACATTGTTCGAGCAATACCGCGCACATGTTGACACTGAAGTGTTTAATCTTGCGGTACAGTAATTCCCCTGCCCCACCCCCACCCCACATCTGTGCCGCAGCACCGATGACAAATGCCTGGCCTGCCCAGCGGCCTGGCCTCCGCGCCTGCGTCTCTGGGCATCTAACAAGGAGGCAGTGTCTCCGAAGACCCTCTCGGAGCGCCCGGCGCTGGGACTCCAGGTGGTCTTGTTGGCAGCCCAAGTATTTGGTGGAAAGTTCGAGAGTTGACGCAGCAGTCCAGGGGCAGGGAGACAATGCTGCTCATGTGCCCTCCGCCAGACAGGGCCCTGCCCCCCACCCCGATGTTGGGGGCTAGGGAGGGAGGATGGGGAGACAGATTAATGCTATGCCGTCTTCAAGCTGTCACCCTCTTTCCAGGGCGACTCTGGCCTTGGGCAGGAGCAAAACTTGCAAAGCAAAGGGGGACCTGAGTCGAATACAGTCTTTGCTCTCTGAGTGCAGCTTTTAAGGAGATTACTGTTGCGTTCACATGTGTGCTAAGAGCTTGCGATACTCTGGGGTTGTCCTTATTTGATTATCTCCATGGCTGTGAAGTCGGCGGTGGTGTCCAGTGTCAGGGAGAGAGTCGGCATGGCCGAGTGGTGAAGATCGTGTGGGTATTCAGGCCAGCCGTGTGGCCATGGGGAAGTGACTTTGCGTCTCTGAGCCTCAGTGTCTCCATCTGTAAAATGGACACGATTCACGTGCCTACCTGTGAGTAGGATTTTTATAAGGATTCGGTGAGATGTTGTGTGTGACACGTGATGAGACGTCCAGGACAGTGGGAAGGCCTTTATAATCGTGACTGTCCCCCTCACCCCCGTTCGGGTGGCTACTCTCAAAACAAAACCAAACATCAGAAAATAACAAGTCAACTCTTGCTGGTGAGGATGTGGAGAAATTGGAGCCCTTGTGTACTGTTGGGAGGGCTGTAAAATGGTGCAGCCTCTGTGGAAAACAGAATGACATTTCCTCAACAAATTAAAAATAGAATTACCATATGGTTCAGCAATTCCACTTCTAGATACAGACCCAGAAAAGTTGAAAGCAGGGCTTCAAGGAGATATTGGCCTCCCCATGTTCATAGGAGCATTATTTACAGTAACCAAAAGGTAGAAACAACCTGAGTGTCCATCGACAGATTAACAGATAAACAAAACATGGTCTGTACACACAATGGAATACCATTCAGCCTTGAAAAGGAAGGGAATCCTGACACAAACTCCCGTGTGGATGAACCTGGAGGACAGGATGCTCAGTGAAATAAGCCAGACACAAAAAGACCAGTACTGTAAGATTCCTCTGGTAGGAGGTCCCTAGAGGAGTTGAATTCACAGAGACAGAAAATAGAATTGGGGGTGCCAGGGGCTGGGGGTGGAGAATGGGGGGCTTGCTTAATGCGTCTTTCAGTCTTGCAAGATTAAAAAGAGTTCTGGATATTGGTTGCACCACCCTGTGAATGTATTTAACATGACTGAACTACAAAAATGGTTAAGATGGTAAATCTTATGTATATTGTACTACAATTAAGAATCGAATTGAAACAACAGTAGCCATTAGTCAGCTCAGGGGTCAGGCAGGTGACAGAGCTGCAATCTTTTTTTTTTTTTTAAGATTTTATTTATTTATTTGCCAGAGAGAGAGAGCGTGCACAAGCAGGGGGAACGGCAGGCAGAGGGAGAAGCAGGCCCCCTACTGAGCAGGGAGCCCGATGCGGGGCTCGATCCCAGGACTCTGGGATCTCATGACCTGAGCCGAAGGCAGATGCTTAGCCGACTGAGCCACCCAGGCGCCCCCAGAGCTGCAATCTGACTGGGCTTTTATCTGTCTTTGTCCCACCGCATGTTGACGGAGGGCTCTCGCTCCTTGCTGGGGTGGTCCAGAAGCGCTTGCTAAATGAGCACACTGGGGTGTGAGGACACGCAGAGATATTTTCTTGGGAGCATGTATCATTTTAGACTTTTATGTGATATTCCTTTCCTATGGGTTTAGGACAGTGTCCTCTCTTCTGTGACAGCTGTGCTGCAGGGTATGTCAACGCTCATGTTCCCAAGAGAACATCTTCCTGTTAGAGTAGTTGGGTACGTCTGGTCCATTTTCCAGAGCTCCCAATTTATGGCGTGCCTCTGGTGGCTTTTTCAAGCTCCTTCATCTCGCCATGTAAATCTTTGAACGAATGAAGAGCCATCATCAAGGTTCACATCCCCGAAGCTGCGGGGCCACCATAAATTGCCTTCCGACAGCTGCCTTGGTCACAGTCAGCTCCAGTGAATTCTGGCATGTGCCAGAACCTTCTGGATGAATCGCATCCCCGTAGGAAAGAAAGGAAGGCTGCGTTGGAAGTTTTGGAGTTAAATCCGGATGGGGGTAGGTTCTGGGACACGGGGTCTTAAGCAGTCAAGGGTCCTTGAAAGCTCAGTTCTAGCTTCTGGTTATATTGTGGACTTTGGCTGGTTCTCTTGGTTCCCAGAGCCTCATCCTCATGAAAGAGGTTCATAACTGGAGGTCTTTGGAACCAGTCTGTTTCCTCTCCCTCTTCTCTGGGGCTGGTGGACCTCCATCCTTCCTCAAGACTGCATTCAACATCTTTCCCGTGAAGAACTTCCTTATACCTAAACAAATGCATTGGGGTCTACTGAAATAAATTAAAATGAACTGTTCCTTTAGGGACTGTGTCTCCTTTGGCCCCATTCCCTGTTACCCCCAAATTCTTGATGTGGAAACAGTCAGATGCATATACTAAAGATGAGCACGCTCCTGCCCTCTGACCAGCAGTCCTGCTTCAAAGTGTTTACCCAGTAGAAATGTGTTCACCAGAAGGCATGTACAAGGATGTTCCTCATAGCACAGTTTGTAACTATCTGGAACTGGTAACCATCCAAAGGCCCATCAAATAATAGACTGTGGCCAATTCCTGCAACAGGGTTCCATACAGTAGTGGAAATGAATGATCCACCACCACACGCAACCACAGGGATGCAGACACAGAAGGGTAAGCATCCAGCAGGCGGACTGAGTCTGTGGTGCCAGGTGTTGGGATGGTGGTCACCTTTGGGGAGGAGGGGCTGGTGTTCAGGAGGGGCCCTGTGGAGACATCTTCGGTCCGAGGAATGAATGTACTATTTCCCGCTCTGGGTGTATTTGTGTTGAGAAAGTTAATCGAGCTTTGTCAACACTTAGCATCTGTATGCTTTACTGTATGCATGTTATTTAAAGACCAGAAGGAAATTACACGAGGCGTAATATATTCAATCCGATAGACTTATGGAGCCCTACTATGTGTCAGGCTGTGCTGGGCACTGGGGGTTCACGATGGGGTCAGTCAGGGCCCCTGCTCCTACAGAGCTAGATCAAGGGGTCATCTTGTATTTGGAAATTATCCAAGTCTAAAGAATGAAGCTTTCATGGCAAGTGGTCACTTGGAGATAACCATGATTATCTGGGCGTGTTTCCCCGCCCATCCATTCCCAGACGTGGAGTATTACTGGGCTCATGATTATTTTGTTCAGAACTGCTTTGGTTGCAAATAGTAGGTTGCAAACTATCAAGTTGCAAAAGCTGACTCCATTTAGTTTAAGGGGGACTTGTTTGGGGATTCTCCACATAACTCACGGCTGGAAGAATTGAAACCCCAGACTCCACGAAGGATGGGGATCACCAGACCAAAGGATCAAACCTGAAAGGCTTCCCTCCTCAAGGCTGATGTCTGCGCCCCCTGCCTGGCATCTACCTTATCACAGACCAGCTTCCTCTGCACAGCAGTGGCTCATGGCTGCCCACAGTGCCGACTTACACCTGTCGAATTCAAGGCAGAGAAGACAAACAGGGGCTCTTTCCCTCCAGGTTCCAGGGGAAAAAAAGACATCCCTGTTTGGCCCAGCTTGGGGCTTGTTCCCTCCCATCCCTCAACTCTGCCGAAAGGGGTCATGGGACAAGATGGCAGCTCCCCGGGGCTCACATGGCTTGACTGAGAGAGCCCCAATGAGGCTTTCCAAGAGAAAGAGATGGTACAGTCGCAGCACCTTTTTGTGACATCACTGTGAGTGGTCGGTCCTGCAGCCACTTTGCCCACCCAGCGGGAGCAAAAGATATATGATACCTTCTCTGTTTTCTCGCATTTGTAAGAATTTATTGTATTCTGGGGTGTATTATTATGTATGGATGTAAGTATAAATATATTGGGGGGTCCATACCCCTCGTTTTACAGGGTTAAATACAGTTCTACAAAGCATGGTTCTCAATACCTACGCTTAGGTACTGTTTAAATATGTGCTGCCCTTGGCAAGTCTATACGGCAAGTTCCATTCGGTTATCATAACCCCTTTGTTCAGAGGACACTAACTTAGTGAGAGGTATGTCTGTACTTTTTGTGTAATGTCAGTGGGAGGAGGAGCCCAGATGCTGAGAGGAGGCAGAAACCCTCTGGGGGATGCAGGGGAGCAGGCTTGTACGTGGGGCAGAGGTCACCCCTGGCGTGTCCGAGGGCCATGAGCGGGGACGCCCAGGTGGGTGGCTTCCAATTCCCACCTGCCTCTACCCTTTATGGACACCCTGGAACCCAGAATGACCCCTCCCAGGACCAGCTTTGGGGTCATTATTCCAGGCTTTTGTAAAAGGACACTAGAGTCGGCTTTGGGGACAGTCACGGGGCTGGTTGCTGTCAGGATGGTGTTTTCCGGAATCCATTTTCTTTGGACTTATCTTTTGGTCTCGGGGATTTGGGCCCTTTTAATCTTTTGAAGATGAAAGTCTTCGTTAATGCCTATGAGCTCTCTTAGCCGGTGGGGTGCTGGAATGTTAAGGGCGGTGCAGAAAAAGCTGGATTCCTAGGGTCTGGGTTGCCTTTAGAAAGCTTCTCTTTATGGACAAAGGGAGATACCAACTCTAGACAGTTATTTAAAAACCCAAGTCTTGGGTAATCAGATATGGTAATATAGGAAAGAAGTATAAAGCTGTATTTTCTCCCTAAAAGTTCATGCTTCTATCTACTTTAGTGGTGACAGTTGAACCGCCTGGACCCCTGAGCTTGAAACGGTGTGGATTCCATGCCGTGGGGTGGCTTCCGTATAAAATGGACGCCTCGGAGAGATGAGATTTGGAATTTGGTTTGGACTTTGAATTATGAACTGCTTTTTTTAAAAAAATATGATTATCTGACTTTGATAAATTACAGAAGTATTTTTAGAACCCACGGTGATGTGGTTTCAGGAAGAGAAGAAGGCTGACGTGGTTCATACTGCTCATTGTCTTAAAATAATGAATGAAGGCGATGCACACAGAAAGCTGTCCCAGAGAGCCTGCAGATGTTTGCTAGAAATTTAGCTGGACACTCTGCATATATCTTTTTAACAAAAGAAACCTTATAACCCTGGTATCTTAACTTAACAGTTAAGATACATTTTATCTTACTCATTTAAGACGTTGTATATACACCTGCTGCAACAGATTTATTTTTGTGATTATGTATCAGGGTTTTCTTTCTTCACTGGGTGTGACTTCAGTGGTTACACCTGTGTTAATGTCCTGCTCCTTCAAACATTTCTCTAGTGTTTGGTCTGACTATGATATTTTTCAAATACGGTTGTCATAGCCAAACTATGCAAATACCTACCCGCGCATAAGGCTTCTGTGCTGATTGGAATTCTCCCGCCTCATTGTTTGAGAGGCCCCGTGACCATGGCAGACGTGAACTTACATTGCTGTAAGTGCCGACTCTGTACACAGAAAGGGCCATTATTATGATCCTGGGACGAGGGGAGGCATGCAGAGGTTAAGTAACTCGGTCAAGACCGCACAGCTGATAGGGACACAGATTCAGACTGAGCGCACCTGGCTCCAGAAAGGGTAAAGGTCAAGGAGTGTGAGCTTTGGAGCCCAGCCACTCACTAACCTTGTGACCTTGGGCAAGTCACCTGCCTCCCTGAGCCTCAGGTTCCTCATCTGTGAAATGGGGATCAATCCCGCCTCACGGGTTCCATCAGATGATGACTGAGAGTGCTCAGAGCAGGACCCAACCCAGAGCAAGTGCTCCATGAACATGCCTTTTTGTACTTCTGGGTTCTTCAGCCCTCTTCCTTGTAAGCAGGGGGTTCTGCACCCCCATTCTCTGGGAGAGGACAGAGTCAGATGGTTGGAAACGGAGACTTTATTTGTGCAGTCTATCAGCATGCGGGGAAGGGGGGTGGCCTGTGGAATGCTCCCCTGTTCTTCCACAGCTCCAGGGGACTTCAGTGGGACTGTCTAAGGGGATGTTTCAAGGAGTGGCCAGAGAGTTGGGGGGAAAGCTAGCAGGTCACGGTGAAAGGAGCCACAGGAAGGCGGGGTGTTCGAAGGCAGGAAGAACCAAGTGCTGCATGCTATTACCTGGAAGTCTGGCATGATCATGGCCATTAAACAAACTTTCCATTTAGTTATGAGATGGTCTTCAGTGACCTCAGGTCGGGTGGGGTGGCGGGGCTGGAGGACAGCTCGGGTGTGTTCACTGGGAGCTCACTCAGTGAGGGGGCCCAGGTGGGGGCTGAATGGGTGCATGCCCGGACTGCTCGCTGGGGTGGGCGGCCGCTCTTCAGGGGTGGCTGCCTTACCCCTCTCAGCCAGTCCCAAGCAAAAAAGCCCTTGAGGGGCCCCGGACTGTGCCCATCTCCTTAATAGGACAGACTTGTGTTTCTCCGCTGTCCCTCCTGGCACACTCTGAAGAAGCTCCCAGGGCAATACTTGGGGAGAACAGCTCGGCAATAGGACTAAAGGTGAACACACACAATTCTACTTCTGCGCATGCCTCCCCACATTCACAAAGATACGGGGAACATGGGTACCAGAATGCACTGCTCCGAGAGCCCCAAACCGGAAATGACCCGAATGCCCATGAACTGCAGAATGGATATGTGAATCATGGTGAAATCCAAGCATGGAATACTATACAGCACCAAGGACGGATGAACATCCACAAGCACGTTGATGAACCACACAAACGCTGTTGAATTAAAGAAGCCACATACAAAAGGACATGTGCCGTATTATTTCCTGTTTATGATATTCTGAAACGAGCTAAACCAACCTGAGGCTTGAGAAGCTGGGGGAGAGGAAAGGGTTGCTGGCGACATTCTGTTTCTTGATCTGGGAGGAGGCCCCATGGGGAGGTTCGCTGTGACGAGGCGCAGAACCTCACGCAAGCAGTTTGTGTGCACACCATATGCATGCTGCCGCACGACGAGAAAGTTCTGATGACAAGCATAAGAACTGCCCTTGCAGAGCTGTTGGCTCAGGCACTGAGATGCGTGGCTAAGATTTGGTGGGGCCTGGGTCTGAGGCCCAGCTCTTTGGCCCTGGGCAGGGCACTCGGCACCTCTTGGGTCTTAGGTGCGTCCCCTACCAACGTGGCATTGGGCTCACCTCCTAGGGTGACCTGAAGGTTGAGTGAGCTAGAAGGATGACAGAGGCCTGGCCCTGGTGTTTCCACAGTGACCGGGGCAAGGCTTTTTGCTCTGCTCCCTCACTCTGAGGTCCCCTCCTGAGGTTCACTTCTTAGAGGCTGCCACAAAGACCCCTCCCCTACCTGCCTTCTGCATAAATCAAAGTGGGGGCCTGGTGACGCCTCCCATCAGCATTCTTTGTCCCCCAGCTCAGCCTTTCCCAGAGACTGGGTCAGAAGGCAAGTGCTCTGGGTGGGGGTCAAGGACAGAGCAAGTGAGGAGGACAGGTGCAGTCTACAGGGACCACGGGGCGGTTTCTGGAGAAGTCATTCCTATGGCCAGCTCTCCACGTGTGGCCCAAGATTCCAGCAGCTAAAGTTCAGAGGACGCCTTCCTGAGATCTCTCCAGAGGCAGGGTCACTCCTGTGCCCAGCCAGAGTCCCCTGGCCTTGAGGACTTTACCTGCCCCCCTCTGCCCAACAGGGAATAGCCTGATGAGTGGATAATTCATCAACACCCCTGCCCTCATCTTAGTATCTTTTAGAAGTATTATTAAGGTTTAAAACAGTTTTGTTTTTGTTTCTGTTTTTTTTTTTTTAAGTGAAGGCCTGTAGGAAGGGCCTTTGGGCTGCCAGTGTTGGGAACCTTTTTCCTCAAAGGCGTTCATGCCCTGCCTGCAGCTGGGCAGCCCTGATCCAGCCTGAGAGCTTCTAGAGCTTAGGAAGCTGAAGCTGGAGGTGAAGCTGGGCATGTTTCTCCTCTATTTCCCCTGTGTCTCTGGTCACCCCCTCTCCCCCAGGCAGGAAGTGGAGATGGGGCTGTTTCTCCCAGGAGAGGAAAGGTATCTGCAGATGCCTCACACTTGCCTGAACTTAGCCATTCTGCATCTTTCCAGCACTTGATGACTCCCAGCTTCATCCCCGTTCCACTTTGGATCAGAGGATGCATGATCCTTGGGAATCACAGGCCCACGCCCAGAAACACTCTTTTTGGGCTTACGTCCATTTCAACATTTATTTTCAATGAAATGGGCATAATCTCTTAGTCTAGTCTCACTGCCAGTATAAAGGAGAAGACTTGAGGCCTTTGCCTTATTTTGTCCAGAAGTCATTTTAAAAATCCTCATCCCCCAACCTTGCCATTCACCACTTTTTCTGCTTTTAGTCTAAGGCTGTGTTTGGAAACCCTGATGGCTGTTAGAAACATCTGGGGTGCTTTAAGAAGTATGGGTTTCTGGACCCCCTCTCCAAAGATACTGAGTTGGCTCAGGGAGGGGCGAGCACAGTGGGCACAGTGCCAGAGCCCCCCCCCCCATGTGCCAGTCTCCCACCTCTATCTTCAGTGATTTCACGTCGGTAGCTCGAAATCTGCCAAAATGGAAGTTGGTAAACACAACAGATAAGGTCCCAGAGAGCCAGTTCCTAGGTATTTACCAGCTCACCGCTGGGACAGGGCGTCAGTGTTTTTTCAAAGCCCCCATAATGATTCCCACCTACAGCCAGGGCTGAGCACCGCTGGGCCTCAGGGACCCCATGACAGGCAGAGTGCGGTCTGTCTGCATTCGTAATAGCTCACCGTTGTCGAGCCCTCCCAGCAGCCAAGCTGTTGATGCTCAGTTACTTAGCTCTCCCAACAGCCCGTGCAGGATTATTATCCTCATTTTTAGATGAGGAAATGGGGGTCCAGATAGATTACATGGTACCTTGTGCAGGCCCGCTAGTTGGTGGCTGACCCTGGATTTGAACCCGGGCCTGAGCGTCCATGACCTGGCGTCTGTCCAGGGCCTCTGGATGGCTCGGTCAGTGCCCCACTCTTCCCAGTGGGTTGATGCAGAGTCACTGCTCTCGTTCAAGGTGACCCCAGGGTCCGAGGCTGTGCATCTGCAGGCTGCCGCGGGCCAGCGAGGAAGGGGCAGTCGGGCCCAGGGGTCTCTGGCCGTGGGCATGCTTGGGCTCTGCGCCAGGAGAGCGAAATCCAGTAACTAATGAGCGGTTGGTGCGGGCGTGTGCTTTCTTCCCTCTCCAGTGGAGCACGACAAAGAGTTCTTCTACCCACGCTACCACCATCGCGAGTTCCGGTTTGATCTTTCCAAGATCCCAGAAGGAGAAGCTGTGACCGCAGCCGAATTCCGGATCTACAAGGACTACATTCGGGAGCGCTTCGACAACGAGACGTTCCGGATCAGCGTTTACCAGGTGCTGCAGGAGCACTTGGGCAGGTGGGTGCTGGGGCCGGCGCCGGGCCAGGGGCTGAGCTGCCTTAGGCTGCAGAGGAGGAAGGGGGCGGTGGCTCGGGCCGGGGCCGGGGCCGGGGCCGGGGCCGGGGCCGGGGCTGGGCCGCTTCCATCTGGGGCCACCAACCACCTGCCAGGCCCTACACTGCACCTCTTCTGTCAAGAAAGTCTGTGGTGTGGGTTGCTATTTCTTTAAACTCTCCCCATCAGCAAATTGAGTTAGGAAGAGGGGACGGCCAGGTGAGCCCGTGTGGGTACTTATGGGTGGTCTGGGTCAGGGGCACGGAGGGGATGGGGATAGGGAAGAGGAAGGAGCATCTTTTGAGGGTCTACCTATCTCCCATTGCTCACCGTGAAACCCAGCACATGACATCAGGCAACCGGTGAAGGTGGCCATTTGTCATAAAACGGGATAAAAACCCCAACCCGGAAATAAACAGGCAGAGAGAGAACTCAGCCTTCTAAGGATCATGAGGTTGGGAACCCAGATCTTGTGTCAAAAGACTTGACTGTCTTGAGACCCTTCAGTTTCGAGGTCTCCTGAGAGGTCAGGAGACTCAGAGATGGGCCGGAGCTTCGAGCGAGCACATGGTGCCTTCCAGAGGTGACTGTGACCAACCCCAGTGGTGCTGCCCAGGGGCTGACTCGAGGGCTGGCTCAGGATGACTCTTGTCATGGTTGGATGCCATTCCTCAGTAATGAATGGTGGGAAGGTGCTCTGGGCGCCTCCTGATGGACAGTCTCAGCATTTGCAGCGGGAATGGGGACCCATTACCACCCTGGGGACAGAGGAGACGTCACCACCTCCTTCGCGAGCACCACCATGTCAGGGGTCGTCTTCTTAAAGACTAAGAAAACCAAGCCTCTCTTTCTGAGGGTTTCCACTGTTTTGCACTTGTTACCTGGTTTCGTATTCACGGCAGCCCTGTGCGGTGGCCACTCCTCTGGGACATGGGGAGAGTCATGAGCTGAAAGCCAAAGCGTGCGTCATCTGCATGCCACCACCCAGGGAGAAAGTGGCCAAATTGGGACTTGAGCCCGGGCGTCCAAAAAGTTTTGTTTTTTTTTTTTAGATTTTTTTTTTTTAATTTATTTATTTGAGAGGGAGAGAATGAGAGAGAGCACATGAGAGGGGGGAGGGTCAGAGGGAGAAGCAGACTCCCCGCCGAGCAGGGAGCCCGACGCGGGACTCGATGCCGGGACTCCAGGATCATGACCTGAGCCGAAGGCAGTCGCTTAACCAACTGAGCCACCCAGGCGCCCCAAAAAGTCTTTCTTTTGAAAAGAGATTTTTGCGAAGGTAAGACATGCTCACGTTGTCACATTCACAAGAGAAAAGCAGCTACAGTGAACAGGAAGGCTCCCTCCCGGCTCTGAGCCCCGGTGCCCGTCCCGCAGGCAGCTTCCGCTTCCCGCTCCTTGAGGTTCTCCACCCTGGTGGGTTCTCCACGTTTCTGGGTTACAGGCGGGAGGCACGTCATTTTTGTCGACAGCATTATTTCACACCGGTGCGTGTCTATCAGGTACAGCCCCGGAAGTAGAGTCCTGGGGTCAGAGGGTGCACGCGTCAGTAACTGATCGACTTTGCTGGACAGCTGTCCCTGGAGGTTATGTCAGTTGATACCAACAACCTAAGAGCAGGCCGGTTTCTCATGTGCTCACAACGTCATCTCTGATCAGACGGTTTTGGTCTTTGTCGGTCTCGTGGGCGACAAATGGTGTCTTAGTAGCTGACTAAATTTGCATTTTAGAGCCCCCACTTGCATGCACAGCCCTACTCACCCTATACTACAGAGAGGCCCGCAGACCCTCCTGGAGGGGAGGGTACCGGGAAGGAGGGTGTGCCGTGGGGGAGGTGGCACGCGGTCTTGGCAATCACCTCCAAATCCTATGATGACCCACTGAACCCCAGCATCTGTGCCCCATCCCCCAGACCCGATTACGGGAAGAAGCGTCGAGTTCATTTTGGGGGTGTGACACGCATTTGCTCTGGGTTCTGACAGATCCCCCAGGACTCCTGAACAAAAACATATGTTTGACTTTTCTCCTGAAGGCTGATTAGTAGGAGGCGAGGCAGGTACCCAGGGGCAGCTCGTCAATAGCACTCCGTCGGCCCACTTGTGCAAACGCCGAGCCCGGCTCCCTCCCCACCCCTCCTGGCAGGCTCCCCACACCTGCCTCAGGAGTCCCCGGCAAGAGGCTTCACCTCAGGACTGTGGCCGCCCCGGGTGGGTTTGGCCGAAGAGAATGCAAGTGTTGGCTGGTGTCACCTGTTCGGTTCTTTCTCCGAGTTTCTGGAGTTCCCAGAATGCCTTTGCCCTCCCGGCCACTGCCGTGTCCCCGGGGTTTGGCTGAGATGGCGCCATTTCTCGCGAGGGGCGTCGCCACCCACCGGGCCCTGAGACAGACAAGCCTGGTGTGACAGGCACAGGACCTCCTTTGCGGGGGTCAGAGGCCACTGCACTTAGAGAGACACTTGTGAGCCCAGCCATGTGTTTATCCCACCCCCCTGAGTACCCACAGGCCAGGCGCTGGCCTTGGGACTGGACTATGGGACCAGGGGCCTCATCTGAAACAGTGGCCGAGGAGAGGACTGGTTTTCTGGGCTGCGCTAACAAAGTCCCACGAGGTGCGTGGCTTAAAACAATAGAAATGTGCCCCCGCGTGGTTCTGGAGGCTGGAAGTCGGAAGTTAAGGTGTTGGCAGGGCAGTGCTGCCTCGGAAACCTTTGAAGGGTGTGGGTGGGGGTCCTTCCTGCCTCTTCCAGCTTCCGGGGGTGTCTGTCCATTGTTGGTGCTCTGGCTTCTAGCTACATCTGTCTGCCCACTCTCTGCCCTGTTGCCACGTGGCCCTGCATCTTCACGGGACCTCCTCCTGTGCACCTCTCTCCTCCTAGAAGGAAACCTAGGGGCCCTCCCTGACCTCATCTTACTTAACTAATGAAGTTAATCTGCAGAGACCCTCTTTCTAAATACGGTCACATTCACAGGTACCAGGGGTGGGACTCGAGCATATCTTTTCAGGGGATACACTCCAACCCATATCAGGGGCTGAAGAAGAAGGGCAGGAAACCAGGAAGCAAGGAAACAGATGAGCTGGCCTCATGAAGCGATCGAGTGGTCATGGATGGCCATGGCCTTGTTGAGCTGGGCGTGTTTGAATGACAAGAAGGCTCTGGCAACAGGGCGTGGGCTGGAACAGAGCAAGTTGCAGGGGAACGGCAAAGGCCATGGTCCTAAGGCGGGGACAAGCACGGGTCGGAGGGAGGACAGAGGGATGTGATGATACCCAGACGGGGCGAGCCACTTGGTCCTTGCTTAATGGAACACGAGCCTTGGCCTCCCCAGCAGGCAGCCAGCAGCTGCTTGTCTTTCTGCCTGTGTCAGCCTGCTGGCATCGCGGGCACGTGTCCCGTCACGGTTTGAGGCAGCTCCCTTCTCGACCCCGTCTCCGTTCCGTGGGGTGGATCCGGAGGCCCTCGGGGAGGGAAGAAGGCCTGAGTCACTGTGGCTGGAAGCGGGATGGGCGGGACGGCTGTCTGCGGCTCTCTGGCAGGTGGCGAGGGTGGGCATCATAGGTTGCCCCCGGTGAGCAGCTTGGCCACAGGCCGTCTCTGGGCCCGCGAGCCTTGCTTTGGGTTCCTGACTCTGGGGGCATTTGGCTTGCCGGGAGACCAGGTCCCTCGTTAGCAATGTCTGAGTCCTGCTGTGTGCCAGGCACTGGCGGAAGTAGCCGGACCCACGCCCCCGCCCTCCAGACGACATGGCAGGTGCAAAGTCTGAAGGAGGCAGGGAATGGAGGGAGAGCAAGGGGCTGCTGTCTGTAGATGTCTAAATTTCCGTTCTGTCCCTGAAAGAAGGAGGTGAGACCTTCATTCTCCAGAACTTAAAAGGTTAAAAAATTTTTTAAATTATTTACATATTTTTTCTGGGTGGGTTGTTTTGTTTTTTAATCCAGAAGCAAAATGGTTCTATTGTGTAATTCCTCAGGTGGGATAATCTGGCTAATTAGAGTGTGGATTCAAATCCCGACACTACATACCAGTGTGGCCTTGGGAAGCAGTGACCTTTGGAGCCTCAGGTTCCTCTTCTGTACAAGGGGGATAATAATTGCATCTACCTCCCAGAGCTGTGCTGAGGATAAAGTGGGTTAACAGACTTCCTTAGAACATAGTAAGTGCTCAACCACCACGACCACCATCAACACCATTAACACCATCACCTACCTCATCACCATCACCATCACCACCTCTGTCACGTCATCCGTACCACCATCTTCTTCACCAAGATCGCCATCATCACAGGGAATGCGGAGACCTTCAAAGGAAAATGGGGGTGGGGGGGGCGCCAAGTTTTGTCTGCAGTAGTGCTTTCCCCCCATCTCTGCTGAATGTCTCATTTTGCAGTCTCCAGTGGGATGAAGGCCTAAGCTTGTGTGGAGGTGGGGCCCTTGTTTGCATTTCCCCAACTTGGGGGGTGGGGGAGGGGACGTGCATCTTCTTCAAGGGGGATTCTAGGGATTCTAGGGACTCTGGGATTCTAGGGCTCACGTCCTTGGCCATGGCGGCACCATGGTGCTTCTCACTTGGGGCTCGAACGGTGATTGTGATTCCCAAGCTCTGGTTCAAGCCGAAGGCCTGCGGCTGATCTGATCCCCAGAGGAGCCCAGATCCTGTCCCTGCCACCCTGCTGTGTGGCCAGCCTGCTCCCTCTGCCGAGGGGTCTGGGGTCTTGCTGCTGCCTGCTGCCCAGCTGTGTGGAGCTGGGACATCTGGCTCTCTGGCGAGCCTCTGCCTGAGCTTTATTGGAAAGCTCTGGGGTGCCAGGGATTAGCTGGCTTTGGGTTAGCCTCAGCATCTCTCCCCCCATGGCAGCCACTTTCCACCAAGTCCTCTTGATCTCTTGGAATCCAGATTAAATTCCAGTAATGCGCCGAGCTGGAGGCCTTCCACGGCCCTTGGGCCCTGCTCGCAACGTGGCCCCAGACAGCTGGAGAGGCCACCAGAGCCGCCCTTGGGGAGCTGTGGGACAAGTAGGGCTGCGAGGCAGGTCGAGGGATGGGGACTTTGGCTTCAGTGGCCATGCTGGGGGAGCAAGGGATCAGAGCCTTCCCTCCTCTTCTGAACCCCAGGCCTCAGACCGGACCGGCTCGGGGCCTGGCTTTACAGGGGGTCGCATTAGTTAACCAGTTTCATTCATGGAAACTGGACTGGGCATTTTCCATTCTCACCAACCCCCCTCCCCGCTGCAGGTTCCAAGCTTGCTCCCCCAGTACTGCCCCATCCGTGGGGGATGTAGGTGCTCTGTGAGATACCCCTGGGGGGGGCGGCGCACAGGCCTGTCAGGGCAGCAGAACCTGTTCAAAGGATGTCAGTCACTGCCAAGGTCGATATGATGTTGGCAGCTGGATGAAAAATGTCCCTCGGTCTGTCTCAGGGACTTTGGTTGCCAGGAGGGTGACCTCAGAGTGGTCTCCGGGGCCAAGGTTGGATCAGCTGCAGCCTGAGTCACTGAGGAAGAAGGAGCTATCCCCGTGACGGGCTGGAGTGGGGGCCGAGGGGTTGTTTGCCAAGGCAGCTGGCAGACGAGGAGAGGGAGGAGGCAAGCATGTACCCCTTTGTTGCCAGGGGGGCTCTGTCACCCCCAGTGGCCCTCCCTGGGAGCCCCCAGCGCTCCCGGCTCCTCTCGTAGAGGGGGCGTCCTGGGGCTCCTTGGCAGTGTCCACAACCCTCCCGGAACACTCACACCTGCCACGGCTCTGACCTCTCCCTCTCGAGAAGGAAGCCCAGCAGCTTCCTTGTCCTTAAACAGTTTGGTGACTAGGCTCCTGGGGATCTGGTGAAAATGCAGTCGAGTCTGCCTTCTGCAGGGCCGGGGTATGGGGCACTGAGCTTCTGCATTTCTGACAAGCTCCCCAGGGATGCCCTCAAGATTTTCATCCAGGGAAACGGACAAGAAGGTGCGTGGGCGCTGGGTGCAGGGACGGTGTTAGTGGGAGAGCATTGACGGCTCTGGGGTGCAGCTCATGGTCCCTTCCCCAGTTTCCCTCATGCTAAGTAAAGGTTAAGGACTTGGTAGCAAGACTTTGACTTTTTTCTGACTGTAATCACCCTGAGCATGTCTGGGCAGAGGGACGCGGTCACACACCAGAGCACATCCCCACCCTCTGCCCTAGGCTTGCCATCATTTGGTGCTTTCTGGATGTGACTATGTGCCGGGCACTTCTGCTTCCTATGTACCTTGGAAATGATCCTTGGAAAACTTGGTATCCCCATTTTCCAGGTGCAGAGACTGGCTCAGGGAGAGGAAGTAACTTACCCAAGGTCATGTAGCCAGAAAGTGGCAGAGCTGGGCCTTGAACTCGGGTCTCTGGGATTCTAGGGCTCACGTCCTTGGCCATGGCGGCACCATGGTGCTTCTCACTTGGGGCTCGAACGGTGATTGTGATTCCCAAGCTCTGGTTCTCACCCTTGGCTGTGGGTTAGAATCACCCCGGGGTGGGGTGGGGGGCGGATTTTTAACTCCTGATACGTCAGAGTCTTGGGGTGGGGGACGGGGCCTTTTTGTATAGCTTGCAGGCTGTGGACTGGTGACCAAGAGCTCTCTTCTCTCTCATCTGTGAGCCATCTTATATGCCTGAGAGACGGAAGGGACAGACTCCCTCTAGCACAGGTCCCCATGTTCCCTTTAGCCTGGCTTCTCAAAGATGGCTGTTTTTCTCCACAGGACCAAGCCCAAAGTGCAGCCCAGACCCTGACTGACAATCTCAGGGGCACGGGGAAGGGGCTGGCTGAGGGTGTGGATCGCTCGGGCTCTGGCTCCAGAGGCCTCCGGAAGCTTCCGGGAACCTTTCTGCGGCTCCTGAAGGCCTACGTGCCTGGTTCCCCGTCTCCTGGCTTGCACATCTTGCCACTACACCTCAGCCCCAGGGCGGGAGCTCTGGTTTTGAGCTGCTTTCTCAGGAGTGGCCGATTCAGCTCCCTAGTAGCCTTTTCAAAGGGCAGGGAAAGAGCAGCTGGCTGCCTGGGCACCACCGGAGTTCTGGAAGGTGAGCGGAGAGCAGGCCCGGGGCAGCCTGGTCAAGAACACGTTGGCAGGTTTCCTTAGCGCCTTTGTCAAATCCCAGCTCGGAGCTGCTTGGGCAGGAACAGAGGCCCCCGATGCCCCCTTGGTTCCCCTTGGGGTCCTCTCCTGTGTCCAGAGGGATCACTCTGGAAGAAGCCTGCATGCAGGGACAGCCTGCTGGGCAGAGACTGTGTCGGTCCACTTAGTGCCGTTGGCTTCCGGTCCTGCAGGCTGAGGCTGACTGGTGGGCCTTGGTGGGTTTTCTGATCTTTGTGCTTTTGTTTCCTTCTATAATTCATCCCAAGCCTGGCTTTGTGGGGAGAGTAGGGTTGGTAGGGAATCAACGATCACGGGTTCCGTGCCTGCGACTGACCAGGTCAGTGCTTTGCAAGTGCCCGCATCCTCCCTTACTCCTCACGATGCCCTCGAGAAGTCCATATTCTCCCATTTTGCGGATGAGACCACTGGGGCAGAGTGGTCAGATGACCCTCCTGAGGTCACACGCTAGAGGCGGAATTCAAAACCAGGTAATAAGTAACAATTGGGGTGCTGGGGTCCCGCCTGTAGAATTCTGATGTAATTGGTCCCAGTGTCACCTTGACACTGATATTTTTTGAAGCTGCCCAGAGTGGACTTGCCCTTCTTGTTCCTTTGAGGATCTGTGGGACCTTGGATGAGTCACTTCATCCGTTCTGTGGGGGTGCAGACTTCTGTCCTGCTCCCCTCCCAGCTGCACCATGCAGCTGAGTGGCAAGTAGGGTTCCCGAGGTGAGTGGATGGGTCCGGCCGTCTTTCTGCGAGAAGACCCAAATGATTCCACCAAGGGGCACTCCTCCGCCCCTGCCCCGTTCTGATCCCTCCAGGTGGGTTTCATGCCTGATTGCTAAGGTCAAGATGAGCAAATGTCCCCGTGAAGTGGTCTTCTTGCAGACCTGCCTGTGGGTAAGGACTGCTGCCTGTCCATCTGCATCCATTTGGCTGATGCCTTCCATTTCCCAGTGCGTGACCTTTGCCCTCCCCTTCTTGAGGACACCTCTCTGAACAGAGAGAAGAGACAGACCTTCTGGAACGGTGATGATGACAGAGCTAATTGCCTTGAGTACTTGCCATGCAGCACTCTGTAGTCCTTCCCATCACAACCTCCCCCCCCCCTCCAGGGAGGTACCACCATCCACCTCATTTCATAAACAGGGAAACTCAGGCACGGTGCCAGGTTAGGGATTAAGGAAAGGAAGCTTGCCTCTCCAGTCTCATCTGTTTTTCTTCCTTGGCTGACAGATACGCCTCTTCCTTTCCCTTCACGGCAATCCTAGGAATCAGGTAATAGTGGGGGAAAGGAAACTGAGGCAGAGAAGACAAAAGACCCGGCCAGCATATTCCACAATCCTGTGTAATGAAGAGGGAAAGGCCGGGGGCTTTGGAGACACCTGGATCCACCGCCATCCCACCACTTGGAAGCTGGGTGGGCCAGGGACCCTGGTGGAGCCTCCCCGATGATGTGACTGGGAGCTGCGGAGACCCTGACGGTTGCCCAGCGGCTGAGCAGGGGCAGATGGGAGGGCGGGAGTTGGCTGTATTTTGCCCATTGTCCTATTCTTTGTACCTGGAGCCTGGCACACAGCAGGTGCTCTGGAAAACCTGTGGGTTGGGGGGGAGGAAGGCATGTCTGGCCTTCTCCTAGGGCGTGGGCTTCCTGAATCGTGGCACCATGGCTGCCTCTTGCCTGCAGGTATCCCCAGCTCCGAGGCAGGGCCTGGCACGAAGATGCAAGGGACAGCCCTGTTGTCTGAGTGAGTGGCCGCCAAGGAGGCCCGGTCCGGCCTTGCACTCTCCCAGCTCCTCCCAGCTCCTCCAGCCTTGGACTGGTCCATCCCAGCAAACCTTCCAGTGTGTTCTCTCTTCCAGAACTGAAACTTGAGAAGGCCTTGTTTGCAATCTTTCTCTGGCATTTGAGCCCAATTTCCAAAAAAGTGAAAATTGCCCATAATTATAATACTTTTCAATCTTAGGGAAGTTTCCCTGTGATGATTATAATTATATTATTTGGAGCTGTGTGCCAGTGGGTACCCAAGGGTAGATGGGTTCTCGTCTGCAAATAGGGGAAATGTCAGCCTGTGTGCTGTGGCCCTGGGTTTCCTACATTGGAATGAATTTCGGGAGAATGGCTTTCACATTGGGGGCTGTCTGTATAACTTGATCTGGCGCTTTAATTCCAAAAGCACTTCATACTTGGACCTCTGCGCGCCTATAGGAGCCTGTTTTTCCAAATGTATTAACATCTGTGTTTCATATCAGGCCCTGTAATTGCTTTAGCCTTTTTGGCAGGAGACAAAGAGAATTAATATTTTTCAATTTGGTCGTGAGCGGTCATCTGTAGCTGGGAAGAAAAGGGCCTGCTCAAATATGAACTCAATGAAGATGGGGAGGGCAGGCTTACCAGGAAGATGATGTTTTAAAGGAATCAACCATGCTCGTGGAAGTCCTTGGTTGTTTCAAGTTCGTGGCGGAAGTAGGCATCTGGGCAAATGCTCAGAGTTCTTGCAAACACTGGTTCTTCCTTCCTTCATCTTCTTGCCAGCCTGTCAGCACCATTTTCTTCTCCCAACCCCCCAGCACTGCACAATGCCCATGGCCTTCCGTTTTGCCACTCCAGAAATGGAGGAAGGAAAGCTGACAGCCGGCCTGCACTCCCCCTGCGGGATCCGAGGCAGGCATTGCTAATGGATTGCGGCACTCCCTCCTGCCTGATCCCTGCCGGGCTCGAGGCCGTGAGGCAGCCCTTGCTGCTGAGTGAATTGCTGCAGAGTGAAGCCTGCTGGCCACTGGTCGCAGGTCAGGTTTCTTGGAAGCTCACCCCAAGACGAGGATTATGTGTGCAAGTGAGTAATTAGGAAATGTTTCAGGCAGAGGAAGGGGCACCGGGAAGTGGGTGGGCAAAGGCAGGCTGCCAGGCCACTGAGAGTCTCAGTAGGGTGACTTTGGCTCCCTCATCCTGCAGGGCTTTGGGAGACAGAGTCGCACCCCTGACCTCCAGTCAGGGCCCAAGGGGCTGATGTGTTTAGGCCGCCACCTCCATCAGCAGCCTCGAAGGCTGGGTCTCTCAGGCTTGGCCAGACTGACATGCCGCGGCATGACCACGGATCCCTGTGTGAGCTGGGCCATCCTGGGCAGCATCCCTGGCCTCTATCCGTGAGATGTCACCGCCACGCGTCAACAGCCCCAAATATCTCCAGATGTCGTCACATGCCCCCCGAGGGCAGAACGGCCCCTGGCTGAGAAGCACTGGAGTGGAGGGAGGGATGGTAGCCCCCAGACACTCCCACTCTGGATGCTGACCGGTGAAGTGGGTGCTGGCATCTGGGAGGGAGGCTCCCTGGGGGCTGTGGAGCCACCTAGGAGGGTCTGAGAGGCTGGGGTTCTGGACAGGCCCCAGGGGGCGCTGCTGGCTCTGATGTGTACACTCAGAATAGGAAGGTCTTCACCATCCCTGTCTTCTTCCAACCTTCCTGTTCGCCTTGCTTACCTCTGGCCACCCCCGAAACACTGCTCAGTGCCTGCCACGCACCTGCTCACGGGTTCTCTCGGTCCCGTGGTCTGGGATGGTGAGGCCCAAACTGAGGTGTCCTCAGAACCACCTGGGAGTGGGTTTAAAGAGAAACACAGAGGGGTGCCTGTGGGGCTCAGTCGGTTAAGCGGCCGACTCCTGAGGGCGGCTCAGGTTATGATCTCAGGGTCCTGGGATCGAGCCCTGTGTTGGGCTCTGTGCTCAACAGGGAGTCTGCTTCAGCATTCTCTCTCCCTCTCCCTCTGCCCCTCCCCCTACTCACTCTCGCTCTCTCTCTCTCTAAAATAAATAAATCTTTAAAAAAGAGAGAGAGAGAGAAAAACAAAACAGAAATTCTCATTTGTAACCCCAACAGGTCAGGTGTTGAAACTAGAAGTCTTCGTGTGTATTCTTTTTATTTTTTTTAAATCTTATTTTAGAGAAATTTTAGGTTCACTGCAAAACTGAGCGGAAGGTACAGAGGCTTCCTCTTACACCCCCTGGCCCCACACATGTACAACGTCTACCATTATCAACATCCCCCGCCAGGGTGGGACCACTGTTACCGTGGATGAACCCACATGGACAGGGCATATCTCCCCAAGTCTGCAGTTGATACTAGGGTTCATTCTTGGTGGTGTCCATTCTATGGGCTTAGATAAATGTATAACGACGGGTCCACCATTATGATGTCATCCTGAACATTTTCACTGCCCTAACAATCCTCTGGCCTCTGCCTGTTCATCCCTCCCCTCTCTCAAACCCTGACGACTCCTGGTTTTTTTTTATTGTCTTAATAATTTTGCCCTTTCCAGAGTGTCCTATAGTTGGAATCATACAGGATGTGGCTGTTATTATTAATTGTTAAAAACAAGCCCCTAAGACTGGCCACATCATTTGTGAGACCCGGTGCAAAATGAAAATGTGGGTCTACTTGCTAAAAATGTACCATGGATTTCAAGACAGTGATGGCAGAGCATTAAACCATCTACAGAGTCCTTCTGTGCGTGGGACCCGGAGCGACGGCACAGGTCACATGCCCGTGGAGCTGGCCCTGCCAACTCTCTGGGTGTGCATATCTGTTGATATCTCGATTCAGATGGACACCTTGCGTCTATACCTTGAAATCCCAGGACTTTAATCCAGGGGCATGCCTTCCACAGTCCAGCTCCAGCCTCATTTCCAGCTGTCTCCTGTACACAGCTACATAGACACACACCCACCCCCCCACACACACAGACATGCACACACACAGGCACGCACACACACAGGCATGCACACACACACACAAGCATGCACACACACAGGAATGCACACACACATACACAGGAATGCACACACAGGCACGCACACACACAGATGTGCACACAGGCATGCACACACACACACAGGCATGTACACACACAGATGCACACACACAGAGGCATGCACACACACACACAGGAATGCACACACACAGGCATGTACACACACAGATGCACACACACAGGCATGTACACACAGAGGCACGCACACACACACATGCACGCACACACACAGGCACGCACACACAGGCATGTACACATACATGCACACACACGTGCACGCACACAGGCGTGCACACACACATGCACACACAGGCACGCACACACACAGATGCACACACAGGCACGCACACACACAGGCATGCACACACACATGCAAACACACAGGCATGCACACACAGGCACACAGGCATGCGCACACGCACACAGGTGTGCACACACACAGGCATGCATACTCACACAGGCACGCACACACACATGCACACACACGCACACACAGGCATGCACACACACAGGCACACACACAGATGCACACACACGCACGCCCATCCACAGATGCACACAGACGTGCACACAGACACACAAAACACAGACACATACACACACATTGATGCATGCACACACATACACACATGCCCTCTGGTGTGGCCAGGTTGGCATTTGCATACCCCTTTGCTCTGGACACATCTTGTTTTCTAGCCCATCTCCCTGTTTGTTCAGTCTACTCCAGTTTGATTCTCACACTTATACCCCCAAACCAACTTTTTGAAAAAATATAACTTACTTTTTATTATGAGACTTTTTTTTAGAAGTTTTAGACATAGAGAAATTGAGAAGATAGTAGAGAATTCCCATACTCACTGTACCTGGCTTCCCCCATTAGCATCTGACATTAGTATGGTGCATTTGCTATAAAAAATGATCCCACGTTGATGCATTATTATCATTAGCTCAGGTCAGTAATCTATCCAGATTCCTTTTGTTTTTACCCTCATGTCTTTCTTCTGTTGGCAGGATCCCATCCGGGATGCCACATGACTTTTCCTTGTCGTGTCCCCTAAGGCACCTCTTCCTATGAGTTTCTTAGACTTCGCTTGTTTTTGATGATCTTGCCCTTCAACCAGCTTTTCACAGAGTGTTTGTACATAACCCTTTCCCTCTACTGCTAGTCTGTCTCAACCCTACCTACTTTATTAGTATTATTTTTTTAAATCTGACTCTTTTTGTAGTTTTATATTTTCTTTGTCGTTTATTTTTTAAGTTTATTTATTTCAGTCATGGCTACACCCGGTGTGGGGCTCAAACTCACAACCCCGAGATCGAGAGCCTTGTGCTCCCTCTGAATGGGCCAGCCAGGTGCCCCCACAACCTTGCCTACTTTAAAATCTAGCTCAGACCCCCATCATGGCACGGTCTCACTGTCTTTTGAACCTGGACAGCTGGGAGTCAAGATCACTAGGTCCTCAGCCTGGAGCACCTTGTAACTTTTGGGGCTTTCAACCACCATCCTTCCAGTGCCTGGCACAGAGCAAACAGTTTTGCTTCTTGAGTGAAGACTAGATTATAAGAGCCTTTTAAGGAATAGGATTTCTTTTTCTGACTCTTCTTTAGGGCCTAATTAAGGACTCTTGAAAGATGATACCTAGGTCCAAAAGCAGACTTCTTTTTTCCCCTCAATGTCATGAGGTTGGGGATTTGCACTCAACCTTTGACTCAGGGATTGGGCCCACGGGTGGGGGGCGTGGAGGAGGGAGGGCAGGGTGGTTTGTGAGGCAGATAGGACTAAGAGTCAGAACCAGGAGCCTCCAGAGAAACCTATTGTCAAAGGAAAGGAAATGGGGATTCTCCTTGGAAAGCTTTTGCTAACAGAGTCCTGCTTCAGATCCCTTTCCCATCAGAGGGCCTGGGGTGCATCTCCAGACCCTGAATTCCCAGGAGAACCTGTGACCCCCACAGTTTTGCTTCCTGGGCAATAAAGGGAGCTGCTTCCTTCCTCTTCATCACTGTCTTCTCGCGCTGGCCCATGGCCATGGGTGTCTTGAGTGGGTGTCCCTGCCCTGAGTCTTTCTCCTCCAGCCCCTGTTGGCCACCTCGGGGGGGGATGACTCCTGCCGTGTTGGCCTCGCCAGCTGTGGCCTCAGACAGAGCCTCCGTCCCTCCTCAGTGAGGTGGCCGCAGACCCGGATGCTTCCGCCCGGCATTGACCTCTCCTGCCCGAGGGTCTTCTCTGACCCTGGGAATGTCTGCAGCCCATGGAGGAGCCAAGGCTCCCGGGAGCAGCCCTCCGCTGCTGGCAGTCAGGGACTGGTAGATAAGTCCTGCAGCTTCCTGTCACCTTGGGAAGCACCGCGTGGAGTGGTGTTCATGCTGCGTCCTGGGGGCCCAGAGGGTGTGAGCCCCACATGCACACAGTGTCCTGTTTGGGCTTTTTTCCATCCCTGCCTTGCATTCTCCCTCAAGTCCAGGTGGTTCCCGGGGCGGGGTGGGGGGCACCTCTCAGGCTACTTGCATTTAAGTCCTTGACTCAGGATCTGCCTCTGGGGGTCCCCAAAATACGACGGAAGATACGACGGGGTGCCCAGCTGGTAGCGCCGTCAGGGAGCTCGGTGGCGTGAGGCCCAGCGAGCTCTCCTCAGCCTTCCCTCTGGCCACCGCTCTTCCGTTGAAGGACCCGCGGTCGGAGTGAAGTCCGAGACACCCCCCCCCACTCTGCATCGAGGCGCTCTGATCTGACCTTTGTTTCTGAAAACCTTGACCTTGGCGATCGTGATCCTTGTTTCTTCCGCAAACCCAGCTGCAAGGCTCACCTCCCTTCTCCGTCCACTGCCTGCTTCACTTGACTTTTCCGCCTCTGGGTTTGGAATCTTAAAACAGCCTGTGGTTCTTTAAAAAAAAAAAAAAAAAGGGAAGAAAGAAAGAAAGGTAGGGAAGATGACCCAGCATGAAAGCTGTGTTTGTGTTGGTTTGTTTATTCCTTGAGTGTGCGTGGAAGAGGCATCATTGACCTCATTCTCTTTTGGTCTGGCGCTGGAGGAAACGGGGCAACCAGGGGAAGGCTCAGAAGATGAGTCTCTCCAAGGCTCGCCCGCCCGCCTCCACGAAGCCAGATGCACGCAGCCGCCCAGGAGTGGGTTTCCAGAGCCACCTCCGAAGCCCCACGGCGCTCCCCAGCAGGCCCAGTTTCTCTGGGCGCCCCCTCCCCGAGGCCTTTCCGTGACTGATGTCACCAGCGCAGCTTACCTCTTGTCATTTGGTGTCGATGTGCTTTGTGCCTCGGTTGAACCGAGTGACAGGGCCTCCAGTTTCCGGAAACTCGGGAGCCCAAACCCTGGAAACTGGAAGCAAAGGGGAACAAGAGTCGGGTCCAAAAGTAAATCTGCCGTTGGCTTTCTTCCCAGCTGCGGCTTCCTGGCCGTCCGTGTCCTCCTGGTCCCCCCGGACACCTCCCGATAAAGGAGCTGGTGCTGCTGCTGCTGAGGGTGCAGGCGCGGAGGAGGTGAAGCCCGGGTCCCCGGCAGCTTCCCGCGGGGGTCTGCTCGGGCCAGCCGGCAGCCCCCCGAGGACACAGGCAGCCCGGGAGGGTGGGCTGTGCAGGGCCTGGGACTGACCGGTGGTGGGGCCAGGCACCCCCAGGGGGCACTGGGGTAGGAGGGAGCAGTGGGCCGAGGCCCCGGGAACTGGGGGTGAATCCACTGCTGGAAACACTAGAGTCATTTGAAAAACAAAAGCATTCGCTTTTGCCCTTTAACTAACACAGACGATAGAACGTGATCCAGAGCCCCCCCTGGGCTGGTGGCAGTGGTCTGAAGGCGCCAGCACGTTCGCTCAGCAGGTGTTCGAGACCTACTGTGTGCCACGCTGCGTGCTAGGAGCTGGGGCTACCCCAGCGGCCGGCAAAGCAGGCCTCGCTCTTGTGGCCCTAGGAGCTCAGAATCTGGTTGGGAAAGAGGAAAACCCAAAGAACTCTGCAAACAAATTTAAACACCAGCCTGAGCGCTGGAAAGGAGAGGCTCGGAGCGTGTCTAAGGACAACGTGCCCCTCAGGGTGTTGCTGGAAGCTTCCCTGGGGCGCTCAAGGAGGAACAGGTGTGATGGAGATGAAAAGACCGGGAACAACGTAGCAGGTGGCAACTGTGGTTGGCTGCGGCCCCGCACAGACGAGAGCCTGAAGGGGGGCCGGCAGGAGGAATGTGGGGTGATGGGGGGTGTCGGGGAGGCAGGGGGAACACGTTAGGGAGTTTGGGCTTTTTATTCTAAGAGCTAATAACGGCTTGAAGGCAGGGCAGTTATCTACTCAGATAGGAGGCTCTGAAAGGCCTCGCAGGTTCCCGGGGACAGGGGAGGGCGGGTCAGGGAGGGTGGGAGAACTTGGTAAACTCCAAACCCTTCCTCTTGCAGATGGGGAAACTGAGGCCCTGACCTTAATGGCTGCTGATTTGCTTCCTGACTTTTGACAACAGGGGCCTCCTGGACTGTGGACAGGAGTGTTGTTGACCATCCTGTGAATGCCCAGGTGAAGGGCAGGGGTGGGAAGGGAGGAGGGAGGGAGAGAGAGAGAGGCAGACAGACAGATGGTCCTGGGGTGGGGAAACCGTGGGCTGGCGACTCATGCTCTGGCCGTGGGTGGAGGGTATCATGCTTCTTTGTGTGTTTTTCCACCTTCCTCCCAAATGACTTAATTTTAGCCTTCCTGGATATGCGTAGTCTTAAAGAAAGTGTGTTTAAAAAAAGTCTTGAACCTCCCCGACTTCATCTTCCTGTTCCAGGGATGCCAGGGCCTGTTCGGGTGACTTGGTAGAGGGCATGGCATTCCTGGAGCCCCAGGTGGGGTGCTGGGGACCTGGGCTGGGTCCTCCCCAGCCTGGGGCTCTGGAGGGGCACTCCCCGCAGCACCACACCCGACTTCCTCCGTGGGCCCTTTGATCTCGTTCCCGGCTCCCCTGCGGGCCTGGTGTTTGCGTGCTGGTCGGACTCCAGGTGCACGGGGGCTGCTGGCTTCCCAGCCTGACTCATCCTGAGCTGAGCAGCAGCATGCCTGCTCCCCCTCCGTGACATCACGTCAGCCCGGGAAAGCTGGGGCTTCCCCACCGCACTCACTCTTGCTCTCTGTCTTCTGGGGCATGTTCTCCAGGCCCCGCAGCAATTCACAGTGTGCAGAGTTTTAAAGCGCCCAGCCCTGCAGTGTTCCAGAGAGCCAGAGGGTGGGGGTGAGGGTCAGAGCAGGGGAGAGGGAGGGGAGTCTGCAGGTTACCCCTGCTGGAGACTCTTCCCAGCTGTGCTTCGGCCCAGAACCTTCCCATGGCTGCAGGCTCCCCTCGCCTCTCTCATTTGGTTTGCACACTCTGCTGGAATGCCCTTCCTGCCCTCCTGGCTTCATTAACTCTGCCCATCCCTCTGACCTGCCTCAGGAGACACTTGAGTGCTTTTCCTTCCTCTGCTGCCCCGGAGGACTCCTTCCTCACCTCATGCCCCCGGATCAGGGTCTAATAGCCTTCACTGTGTGATGCGTTCAGCTCATCTGGAGTCAGAGCTCCATCTCTGGCTGCTCACAGAGTGCCTGGGACCTAGGGGTGTTCAGGGTTGGTTTCAGGAATGGAACTCCATTCGTTCCTATGGCTGTTGTGACAAATCACAAATTTCGTGGCTTGACACAGCACCCATTTGCTATGTTATGTCTGTGGAGGTCGGAAGTTCTAGATGGATCTCACTGAGTTAATCTGAAGGTGTGTCAGGGCTGAGCCCCTTCTGGATGCTCCAGGGGAGAATCCGTCGTTGCCTTGTCTTTTCCAGCTTCCAGATGCCACCCCCATTCCTTGGCTCATGCCCTCCGGCTAGCAGTCACTTCCCTGTGACTCTGCTTCTATCCTCACACCTCTGTCTCTGTCGCCCTCTTTGCCTTATAGGGACCCTGGTGATGACAGGGCGCCACCTAAATCGCATCTGCAGGGCCCTCTTGCCTCGACAAGTCACAGGTTCTGGGGATTAGGATGTGGACTTCCGGTGTGTGTGTGTGTGTGTGTGTGTGTGTGTGCACATGCGTGCGTGAAACGCACGCACACGTGTTATTCTGCCCACCACATAATCTGAAATTCATTTCTCTTTCTTTGATGGGGGTCACTTGGCATGGAGCTAGCCACATTCTCCTGGATTCTCTCCACGTCCTCTAACCCCTGGGAGGACTCCTGGCTGGGGGTCCCAATGGGAAGGCTGGCTCCGTGTGGCTTCCTGTCTGGGGCCTGCCGTTCACTGGCTGAGGACACTTTCTTAACTCATCTGCACCTCCACTGTCTCGTCTATAAAGTGGGGGTCGTGACCTCATGTACACCATTGGAGGAGGGAGGATGAGGTGAGAGAATGTCCCTCACTCGAGCTTGGTGGCCCAGGCCTTAGTGTTCTGGTGCTGGGACCCCCAGCTGCCAGCCAGACCTCCTGCAGAGACCCTGGTGCCTCCAGATGTGGCTCTTCCAAACCCCAGCTCCCTGAAGGCGATGGGCTGTGTCTGAGGGACCCCGGGGGCGGGGGACAACTGTTGAGCTGGGTCTCAGGCCAGGATGGCAAGAGTGTTTTCCATCATACCACCCAAGACAGAGGCCCAGAATTGGCTCTCCCCATGTGGCCACCAGCGGCCCGTGCACAAGGTCTGGCCTCCTGAGCTGAAAATTAAAGCCACGGGAGTAGATTTCTAAGGCCCCGTTCAGCTCTTAAGACCCCAGATCGCTGGGATCTGCTGGCAGAAGGTGGGAGGAGGCATCGTCCCCACATGGCTGTGGGATGGAGGCTCTCTCCAGTGATGAGGCAGTGGGCACTGGGTGGGGTGGGGGGTGCGGCTGGGCTCTCTGTTTCCTGTAGCTCCTGCACTGGCCCGGAGAAACCCTCAGACTTCCAAGCTGGCCAGTCTGCCGGTTCCAGGGCTGTCCTGTCTGGGGCTGCATTTGTGTGGCGTGCTGATCTCCTGGAGGCCCTGGTCCGGGGGTGGCACCCCACATCCTGCATGGGATCATCCCGCTGTGGGAGTGGGTCGTGGTGAAGGCCCTTGAGATCACAGTCTCTGAATCGTTTCTAAGGAGCCAGAGGGCTAAAAAAAAAAAAGCACTTTCCACCTTCCCACGTTGGGATTTAAAAATACCCACTTTTCCAGCGGGGTGGAACTTTCCAGGGAAGGGGGGCTGTGAGGCGCTGGAAAGCAGCTCTCGTGGTGGCATGCGGTCCTCCGGCTTCTCTCTGTGGGTTAGATTTCAGCTGGTTCCCAGGGTTGTCCCCAGGAGCAGGAGGCCGCCGGCCCCAGCACCACCCTGTTCCCAGGCTGGTGGTTAAATATTAACACCCCTCCGTGCCACGACGCTGGGGTCACCGGCGGTTCACGCCTCACAGAGAGCAGGGCTTCAGGGCAACCTGGGTTTCAGGAGGGAGCAGTTGACCTTCGGGGTCTTGCTACTGCTGCTTCCATCGGGAGAAGCAGGAGAAGGTGAGGCGAGGCCACGTTTGCATCCCAGCTCGGTGGCCCCTCTGTGAGCCTGGATGAGTGGGCACGTCGTCCACACCCACGGAAGGGGGCTGAGAGCCGGGCCAGCCCCCTCCCCCGGGGTCGTAATGCAGATCGGGTGGAACATGGGAATAGGCTGTCCCACGTCAATCTTGCTTCTTTCAGAAATAGAAGGTGCCGCTGCATTGGGACGCTATTGATGAACACGTGCAGAGGGGGGAACACATCTTATTAGCATAATGGCTCTATGTTCTGTATTTTAGGCTTCAGTGGGCTTTATCCATTTAAAAAAATAGAGCTTTATTGAGACATAATTCACATACTGTACAATTCACCCTTGTAAAGGGTACAGTTCAGTGGTTTTAGTCTATTCCGAGCTATGTGACCATCACCACTATTCCACATTTTCATTAGCCCAGAAGGAAACTCCGTGCCCATTAGCACCCACCCTCCCCCTGTGCGCCCCCTCCCAGCCACTGGCAACCACTAAGCTTTCTGTCTCTGTAAATTTGCTTCTCTGGACATTTCATATAAATGGAATCACACCGTATGTGGTCTGCTTTCTTTTACTCGGCATAATGATGTCAGAGTTCATCCACAGAGTAGCAGGTTTCAGTTCTTCATTCTTTCTTACTGCCAAATAATTTCCCGTTGTGTGGGTTTACCATACTTTGTTTATCCATTTATCAATGGATGGATATTTGCGTTGTTTCCGCTTTTCGGGGCTATTATGAATAATGCTGCTATGAACATCTGTGTATAAGCTTTTGCGTGGATCTATTTTTCATTTTTCTGTTGGATAGTAAAATTACCTCAAATGGTAGCTCTGTGTTTCTCCTTTTGGGAAACTGCCAGACTGTTGTCCAAAGCAGCTGCACCATTTCCCATTCCCATGAGAAGTGTATGAGCGGTCCAGTTACTGTGAATCCTCATCAACACTTGTTACTGTCTGTTTTGGTTTTAGCCATCCTGGTGGGTGCTAAGTGCTATCTTACTGTGGTTCTGAGTCCCTGGTGGCTGATGATGCTGGCCTTCCTTTCATTGGCTCACTGGCCATTCGTATATCTTTATAGAGATGTCTATTCACATTGGCCTTGTCCGTTGTTGGAGGCCGTGGTGGACTAGCTTTTCCCACCTTGTCCTCTCCCATTTTCTTGACCAATTTGTATAGGCAGGAATTGTCTGTTGATAATTTGGTGATTTTGGTAAAAACAAAGTACAAAGCCATTTAGGAATGGGGGGGTGAGAAAGGCTTTTCATTTCTATTTCAATTCTTAATGCATGTTGTGTGGCTGAAATTTTCTATTTCTTTTTTTCACCATTTTTTAGCATTTTGTATTTCTCCAGAAATGTACACGCTATACATTCTGTTTTATAACACCTTTTCGCTTGATACCCTATCTCCCCCTCATCAAGAAGTGTTGATTTATATGGAAGTTTGTGCACACCACCATGTCTTACCCGTGTCTCTTAGTAGATGGTTTTCAGTTTTTCTGCAATAAACAGTACAACTATGGTTTGGGTTCTGTCTCTGTGATGGACAAACTACCCACAACAGTGTAAATCGACAGTCATTTTGTTGCTCAGGAATTTGGGCAGGGCTCAGCTGGGTGGTTCTTGTACTTTCTATGGTGTCTGCCGTGGTCACTGATGAAGCTCGCGGCTCAGCTGGGGGCTGGCTTGGTTTCTGTCTCTCTCTTTGCTAGACCCTCTTGCCCCATGGTCTCTGCCCCCTGCCATGCAGTCTCTCTCTATAGCACAGCAGTCCGATTTCTTGATCCATGGCTAGCTTCCCAGAGAGCCAAAACGGAACTGCTAAGCCTCGGACAGAGCTGGGCCTCACTTCCACTGCGTCCTACTGGTCACAGCAAGGTGCAAGGTCAGCCCGGACTTCAGAGGTGGGGAACAGACTCCACTGATTTATGGCAGAGCTGCCTGTGTGTACCGAGGTGGGAGGAATTGCGGGTGGCCCTATTTGCAGAAAGTCTATGACTCTGAACATCCTAGTATACTTGTCAGATGAACTTTGGAGTCAAAGTGAACATTCTTTGAATGGATAGGTAGTCTATTGACTATTGACTCTTGGGTTTTGGGGAGGTCACATAACATGGGGGCCCAAACAGATCTAGCAGGGAATGTGCACCGGGGAAAACTCTAGAGATGCCCCAGGGAACCTTGAGAGTTTGCTGCCTAGCTGGTCTTCCCTTGGGTCTCCGCACTTGCTGAAGAAGGTGGCATTATCCCCATTTTACAGAGGAGGAAACTGAGGCCCAGGAATCAGCTGGCTCAACCTACTCTCCTCTCTTCCCCATCCCCCCAGATCTCATACCTATCTAGTATTTTCTCTGCTCCACACACCATGGTGACAGTAATAGGCATCATGTAGGATCCAACCACCTCCTGTGTCTCTTGTCCTTTGGTGAGAGCTGAGTTAAGGAAGTGACAGGGCTCACGTGCTCAAGTTCTGGGGTCAGACTTCCGATGCTGTGCCCGGTTCTGTCCCTTACAAGGTCACTGAGCGTAGACAGTTGGCTTCACTTCCCTGGAGCCCCCCATCCTCATCTGTAAAATGGGAACAACAGTCTTACCGTTGGGGACCCTGGAGAATTGACGCAAGGGAAGAACTTGGAGTTCCAGCAGGGCTGAGGGTGGGGGAGTGCTGTCGGGCTCCTTGGGGGACCATCACCCTGAGCCTTTCCCGCCTCTGCTCGCGCCCGGGCTGGGTCAGGGAAGCCAGCATGTTCAAGGTAAATAACATGTCACAGATGTCCTCCCCTGTGTAAGAACCATTGTGCTCTAATGAGATGCTCAAGGTGGCAGCTAGAAGAGCCCACTCTCCCACCTGTCCCCGTGGACTTGGTTTGCAGAGTCATTTCTACATTGTCCTCTTCATGTGGGCCAACCTCATGCCCAGACCTTCGGGGCAGAAGCAAAGCCCGTTTTAGTATCCTGCTCTTCCCGCCTCTCCAAGGCTCTCCTGCCCCGGTGCCTTCGAATGCGCCTCTGCTCCTTCCAAGCAGGCCCAGAACAGACCCAGACCGAGGCCAGGGGGAGGGGAGTTGGTATGTTCCCGCTGATTCACGGGATAAGTCAAGGCGAGCCGGTAATAAGAACGTTTGGTATCATTTGGCAAGACGTTCACTGTTCGAGGGCCCCAAGTTACTGTTCGTTGTTTTACTGCCCATAAGGGCTTATCCAGATATCTGGTCACATTTTTCTGCAAATAACATTTTCCAGCAAAGTCACCACCCAGATTGGCGACTTCTGTGCTGTGGTGTGGACGCTTCCTACGAGGGCCCAGGGAGCCTGTCTGAGTGGGGGAGCTGTTTGGATTTGGAGTGGCGTTTCTTCTCTGCTGTTCGTTGTGGACTGCTGACTGCGGCGCTCCATAGCCAGGGCAGTCATCAGGGCAAACTGGAGACGGGGACAGCAGGAAACTCTTGTTTGTAAGTTGAAAATCTGTGCAGACATCCCCCAAGCCAGTTCTGGAACTGCCTGTCCAGGGGCCCAGGGAAGAAGTGGAAGAGAGGTGGTCGTGAAAGACCGTCTCGTTATTATTCCGTTGGGACAGGACAGTCCAAGTTAGGGTCTTCGGTATCCTCTGTGGCTCTAAAAAGCCATTGTTGCTTCTATCATCTTCTATCATCTCTTCGTGCTGGAGAGGGGTGTGAGCTCAGAGGGGCTGGTGAGGAGAAAACGCACTGTCTTGTGCTGCAGCTACGTTTTGTTGGCTAGGTGATCCCCAGTCATGGTTCATTTGCACACATTGCGTAATATAATTCGGCATTTTCTCAGTCAGGTTCTGGCCATTGTTGAATATCACCTAAAGTGAGATTTTCAGGGACGTGGATGCGGATAACCCCTCTTTCGATCTTACGGTCCCGGTGATGCTGTCCCATCCCTGCCCTCCCATGGCCAAGGGCTGGGCACCCCCTTGACTAAGCCAGCTAGGTTCTCTGCTCTCAGGCTTTGGGATGGAGCGATGCCTAGAGAGAAGTGGAACCCAAGTTCCTGCCTTCGATAGCTGTGCTTGATGAGACAGCCCTGCATCCTCACACCTGCCTTGGCTCCTGCTCTATCTGAGGCTGGTTTTCCAGCCCTGTGTACGCCCCTCTGAGGACCCGTGACTCTCCCCATACAACTCCAGTGGGTTCTGCGTTCAAGGAGATTTGAGACACTGGCTAAAATTACTGATTTATTTTCTGCGTGCCTTCTCACAAGTCTTGTACACATGAAGGTGACTGGTAAACGTCAGTGTGTTATGGCATGCAGCAGAATTACAATTCACCAACCTCACAAACGTGGAGTCTCCAGGCCACAGAGATGAATGGGGATGACTGGTGATAGGAGAATCAGGGATGGGGGCCAACAAGAGATATGTGCCTCATCTAAGGGGGCATCTGCTCCTCGGCTCCAGCCGATGTCTTAATGGCTTATATTACAATGAGTTTGATTTGCCAAAGGCTCTGAAATGATGATAGTCACACCTGAGCAAAGATAGTGTCCAGAAGAACTGTGTTCATATGTGGTTGCAAGCTTGGGCTTACAGGCCGTCTCATTGGATTTCAGTCCTGCCTTGGCTCTGTCTTAGCACACAGGGACCCCTAATAACCCCAGGCAAACAACTGTGCCTTTCTGAGCCTCAGTTTTGGGGTCTGCACAATGGCCCAGGTAATATTATCCACCTCACAGAGTTGTTGTAAGGACTCAGTGCTGACATAACGCTGGTCAGGCATTTCAACCCAGAGCCTGACACACGGTAAGTGCTCCATAAATAGTCAGAGAAAATTCACCTTAATTCCCAGGAAAATTAGATCACTCCAGGTATGATGGGATGGAGATTGTCAATGCCCCAGGGCAGGGGCTGGTTAGGTGTTGTTCACCATTGTACCCCAGTGTCTGGCACAATGTGGGGGGCTCAAATATTTTAACTGATTATTGAAGGACTCAAAATATTGAAACTTTGAATGTTTATAAGTAAAACTGCCCAAGATGTTATGAGACCTTGTATACTAGAATTCTGCTATCTTTTACCAGAGGTAAAAATTCACCAACCTATCTACTCTCCAATCCATCCACCCATCCAACTACCCATTCACCCATCCATTCTTCCATCCACCCATCCACCCACCCATCCATCCATCCACCTATCCATCCATCCATCCATCCATCGATCCATCCATATGCCCACCCACCCATCCATCCATTTGTCTACCCACCCATCCACCTAGCCATCCATCCATCCATCCATCCATCCATATGCCCACCCACCCATCCATCCAACCATTCAACCATCCACCCACCCATCCACCCACGCATCCATCCTCTCATCCACCCACCCATCCATCCACCCACCCATCCACCCATCCATCCATGCATGCATGCATCTATCCACCCATCTATCCACCCTTCCATCCATCCACCTACCCATCCATTGTCCGTCCACTACAACATCAGTTGTCGTTTTACCCATTTTGCTACTGCAAAATGTGAGGAAGAGAGGATTAAAGGCTTATCTCTATTAATAATGTCAGTCTAGGAGTTCACCTCCTAATACTTGGTGGACTTATGAAGAAGTTGCATGGCATGGAAATGAAGAGCATCTGCACTCGTGCTCAGTTACCTGAGCTCACACCCCAACTCAGTAACTTCCTAGCTAAATGACCTGGGGCAAGTCATGGTCTTACCATAGCCAGTGGAGATGATAATATCCCTACACTGTAGGGTCGTGAGAGTTGAATGAGATGATGTGTGTAGAATATTTGGGGTGGTGCCTGGCACATGGTGAGTAATCTAACAAATGTGGGCTTCTGTTCCCTGAGACTCCCAGCAACACAGAGGCTGTAAATTCCTACCTTCCTGTCCCCCTATCCCATTGGTGTGCCCCCCTAACAAGTGTGAAGGGTGAGTTTGCTTTGGAGCAGCTCCTTGTCCCCTGTGTGGATCTCTTTTTGCCACTAACACACTCCCTTTTCCCATCACAGCTACTAAGAGGTCTCCAGGCCTGGGTCTTGCTCTGCTGCACCCACATTTGGGGGCCTGGTGGCCCTCCTCCTACCTCCCCTACTCCACATGGTTCTTCTCTCCAACAGCGGCTGGCTGGTGACGGGGTGATGGAGCCATGACCTGCTGACCTGGGGCCTGTGTCTCCCCTCCTCTCTTGCAGGGAGTCAGACCTGTTCCTGCTGGACAGCCGCACCCTCTGGGCCTCGGAGGAGGGCTGGCTGGTGTTCGACATCACTGCCACCAGCAATCACTGGGTGGTCAACCCACGGCACAATCTGGGCCTGCAGCTCTGCGTGGAGACCTTGGACGGTAGGTCTCCGGCCACCACCCCACTGGGTCCGGCTCAGCCTGTGCTCTTGGGTTCGCATAGGAGCTCAGCAAGCTCGTGCTTGTTTCCATCAAAACAGGGCCCCCCAGCCCCCACCAGCCAGTACCCACTGTCCAGCCTTTTGATCCCAAGCCAAAGTAGCACCTACCCCCTTTGCAAGAGAAGATTACACAGTTGGCCGTAGCCGGGTTGGGCGAGGCCTGACTGCGCAGAGTGAGGCCCTCACCAGTGGGGTTGGCATCCTCTTGGAAATGCAGGCCTGCTACGTTAGAACCAGCACTTCAACCGGGGCCCCAGGTGATGGCGGAACACATGGCCATCTGAGACGTGCTGACCCAGGCACCCCAGCCTGGACACATAGGGCATGTGTCCCGTGCGTGGCAGGATGTCTAACAGCAGCCCTGGCCTCTACCCACCGGGGCCAGTAGCATCTCCCAAAAATGTCTCCGGATGTTACCAAATGTTCCCTGCAGAGCAAAACTGCCCCTGGTTAAGGACCACGACACGGGTGCAAGGAAGGCACGAAGCCCCTCCCAAGTGACCCCAGATGTGGTTCTGAGTCCCAAATATTTGGAAAGTCCACTGTTGGCCTGCGTCTCCCTGTGCCTCCCACTCACTCTCTGCCGGGCATCTGCCTGCTCTGACAAGGGTGGCCAGAAGGCGAGTGGGAACCAGGGTGGGACTGCTTGCACGCACGCCTGCCTCCAAAGCGTGCTTCTTATTAAGTGGGGGATCGCTTTGGAGTGGGTAGCTTCTTCCTTACACCAGCTTTCAGGAAAAAAAACCCAAACTAGAAACACACTGACTTTAGAATAGGTAATACTTACCAGTGGCTTAAAAGGCAAGTTACAGATGCGTGCAAGGGTGCAGCTCTCCCCGGGGCCGCCGCCTCAGCTGCTCACTTCCATCCCGGGGGCACCTGCTGTTTCCACGTTCCTGGCTGTCTTTTCAGAAATGCGCTCTGGGTGTTTAAACAACTGCACGTAGATTCTGCTTTGCTTTTATTTTATTCTTCCCGCAAGTAGTGACATAGTGTATATGGTGTTGTCTGCCTTGCTTTTTTTTTTTCACCTGACAACTTACCTTGAAGGTTGGCCCTTTGCAGCCGTGGACGAGATGCCCTCTTTGCTCGGGGGCTGTTGTGTTTTCGCATACGTGCGGAGTGAATGTAGCCTGCCACTCATTCGCCGTGTGACTTTGGACAAATTCCCTAACCTTCCAGAGCCTCCTCGTCTCCAACACACAGGGCCGTAGGGGGCATTAATACAGAAGGAGTTTTAAAACAGTGCCTTAGTGTGCATAGGAATCGCCCGGGCATCTCATTAAAATGCAGGTTCTGATTCAACAGGTCTGGAGTGGAGGGGAGGCTGCCATGGAGGCGGCTGGTCCCGGGCCATGCGTTGAGAAACAGAGGCTGAGTCTAGACACGATGCCCAGGAAACACACCCTGAACCAGGGCTGTTGCTTCTGTTATTAATGGTGTTGGTGTTGTTATTACTGCTCCTGACTTATCCACGCCCCCCCGGGAAGGACGTGTAGGTGTTTTCTGGTCCTTTGCTCTTACAAACACGGCTGCAGTGGAAAACCTCAGTGCACACGTCGTTGTCCACTTGAATGTAGCTCTGGGATAAATTCCTGAAAGGGGCAAATTCAGCCTGCATCCTGTTTTTCTGTGGCCTGTGAGCTGAAAATAGTTTTCACATTTTTAAATGGGGGAGGAACATCAAAAGAAGAAGACCGTCTCATGACATGTAAAATAATATGAAATTCACGTTTTGGTGTCAATAAAGTTTTATTAGTACACAGCCACACTCACTCATTTACGTATTGTCTAGGCCTGCTTTTGTGTTATCACAGCAGGGTTAAGTAGTCGTGACAGAGACTCTGTGGTCCACAAAGTTGAAAAGATTTATTATTTTCAGATGATTATTTATAGACAAAGTGTGCAATTCCTCTTGTATGCCAGAACTTCTCAAACTGTGTCCCATGAAGTGTCGATGGGTGTCCCGGGGGAAAGGAAGCATTCATGATCAGTTAAGTGTGAGAAAGGCCAGGTTGGATAAACTAAGCAGGTTTCTCTGCAGGACTTCTCAGAACCTTTATTTTGCAAACGTCCGTTGTGAATTTCCTGATGGGGAATAGAGCATAGAGGAATTCTAAACTTACTTGACAATAGAGTCATTCAACTCTTCTTTTTCACTTACAAGCTCCTGAGGAACATACTGGAGATGAAGTAAAAATGGGGCTACGGTAGATTTGACTCCTCTCTTCAGAGTGACCATTTTCCTGGACTTGTGGATATTGTCTAGATCTTCCAGCTTGACCTTGATGGGTCTGTGCTTCTCTGCCCTGTCTGCCCTGCTGGCTTGGGGTGGCCCAAGTTTGGTTTTTCTCTTAAGTGACACCCAACCCAGTTCCCCTAGTGTCAGGCTTGCCATCACCTTTCTCCCCCAAAGTCTGGGGCTTTGTGCCCTTATTTCCTCCACTTCTGCTTCCCCCCAGAATGCAGGTAAGGCTTGGCACTCATTGAGATGGCACAGCCTGATGGTTAAAGCTTGGGCCCAGGAGGCCAGACTCACCAGGTTCAAACCTCACCTCTACTGTTTCTACCCACATGATCCAGAGTGAGTCACTTAATGTCCCTCATCTGGAAAGTGGGGTTAATAATAGTTTCCACCTTCCAGGGTGGTGGTGAAGGATCAGATGAGCTCATGCAAGTGAAGAGTTTAATTGTTCAACTTGGGGCAGCCACTGAGCCCAGAGTCAGTGCTTTATGCCATGATCTCTTGTAATTCCCATCATGAGCCACAAGGCAGATGCTACCAGTAAGATCCTCACGGGACAGGAGGCCCCTGACAGGTGTGCGGTTGCATGTTCTGGCAGCCACCTGGGGACCCCTCTTCATCTATGGGGAGGATAGCCTAGTGCTCGTAAGATGCAACCCAGGGTCTGGGCAAGGATCAGAAGCTGTACGCGTGACTCAGGGCCTGTCTCCTCCCCTCCTGCCCCCTCCCAGATGGGGCACCCAGAGCTGGGTATGGATGCCACCACCCAGGGATTTGGCTGCTCTGTCCAGGCACTGTGCATGCCCAGGAAGCAAGTTTAGCCTGGTGGCTTGGGTCAGGGAAGGACCACCCACTCAGACCATCAGAGAAGGATAAAGGGTACAATGGCTAACTGGGGGGTATGAATTTCCGGATCTTTGTGGGAATGAGATAAGAAACAAGTGAGCCCAGCGTTTCTGAAACCATGGGCTCCTGGCTATGCAGTTGCTTTCCCTCCGACCCCAGTGTCCCTCAGAATCCCCTGGGGGGCATGTTGAACTTACTGATTCCCAGGTCCTACCCCAGACCCACTATGCTGAGTCCCTGAGGATTGGGCCCAGGAAGCTGCCTTTTCTCACGAGCTCCCTGAGTAACTTGGGGCCTGGCCCAGTGCTGACATGCTGGCAAAGTCATGCCCCGTGTTTTGGGGTACCTGCTACTAAGATGATGCTCAGGCTGAGCACCCCATCATGTTAAATGCCCGCACCCGTGAAAGACCAGCAGAGCCTGTTGGGGAGTCCGTGGACTTGGGGCTCCGTTTGCTGGTACACCACAGCTGTGTTTCTTGTAGAAGCAGCCGGGCCCCTGCCCCGGGGGCTCCTGCTGGCATTCACCTAAACTCAGTGAGCCCCGCTGCTGCCTACAGCACCTGGGCAAGCCGAGTTCCAGGGCGGTGACCCCTGCCCAGCCCCCAGTGCCCGCTCTGGGAGGAAAGGAGAAGGGGCACCGAGTCAGGTACAGCGTCTGATCCTTGTCCAGACCCTAGCAGCATCTTGCAGCCACTAGGTGGCTGCTGGAATATGGAGCCTGTCCCCTCTCAAGAGGCCTCAGTTTTCACACCCATACAATGGGCATGTTGATGGTAGTTGTACTGGTGAGCTTGCTTCCATCCTAGTGAGGCACAGACATCATAGATCTTCTTTGAGAAGGTTTAGGTCTGGTGCGAGGGGAGCCTCCTGCTCAGCGGGTCTCCAAATCCCTCCTGAGACCACCCAGGAGGAAGACCTCCCTCTCCCTCCAGCTGCGCCTTCCTGTTAGTGCCCCTGGGGAGCAGCACAGAGCGTGCCTGTGCGGGGGAGAAGCCCATAAACGCTCCGGGCACCTGTGGCTCATCGGGAGCCAACTGGGGAGCATTGTCTCATCCGAGGACAGGACGCTGTGGGAAGGAGGGCTGGCGTCTACTTGTCTTTCCCTTTGTACAGAAGGCAAGAGGAGAGGCAGCTGCCCCCAAGCCACACAGGCGGTGTTCTGCACTCCAGGGGCGGGTGGGAGAGGAGAGGAGGCACGAATGGAGGGGTGCTGACGCGTTCTGGCTCCCCCCGGGTGGAGGGCTAGCCAGCTGACAAGGGGGCTGTCCCCGTGGTGCCGGTGAGGCCTGAACCCTCGCTGCAGGCCAGGCTGCTGGCTTGAGGCTCCCGTGCAGAATAGGGACAGACCCACACGGGTCCTGCCTGGAGCCAGCAGCCCAGTCCCTGCTCCTCGGGCAGCCTCATGTCGTGTTGGGCAGCGGGTCCAGCCTCCCGATGCCTTGTCCCTTCTTCTGTTCCACGGGCGCAATAATGGTCGGGCAGAAGAGTGAATTCCTGGGAAATGCTGAGCCCTGGGCCTGGCACCCCATCCATGCTCCCTGCACACTCGATGGGATCGTCATGGTTGCCTTTGACGAGCTTCGTGCTTTCGGGGACCTGCCCAGGGAGCACGGCTGTTAGCATCGACACGTTAGCAGACGAGGAAACCGAGGCCGAGAAGGGGGAGCCACCTGCCTGAAGTCGCCCAGTTCCCTGGGTAGACCTGGGCTTCACCGCTGGTTCTGACTCCAGTCCCCCAACTTCGCTCTTCGCTGAAACGCCTTCCGAGGAATGTGGTCCGCAGGGACCAGGCTTGGGGAGTGTGTACTCCATGAGCGCCTGCCAGGTACATGGCTGGGCCCTGCCGACAGACAGCTCGGGACCCTACAGCGTCCTGCTTCCTGCCTGGGAAGGAAAGGGTTTGAGAAAGAACCCAGAGGCCAGTGTGCTTCCCGCAGGACCAACAGAAGTGGCCAGGGCTGCGTTTGACTTTTGTGGGCTCCTCCCTCCATTAAAAAAAAAAAAAAAAAGTAAAAATGATGTTTTATGACCATGTTGGTATAAAGATGAATATAATCCTGGCTGGATTAAAAATGAAAACATTTTCATGGGCCCCTAAAAGTACCATGGGCCTGGGCACTGTACCTGCAGACAGGATGGCCCCGGGTCCTGCATGCCAGGCCAGGGAGCAATGCTGGCCTCTCCCTGCCCCAGCACCTGGGTGTTAGAACCAGCTTCCTATAGTCGAGAGTCCCTCCACCTGCACTGGAAACACATTTCTTCACTCAACAAACATTTGATGAGCCCGAGATTGTTGTAGGCACTGGGGTAGGGCCTGAAGGATTTTGCCATCACATTGCCCACGTTCTCGTCGGAAGGTGGACAGTGACGAGACCGTGTTCTAAAGGTCAGGGAGGAGGCTGTGAAGACAAGTTCTGGGGTTCTCAGGAGGGCTTTCAGCTGCTCTCTGGATCCATACCCATGGTTTTTCCACTGCCACCTTCCGTCCCAAAGCTGCGGGCAGACGAAGACACTGCTTCGGGCTTGAGACGCTTTTGTCCTTGCAGACGTGCAAACACCTGGTCATTTGTTCCCAAGACAAGGACTCCAGCCTCTTGTCCTAGTTTCTAGGGTCCTCCTCCTCTCCTTTGTCCAGAGAAGAAATCACTCAGAGGCTCCGGAGGACGGTGTCGAAAAGCCCGACCTCTCTAATCCAAGAAGACAATCTGGTGGCGTCATCTGCCCCCCTCAGGCCTCCTTGCCTCCAGCCGCTGCCCGTAGATGAGGAGGCCTGGTCTCCCCGCTCCCGCCCCCTGTCTGCTTCCTGAAGTCAGACACACATGCATTCTGGATGTCTGTGCGAAAAGGGAGCCTCTCGCTTCTCTCCTCGGGTGCGGGAGCACGTGCCCCTCTTCTTCACCAGCCCCGACGGGATTGAATGGGTTTGCAAGGCATTTAAAGGATAGAGGGCATCTGCTGTCCCGGTGTGATGCTCGGCGGCGGCGGCTGGGACGGGACCGCGAGGTGAGCCATTCACCCAGGGCAGCTGTGCAGACCAAGCCCCGTAAAGCCGAGGTTGGCGAGTGATCCGCCCACAGCGCGCAGCTGGTTCCAAGGTGCCGTCACCCTTGTGATTGCTTCACATCCTGTTTGTTCAGAAGCCGAGTGAGAGACAGGAGGAGGCCTTGATGACCCAGAGGCTGGGATGGGTCCTTCCCGGGCTGGGTGGGCAGCAGTGACTAGGACAACACTGGGTCATTGGGGCCAGGCAGATGTCACAAGTGTTAACTACGTTCTCACCTGTCACTTGGGCCTTGGTCCACGGAGACAAGTGGCCGGAATTAATGTGTTTTGTACAATCGGCGAAGAGCATTCTGCTGCTGTGGGCCTCCACGGGGGATCCAGTGGCTCTGGGCCTGGAAAACGAAGCCACAAGAAAACGAAGATGTCACCTTCTCTGTGATTGGGCTGTGCTCTCTCCTCTCCTGAGAGGCCCCATTTGGGCTCCATGCCTCTTCCTGGGGATCTTCCCCTGGGCTGGGCGTGCTGATTCTGCTCCTGCCTCTCCAGGACCCGCCAACGGTGGCCTGATGCACGGGCTTGTCCCTGTCCTCCACGCCCAGAGTCCTGCACACCACCACCCACTGGCTCACCTCTTGGAAGACCTTCCTCCTCATGCCTTGGGGAATCCTTCCTACAGTGTGGAGGCTCTGTAGGTTGCCCACATTCACGCCCGAGCAATCTTTTCCTTCCTGTGTTTCCATCCACCTGGACTCAGTGATGGTTTGGTGGTTAAGTTCACAGCTTCGAGCCGGCTTCCCCATCTGTAAATGTGGGGTCAGGAGGCCTACCTGAGGAGGAATGGGCTCAGCACAGTGCCTGGTGCAGAGCAAACGCTCAGTAATGGTGGTTTCTCATATTTATTGTGAGCCAACAATGGGTAGAACCAGCTCTGTCAGGAATACTTTCATGGGCAAATAACAGACAATTAAGGTGCCTTATCTCGGGGCAGTTATGGTTTCCTTTACAAGTCTGGAAGTATGTGGATCCAGGGTTGGTTAGAGCAGATGTCAGCAAACTTTTCCTATAAAGTACCGGATGGTAAATGTTCTAGGCCTTGTGGGTCAGATAGTCTCTGTCACAGCTCCTCAACTGTGGCATTAGAGCATGAAAGCAGGTGGTAAATATGTGCACCAATGTGCAAGGTGGTTCCAATAAAACTTTATTTGCAAAAACAGGCGGTAGGCTGCATTTGGCCTGCAGGCTGCAATTTGCCAACCCCTGGGTTGGCAGAATCAACAACAGTCCAGATCTTTTCCCTCCTGGCCCCACGTTGTGTCCTGAGACTCATCACATCACATTTGGCAAGATGGTGGCCTCCACATCCCCAAGCACGGAGGAAGGAAGCAGGTGGACTAGATAAAGGATCTTCTTTCCTTCTGCCTGCCTTTTTAGGGAGGAGAGCATCTCTGAGAAGCCTGCAGCACCCATCCTAGAACGAGCTGTATGCGAGACTAGGAAGTGTCTGTTTGCAGCCTCCTCGTGTGGAGGAGGGCCAGGGACAAAGGGGCTGGGCATGGCATGTGCAGGCACAGCCAGCCGCTTCTGCCTCACTGAATGCTTCTAGGATCGGGCCTTCTCCACTCAGCTCTGGAGTGGGAGCAGAGCCTGCTCAGACAGCTTTGTTGGCCTTTCAGATAGCAGGTGTGATGATTTGGGAACAGGTGGACACGTGGAATGTGCGAAGGCTGTGGGAAATGAGCAGCACAAAGGATTTCGCTTCTGCTTTCCATCACAGCAAGGACAGTGTAGGTTCATGCAAACCCTGTTGGTGAATGTTTCTCATATTCATGACCATCCAAGCTGGAAGCACCCCTAGGTGTCCTCCACTAGGTGAGTGGATCAACAAGCTGGGTTAGAGCCATACCGTGGAATGCTACTCAGCGACGGGATCAAATCCATACTATGCAATAGTACTCAGCAACAGGGAGATGAGCAACTGGAACATGCAACCCCAGAGGCGAATCTCAAAGACGTCCAGATGGAAGTAAGCTGAAGCAGAAGACAGTGAGAGTCCACGTACATGAAATGTCGAGAAAATGCAAAGCTATGGGGATGAGAACAAGTCACTAGTTGCCAGAGGGTGGGAGTGGGGCAAGAACAGGTCTAGAAAGCACTGTTGACATCTGGGGCTGGCTCCTTCTCTGTTGGGAGGTCATCCTGAGCACCATACAATGTTTAGCACCATCCCTGACCTCTACCCACTAGATGGAGAAGCACCTCCCTCAAGTCGTAAAACCCCAGAATGTCTCCAGACCTTGATATACATGTCCCTGGGAAGCAGAGACATCTCCAGTTTCAATGCACTGAGATAAAAGGCAGCACAGGGGAGTTCTGGGGGGGCGCTGGAGCCGTTCTGCATCTTGATTGAAGTGGTGATCACATCAGTCTATACATTTGTGAAGACTCACGCATCTGTATTCAAGATGTTCGTTTAAGCACTAAAATTAAAACAAAACAAAACAAAACAAAACTCAAAACCAAAACAGAATTAAAACATCCCACAAAGAGGCAAGCCATGTGTTCTACTAAAGAGGAAGAAAGCAGCGAAGCCATCGCCCTGAGCCCACGCACCTGCCTACCGGGTAGACCAGATGCCTTCGTCCATCACGTATTGCTGCAGCCAACAGGGGGATCAGATCTAATGCTACATCGGGAAGACCTTTCTCTCCTCACTTGAGGAGCACCTATGGGCAGATTAAAATACAAGACACCCCGTTAAATTTGAATTTCAGCTAAACAACAAATAATTACTTAGTGTAAGTATGTCCCACATACTGCCAACATTATTCATTTCTCCGAAATTCAAATTCAGCCAGGCATCCTGTATTTTTACTTGCAAAGTCTGGCAACCCTGTTCTTGGGCAAATCTTCAGGTGGGTTTGTTTCTTTTTAACCTATTAATTCTTAGCTAGGCTATACATCTTTTCCAACTTCCCTGAAGACACAGACCTTATGGTTAAAGTATTATGTTTCTTGTTCCTCCCTGCCTCGATCAGTTACTACTCCTACCTCCAGCCCTCTGCCTCGTGCATGTGGCCTGGCTCCCTATTCGGTGATATTCACCCTGGACATTTAGATACACACCATCAAAACAGGTACTTGCCCTTGCACGTGCTAAGTAAAGCCAATACCCTGTGATATCATAAAATGAAATAGAATTCTTCTGCCAGACAACCCACATGTCCTCTCCTCCAGTAAAATGCTTCTTGGCCCCTTTTGGGGGTATTAAAACAAAAAAGAAAAAACCTTATGTGTATACATACTCTCATATGTTGGTATATGCTTTAAATTTCTTCTCTCCAAGATGTGATCACACTGTATCTGGTTCTGCGCTTCCTTCCCCGGGCTCTGGGTGTAACCCCCGGGGTACAGAGCAGTGCCCGGCCCCGGCCTGTGCACCATGAATATTTGTAAAAAGGTGAATGAATTATTTAGGTGCCTGGTCCGCTAACTGTTTGGATAAAATGCCACATTGTCTCTAGCGTTTTACAGTTAAAAACTTGACTGTGAGGACTTACCTTTGTGTGTTTGTCCAGGAGCGGCGCTTGTTTTAGGGAGGGGTGTGACAAGCCGTGGCTCACCACCTGGGATGTGTGGCCTCCCAGGGGACACTTAGCGATGTGTGGAGACAGTTGTGGTCGTCAGGACTCCAGGGGAGCGGTGCTCCTGGGACACGTGTGCACATCCTCCAGTGCCCCCCAGTGGCCACCGTTGCTGGGTCAACGTGCTGTGGCCAGTCTTAGAACCCTGTCCGGTGCTGGGGCAGTGGGTGGAGGGGACCACCCTGCCCTGAATTGTGGGGCTCGTGGGAGGGCAGCAAAGCATGGGCAGGGCTCAGAGAGGCCACCCAAAGTGCGAGGGTCTAGAGGAGAGCCTGGTGGGAGGCGGCTTGTTTCTGGACCACCATCTGCCCCCCACACCAGCCTGAGTGGGTCTCTCACCACAGAAGTCTGGCCACGTTCCCCTGTCCAGACCCTCTGTGGCTGCCGACATACCTAGAATGTGATCTAGAGCCCCCAAGAAGGTCCTCTGTGACCCAGCCTCATCACCAGCCCCCCTTCCCTCCCTCTTTCCAGCTCCACTCCCCTCCTCCCTGTTCTTCAGACACACCATGTGTGTTCCTGTCTCCTGGACTTGGCATTTGCCATTCCTTCCTTGCGGAACATTCCTCCTCCAGAACCCCCGTGCCTAAGAAGCCTTCCCTGACCAGTCCCCCTTGTCCCTGCCCCCGACCCGGTCCTAGTTACTTCGTGGCCATCACCACCATCAATCACAATACTCTGCATCCCTGAGCTTATTTCCCTCCCCGGGGTGGGGCGGGGAGCGGTGCTTTGGGGGGCTGTTCTGGCTCACTGTTGTACCTCGCACAGAGCCGGGCACACAGTAGGCGTTCGTCAGTATTGCTGAATGAACTAAGGGGTCAATAACAGGGTAGTTGCTCAAGCCTGGGACACATAACCTCAGTGTCCGTTGGTAGGAGAGGATAAGGTAAAGACATTTCCAGATGCGAGGCTCCTCTGTGGCCACGAGGGATGAGGTCAGTGTGCTTCGTTGATGTGGAAAGATGTCACGGTATATTGCATAAAAGCCAGGTTTATATGAAACAGCAGTAACCATCCCAATTATGAGGAATTGCACACACGTGTTTTTGTAGACACACATGCGTGCGGCTTGGACTAAACAATCACAGGGGTTTGTTCATTTTGGTGGTTGGGGCAAGAAACGAGCTTCAGGACTGGTTTGATCCAGTGGCTCAGTGACGTCACCAGAAATTCCGCATCTGTCTCTCTGCTCTTCCTTCCACCAGATCAGCCCCATTTGAAAATGTAAACATCTCGTGGTCTCTGGTTGGTGGCCATTTCTGGGGCTCCATCCATTCCTCCTCCCTCAATCTTGTCCAGGGAGAGAGAAGGTTGTTTTCGAATGCTAAAATGGGAAGTTTCTTTCCCAGAAACTTCCAGGGTACCTCTCTTCCATTCATTGATTGCATTGGGTCCTGTGTCCGTCCTTGAGCCAATCACTGCAGCTAGAGGATTAGTTGTTGTCCGTTAGACCACAGGCCCACCCCTGTGGGGTCTGCTAAGGCACAGAGGCTGAAATGAAAATTGGGTTGGGTACCAAGGAAAGGGGGCATGGGTGAGACAAATAGCATCATCCCCAATTTACAGATGAGGCAATCGAGATCCCAGCATCCAACTTTACCTCTCTTGGCCCACACAAGGTGGTCGGTGGAAGATGTAGGTTTAAACCCCTTGAAGTTCCTCTTCTTTCCCCCCTGTCCACCCATTGCTCTGCTGAGGCTGTGGGTCCCCGGACCTGGCTGTCCTGACAGCTGCAAGAGCCAGCCAGACCCCCTCCCTTGGTGCTGCATGGCCCGCTCGCGGCCCTTGGATTTACTGTATCTGGAACAGCATCAGGTTTTCAAGCGAGGCATTTTTATTTTGCCCTAAAAGCCTTCCAGGTGGGGGTGGGGGCAAGATACAATTCCTAGGGGCTCAGCTTTAATGGTTTCTTTTATAGAATCGTTCGAATTATAAATGCATGAACTCGAGGAAACCCTTGCTAAAGAATGCAGGAAAGCTGAACATTCAAGGGGGTGAAGGTAAAGCAGTGGTGGATGGGGGACGTTTGCTCTTTTAAACATGAGCTGTTAAAAAACCAAAGCGAACCCCCTGGTGCCGATCTGGTCCCCGGGAGGCTGGGTTTCCTGACTTGGGCCCGTCTGGGGGGCTCCAGGTGAAGTTAATTCCAGATGTGGACGGGCCCAGGGCCTCCAGAAGCACCACTTTCATTGGCCTCTGACCCCTCCGACCTAACTGGGGGTTATGCATTTCTGTCCCGGTTACACAGCCTGGGTTCAAATTCTGCTCTGTCACTTCTAAGCTGGGTGTCCTTGGTCAGGTTATTCGGCTTCTCTGGGCTGTTCTCTCATGAGTGAGATCGGCTTTCTTTGCCCTGTCTCTTGCTTTACCTTTCTTTGGAATATTTATCACCATACGGCATGACAATAAGTACACCCTGGCCAGTGGCCTGAGCTGATACCCTGCTCTCAGCTCCCAGCCGGCTCTGCCCAGCAGCAGAGCACAGGACATGGCGCTTGTTCCGTCCACTTTCTCCTGTCTGTCTCTCCGGCCCCGTACCCTCTGGGTGCCCTCCTTCCTCCTCCCCAAGCTTCTTCCAGATCCTTCCAGATCCTCCCTAACTGGGCACTCTGATGCAAGCCCTGACCTCTCAGTGGTGGAGTCAGGGTGCCTGGGCTCGGCCCTCAGGCTGCTGTCCAGCTACACCCTGTCCCCAGAGGAATTCCTCCCTGTCACCCCAACCGATGCCCCGAGCCAACATTTATCGAGCATGTCCGACGTGCAAAGCTCTGTTCTGGGAAGCGTCTGCGTGTTGAGTGACAGAGGCAGGACTTGAACTCGGGAAGTCTGGCGCCCAGCCAGAGCACGTGTGGTTCCAAAGTCCGTCTCTCCCCCCGGATCAGGAGCTGCACCCGGGCTGGGATGGTCCACTGCCCACCTGCCAGCTTCCCTCGGGCGACAGGTGGACACCGAAAATGGCAGCCATTGAACCACACTGCGTTCCGCCTTCCACCCTCCCCCACCCTTGCCTCAGTTTCCCCACCTCCATAAACGGCCCCTCCCTTCTTCCAGGTGCTCAGGCCCAGAGCACGAAAGTCAGGTGTGACTGCACCTTCTCGCAGCCTCTCTGTCCAGTCCCTCAGCAAATTCTGCCAGATGTTTCTTTCAAGGTGGATCCAGGCTCTGTTGTTTCCCAGCTTGGGATGTGCTCTTGTTATGTGACCATGGGGTGAAACTGGGGAAGGGTACAGGGCACGTCCCTGTACATTTTCTTCTGCAACTTCCTGTGATTCTGTAATCATTTCAAAACAAAACTTTAAATGTAAATTCCAAAGACGGATTTGAAAAATGAATCACTGAGGATCTGTCTCTGGCCAGCCCTGCTCGCTGCTGCTTGGAGCCAGCCCTGTCCCTCTCCCTGGACTGTCCAGTAGCCTCCCCCTGGCCCTCCGGGGGCACCTGAGGTGCTCTGTTAGAGACAGCTCGGGGTGCCCGCTGCGCAGCTCAAACACCCCGTGGCTGCCACTTCACACCACTGTCTCAGTCCCTGGTCCACAAACTGGGGGGCTGAAAGCAGCAGGGCTTCGTCCTCCCGTAGTCTGGAGGCCAGAAGTCCCAGGGCTGTACCCCTTCCGAAGGCTTGAGGAACGAGTCCTTACTTGGCTTCGTTGGTGTTTGGTGTTTGTTGGCCTCCTTCCCTCGGGGGGGTGTGTGCGTGCGTGTGTGTTTGTCGGTGTCTCTGTGTTTTCACGTGGCCTTCTTCTTTTTTTTTTTTTAAAGATTTTATTTATTTATTCATGAGAGATAGAGAGAGAGAGAGGCAGAGGCAGAGGGAGAAGCAGGCTCCCCGCAGAGCGGGGAGCCCGATGCGGGACTCAATCCCAGGACCCTGGGATCATGACCTGAGCTGAAGGCAGACGCCTAACCGACTGAGCCACCCAGGCGTCCCTCACGTGGCCTTCTTCTAAGGACACCAGTCATTGGGTTAGCTGCCATCACCACCCTCAAGTCCGGTGTGACCTCATCTTAACTAGTTACGTCTGCAAAGATGCTATTTTCAAATAAGGTCACATCCTGAGATTCTGGGTGGACATGAATGTGGAGGGACACTGTTCAATTCAGTAAACAGAATAAAGGAAAAGTGCTTGCTGTTGCCCACAGGACCCTACATGATCTGTGCTCCCAGTAGTCCCCCCTGATTTATCCCACTGACCCCTCCTTCGTCCCTGCTCACCCCAGTCGGTGCTCTAACCCGGCAGCTGGTCTCTTACCTGTTGCTTGAACACACCAGCCTTGCTCCCACCTCCAAGCAGTTACCTTTGCGGTGCCCTCTGCCCGGAATGCCTGTCCCCAATACCTACATACATGGCTCCCTCCCTCGCTGTTACCCAGTCCTCTGCTCAAACGGCCCCTCCATGCATAAGGTGGTTGTCACTGGGGCTGTTTGCCATGGTTCCCACCCTCCTTGGGCAAACAGGGTTCTCCCACCTCTTGAAATTAGGTGGATCACATGACCCACTTTGGCCAAGGAAATGTAAGTGGAGCTTCCTCTAGCCCAAGCCCCGCAAACCTTAGCCGGCTCCTAACCCACCCCGCTCCGTTTTTCTCCCCGCACACATATCACCACGGGCTACCGTGGTCTGTGCTTCCTGCCCGCACCCCCCCTGCACCCCATGCATGCCGAGAGGACACCTCTGTGTGCTTCCTTGCTGTGTTCCAAGCTCCTGAACAACCTGGCATAAATGCTGAATAAGTACTTGCTGGATGGACAATAGCAGGTGCATGAGTGAACCATGGAGGCGAGGATAGAAGTCACGCCACGCAGCCCCTCCCCGCAAACCGCTTCTCCTGTAATCGATCTTCTGTGCATTTGACTGCTTCTGGTCTAGGGCAGAGCATCAACCCCAAGTTGGCGGGCCTGATCGGGCGGCACGGACCCCAGAACAAGCAGCCCTTCATGGTGGCCTTCTTCAAGGCCACGGAGGTCCACCTTCGCAGCACCCGCTCCACGGGGGGCAAGCAGCGCAGCCAGAACCGCTCCAAGACTCCCAAGAACCAGGAAGCCCTGCGGGTGGCCAACGTGGCAGGTACGCCCTGGGGCGGGAGGGGCAGTGCACGGACCCCAGGAACCCACAGCAGGACCCCAGTAGGGGCGTGACTCAAATCCATTCCTATGCCCCGCAAATGATCCTCGAGCCAACATAGCAGGAAGCAAACCCCGCAAAATCCCATCCTGCGCAGAGCTCACCGCCTTAACTGTATAAAAGTAGTAAGTTCATTTAGAAATGCACATAGCACAACATTAGTGTAACAAGATGCCAGTCGTGTAAATTTCCAAGTAGACAAAGTGATGGCTACAAATAAATGAAAGAAAGCTCTAGAAACATGTAGTGGGAAGATACCACACCACCTTCCCCAGGGAGGCCGCTGCTTGGGAGTGAAAAGGAGAAAAAAATGGGGGAGTTTGCTGTGTTTTCAATTCTAGTTCTTAAAGTGAGATATTTGAAACTCATGGCTCATTTTACTACTTTGTTAAATATGGGTCGTAGTGAGCTTTCTGTGTATTATTTGGGATAGTTTTAGGTTTGTTTGAAATGTTTTGTTATTATAAGTAAAAAAAAAATGAGCATTAGATTTTCCAGTGTATTTTGGGGGATACTTTTAGGTTCATTGCCATGATGCATTATTATAAGTAAAAACAAATTAAAAATAAAGCTAGCATTTTCATAGCTAGCAATTCAAAGATTTAATAGAAAATACTGGTTAGTGCATTCCTTCCAGGAAACCTCCAGGGCTTGAGACATTTAGGTACTTGTTGTAGGGTGTATGGTGTTTTGTGGTTCTTGAGGCTCTGAGGAGGATGGCCTGCCATTTGATAGTGGAGACAGACATGGGGCATAGAGAGGTTAAGTAACTTGTCCAAGTGCACAAAGCAAGTAAGTGGCAGCCCTGGGATTTGAGCCTGTTTGGTTTTGCCAGGAGGCGTCTGCTTGATGAACTCTGGGCCCCCCAACAATCCTGTTAACTATCTTCACACAATTCACTAGGCATTTGCTGGGCCCCGTGTGGGCCTGCCTTTGCCAGCCTTGGGGCTTGGCTGCAACAGGGTCCTTTTCCCTCTGGGCTGACCAGGCACCAGGGTGTTGTTGGCATCTGGTGGCCTGGGGTTGCTGGGATGAGTCTGGGGGCTGGGCTGGCCTGGACCGGCCTCTTCAACACTGTGGACGCCTGTGGCCTGCATGCCCACACCCTGCCCCGCCCCGCCCCATGGTCTCTTGCATGTTGAGTGCCACTTCTGAAAAGATGCACCTCGATGTTCCCCCAGACCAAAAGGAAAGTTGCAAATAAATTAACTTCACCAACAAACCATTTTCCCCATGGACTGCGGAAGTGACCACCCAGATCCAAGGTGCCCAGCTTGTGGCTGAAAGAAACCACCTGCCCTGTCCCCTCACCTTGACCAACTGTACTGCTCTCTGAGCGGTGCTCCCTCAGCTCCCCAGATGTCCATGTCTTAATCCCCAGGACTGGTGAATCCGTTACCTTACATGGCAAAGGGGGCCAAGGCTGCCAATAGAATGTGGGTTGCTCATCAGTTGACCTTAAAATAGGGACATAAGCCGGGATGGTCCAGGTGGGCCCAGCATCCCACTGTAATCACGGAGGTCCTTCCAGGCGGAGAATCCCTCCTCGCTGTGGTCCGAGAGGTGTGAGGCCAGAGGAGGGCAGAGAGGTGTGATGTCGCAGGCTTTGAAGATAGAGGTGGGGTGTGGCACAGAAGCCGACAAGGTGGGTGGCTTTTAGAAGCTGGAAGAGACAAAGAAATCGATTTCTCCCTGAGCCTCCGGAAGGAACACAGTCCCACTGACCCCTTGAATTTAGCCCGTGTTGGACTTCTGAACTACAGAGCTGGAAGATGATAAACTGGTGTTGTTTTCAGCCGCCGTGTTTGTGATAATTCATTAAAGCAGCCGTAGGAAGTGGACCCACCACGTTTGCAGAGTGGTTTACTCTGCGTGCCCCTGCGCCATCTCAGAGCGCTGGGTGGGCTGCGAGGCCAGGCAGGGTCTGCAGCGGAATCAGCCTGCCGGCTGCATGGGCAGCTCTGAGCTGAGCTGTGCCCGGAGGGGAACACGGGGGGCACGCGGCGGCCAAGCAGCCCCCACCCCCAGACTAACCTTTTACTGTCATCAGCTTCTTTGGCTTCATGTAGCCAGTTTTCCTATTTCTGTTCATTTTCCTTTTTGAAGGCGAAGAAAGGAACGGTCGCTGTGCTTGGTGAAGTTTTTAGAGCAGGGTTTCCTGACCCCAGGGCCCCTGCATGGGCTTCAGTGTCTGAAGCTTGTGTGCAGGGATTCTGGAGGGCTTCTTCACTGGCAGGTGGATCCATTCCTTTTTTAGGCTTCTTGGAAGGCTCTGTAAGGCCCCCTAACGAAAATCCGACAGAATCCCTTAATTTGCAGTGGGAACTTCCTCTGGGCTGGCTCTAGCAGCTTGAGTCCCCTGGGGAAAGCCAGCCATGGTCCGCCCTCGGGTCTGGGCCAGGCTGGACGTGGCTGTCACTTACTAACAGTCCTGAGGGGCAGGGGATGGTGACTAGGGCTGCAGAGGAGACTGCCCCGCCAAGAACTTAGGGACTAGCAGGTGCCCCTGAGGCCTGGCTGGGTCGGCTTGACCAGAGTGATCTGGGGAGTGGGACCCACAGGCATGGGGCTTAGGGTGGGAGGCGGCAGCGCTCCTTTGAGGGGAGAGGGAGGCCGTGGAACAAGGGGAGGGTGGGGCTGGCAAGGTGAGCAAGATCAAGAGTCCTCTTCAGAGTCACATCTTGAGTTTGAACTTCATCCAAAACAAATTTGGAAGCCTCTGCAGAGTTTGAAGCTATGGTGTGGGGGCAGGGGTGATCAGATGATCCTTCTGGCTGCGCTGAGAATGGTGGGGAGCAGGGTGGGGTGCTCAGGGAGGGTCAGAGGAGGGAGACTTGTTAGATGTCTTTCCATATCAGCCAGGCAGGACGTGCTGGTACATTCCATGCTCGCAGACCCAGCGTCTTGGAGGCCTGTCGGGTGTAATGAAGGAAGAGAGACCAGGCCTCAAAGTCCTGGAATTCGACACCCAATATCCCCCCCTGCATCCCCACCAAACACTCCATTTACATAACCCCCAGGATGGGGCTCTCACTCCCTCACATGACAGCCGTTCTAGTTTGCCTGGAATCTGTCTCCGTCCTGGGACTTTCTACTTTCCGGCCCTTTTTGCAGTTTATCTCAACCCTTCCCGGAAATTTAATTAAAAAAAAAAAAAAATACCAAGGCCTGGGCCGCACCCCAGGCTTGGTAAACCAGAATGTCTGATTGTGTGTGTATGCACACATACATACCCTTTTGAAGGGCTTTACCTTATGTGATGGCTGGGAATCCTGCTGAATCCTCTCATGTGGCAGCCCTTGATGTGTGGGAGGGATACTCACCCTCCCACCTCCTGTCCACTGCAAAGCTTTCTTCCCTGTAGGCTGATCACCCCGCCCCAGAGCCTTCACCTGCTCTTAGAGCATGTGGTTTGGGGTTGAGAGACTGGGTCCCACTTTCTTCTCCCCACCCACATTTGCACCCAACCCCCTGGGAATTAGGCATCTTCCCCAAATGATCTGGGGGTTGTAACTTGTGAGCTGCTCAGGCAGGGGCTGGTCGAGGCAAATGAAGTGGCAGCATGGGTTTGGGGGGGCCAGACCAGAGGGACAGGGGAGCTGGGAGTCTCCTTCACAGGCAGCTCTTCTTCCCTATCTTAGTCTTTCGGCTAATACGCGGTCGTCAGGAAACAGGACTTCTGACCTCTCTCCCAGAGCAGCCTCACGATCCAAGGAGGCCTGGAGGGGCGGTGCAGTTGTCTCTGGTGACGGGGCCAGTGCCCAGCCCCTACTGGCACCCACAGCTGGCCTCACAAGCTGCTCGCTGCCTTCGTCTATTGGGCCTGGGTTTTAACATGAAGCCAAATATCGTTGCTTTGCTTTAAGACAGGGTTGGGAAAAGTGGCACTCAGGCCGATACTTGCCCTGCCTCCGCCCATGGCAGACATTACTAATCAGTCATGGCACCTTCTTCTCACTGAGCCTCACAAAGCTTCAGATCCTGGTTTACTTAGGACATCAAGCAGCCAGAAATGTTGGTGCTTGACCCGAAGCTTCTTTGCCACGTCCCTGTCCCAAGCTAACGTGTTCGGTCCTCTGTCTTGCTCAGGCTGCTTCACACATCACTGGCTGAGGGATGCTCTTCCTCCCTCCCCTCTACCTTCCACCTCCCTACAGCGAGGGGGAGAAGGAGGCTGCGCATTGACGTTGCTTCCCGCGACTGTGGGCGTTGCCGCAGCGATGGAGGCCATCTTTGGACTTCCACTCAGTGCATTCTGGACAGTATTGCGAATGGTCCGATAGATTTCTTGGAGCTCTTCTCTGATGGTTCCCTTGACCTCGACCTTCACATGTTAGTTACCACCTGGCCCTCTGGAGGCCCTGCTACCCCTGTAACTGGTTCCCTGTCCCAGCCTTCAGGCTGCCAGGCCCAGAGGTAGGGAAGGGGGACCCCGGACCCCCATTGCTGCTTTGTCCTCCCAACCTCTCCCGGCCCCCAGCCTTGGAGCTCAGTCCAGCAAAGTAGACCTTCTGCCCCCTCCACGCTGCCTGCTGCTGAGCCCTGCTCATGCCTCCTCATTCCTGGAAGGCTCTAGTGCCTGACTCTCTGTCCCTCGGTCAGCAGCCACTGCTCTTAGAGTTCTTGCTGACCTTCCAGTCATGGAAGGCACCTTCCTCTCCATTCCCCTATGTCCTCATCCTGGAATTTTCCTCCTTTGGACGCCTCTCTGGCTGGCTCTCATTTCTTTTTGGTTCTTATGCAAACATCCCTTACTCAGAAGATCCTTCTGTTAGCACCCTCCATCCCACAGTCCCCCTGGAAGCACACCCTCCTCTCCTACCTTACTATTCTCCATCTCGACAGGATGTAGTCTATGTTTACTTGCTGACTTACTGCCTGCCTCTGTCACTGGAAGATAAGTGCCCCTGGAGCAAGGCCTTGTTTTGTTCATACCTACCTGTAGCTCTAATGCCCAAAACAGCATCTGCAAACCAGTAGACACTCATTAACAGTTTGTATGGATGGACGGATGGATGGATGCATGGATGCGTGGATGGATGCATGATTGGATAGATGGACGGATGGATGGATGCATGGATGGATGGATGGATGGGTGCGTGGATGCATGGATGGATGGATAGATGGATGAATGTGTGGATGGATGCATGGATGGATGGATAGATAGATGGACGGATAGATGGATGGATGGATGGATGGATGCGTGGATGGATGCATGGATGCATGGATGGATGGGTGCATGGATGGATGGAAGGATGGATGGATGCATGGATGGATGGATGGATGGATGGATGGATGGATGGATGGATGGATGGATGTGTGGATGGATGCATGGATAGATGGATGGATGGATGGATGCGTGGATGCATGGATGCATGGATGGATGGATGCGTGGATGGATAGATGGATGGATAGATGGATGGATGCATGGATGGATGGATGGATGGTGCACCAGGCACCCAGGAGGTGAGACTGTGCCCACCCCACCCTCACTGAGGTCATCTCAGGAGCTCTGAGTGTCCCCAAGGGCCAGGATCCCTCCTATAAAGACACACGCAATTCTGTCATAATGAATACAATATGATTTTCCTCGTTGGTTTGCAAATCTTTAAAAATTGCTTTCCTGAACTATAGATATAAAGATATGTACAAAATCAGGAATATTCACAGAGGCTGATGGAGGTGGAAGTTGCATGGGATTGAACCCACCCAGCCATGAATATGTGCTCATCTCAGACCTACGCATTTCCGGAAAGCCTGTTGGAGACCATTTTCTGATTGCTGCACCCTCTGCTGCCCTCCCTGTTTTCTTCTCGTCAACCTCGTTCTTCCTTCTCTTTCTCCCTCCCACCCTCACTCCCCTCCCGCACCATTTCATTTCAGATTTGTTCCTAGCCTTGGAGTAGTCCGAGTGGCTGTACATTCAGGGCTTCCAGGACAGCGTAACGCCCAGCAGGTGCCCAAGGACATCTTCCTGACTTACAGTGTATGGTCGCCACATGTGGCTTCCTACACAACTCTCACACCCATTTCACAGATGGGGAAGTTGAGGTCCGGGGAAGGGAATTCAGTGATATCCTTTTTATCTTACTGTTTCTCATTAACCTAGAAGCCATGCAGATAGAATTCTTGTGAATCAGGGGACAGCAGGAAACTGATATTTCGCTTCCTCCAAACATGGCGTGTCATCAGGTTTGGAGGAAGCAGTCATTAACTCCAAATGGTTAAAGAGTGTGTGTGGGAATGAAGTTTGCATATAGTTTTAACCTTCCCTCGCAGGTGGGCTGGAAGGATGATCATCAGCATCTTGTTGCCATGAGCTTAGCGTCGTGCTAAACTGATTTGAACGTGCACGGCTGCCCTGGTAGGCACTTTCTCCTCGCTCTGCAGACGAGGAGCCCAAGGTCTAGGAGAACCGGGGGCTGACTCCAGAGCTGGAGCGGCACCCCCTTACCTGGTCCTGACCCGCTGGCCAGACTCTGCTTGGGAGCTGGTGTGCTCTGGGGTCTATCCCTGGGCTCCAGCTGACTACCACCCCCACACCGGGATGCACCTTTCCAGGTAGGACCCCCTGGGTGGTTTGGCTGCAAGTCTCAGAAACACAGATCAGGTGGCTTCAACCACTAGGAAAGCTGTTGGCTCCCAGTGCCAAGGTTGGGTGGGCATGAGGGTTGGTTGATCCAGAAAGTCAAGGACAATGAAAGCCCTGGCTTCCTGTCCTTGCCCACCATGCTCAGTGTTGGCTTCTCCTCGAGGCTGTGGCTGCATGTAACAATCAGCTCTACTCCTTTTCAGTTCCCGGGCAATAGGGGCAAGAGATGAGTATCTTTTCCCATGGGTCTTTCTTAGGAATTAGGAAACTTTTTTCCAGAAGCCCCAGCATGCTTCCACCTGTGTCCCTTTGGCTTGAATGGGGTCATTTGCTCTTATCTGAGCCAATCCTCACTCCAAGGATGAGATAGGAGCTGGTGAGCTCAGTCCTGGGTCTGAACCAGTCACTGACAAGGGCTGGGGTTGCCATGAGCCCCTGAGGCCACCAGGAGGGCCACTCACCTGACCATCTGAGAGAGCTGACCGGGCAGGGGGAAATGGGTGCATCTGGGTGCTTCCCAAGTGTAGGTCAGGCGAGCAGGCAACCCTGGGTCATCTCCTGGGCTTTCCTCTCCAACCTGCAAGAAGTTCTCCTTGTGTCCCTCACCCACTGGTGTTCATTACCTTCTGAGGCCTGGAGGGATCACAGCAGTAGACAGAAGCTGAGGCATTGATGTTTTCTTTATTTGTGTGTTAACTACACAAATATGGGTGGACACTGGGCTCTGGGGATCCAATGGTGACCTCACAAGACCTTTTAGAAAAGGCAACATGCGAGGTGAGGCTTGAGTATCAAGTAGAGCCAGACATAGAAAGATTATGAAAAGGAGCATTTCAGGTAGATGAAACAGCAAGTGCAAAGGCCCTGGGGTAGGAACAGGTTTGGCAGTACATACACAGCACAGAAAGAAGGCTGTGGCTTAGGAATCAGGGCCACATAGGGCCATACAGGCCAAGGGCAGGAGTTGAGGCATTGCTCTAAGCATGATAGAAAGCCCTTAGAAAATTTTAGCTGGAGGAAATACAAGTCATGGGTAAGAAAAGAAAAGAAAAAATAATAATCATCTCCATAACTGCAGGATGGAAAATTGTGCAGGAACACCAGAGTGTGTGTGTGTGTCTGTGTGTGTGTGAGAGGAGAGAGAGGGGGGCAGAGCTTTCTACGTGTTTACAAGTGCTCAAGCCCTAACCCAAATGCCTACAAACCTTACATACTTCTGGAAAACCCCAGTGCATAGTTTTTACTCCTTAAAAAAACCTCAGTAGTGTGTTTCTCTGGGAGGTCAGTGGGATTTGACTTCCTGCCCTCTCATTTCTTCCTGGTGGTGGGGACTTTGTCAGTGCCCCCTCTTGCCCTTGAAGAGGGGTGAGCATCGTGAGGTGGGCTGGCCTCAGTAGGTGAGCTTGGCCAGAGGCAGTCCCCTCTGAGCAGGCTCCCGCAGCCAGCATGGTGGTGCATGGATTCCTATATGGAATCTGGGCAGAGGTCAGCCTCCAGACAACACGTGTGTACAAAAAGGCCAGTGTCCACCTAAGGATCCAGAGAGCATTAGGAGCTAAGGTGGCGCAAGAGGGGTGGGGACGGTGGTGCCTCTTACGGAGGCCGTTAGCTAGGGATGGAAATGAGTTTTAGGGCTATACAGGTACTCGAGTGGCTTTTGTGTCGGAAAGGTCACCTTCCAGCTGAGTTCGACTGCTCACACCACTGCCTTAGGCTGAGGAAACCCTAATATGTGTGCGTGTTTCCTCTCCCCTGCCCGTGTTTCCTCTCCCCTGCCCGCACCCCGTCTCCCGCCAACGTAGAAAACAGCAGCGGTGACCAGAGGCAGGCCTGCAAGAAGCATGAGCTGTACGTGAGCTTCCGCGATCTGGGCTGGCAGGTAAGGACGGGTGGCCGGATCGGCCCCGATGGTGGGGGCTCTGGCGTGGGTGTCCCCGCACACCCGCCAAGGCAGCGGGGCTGGGTCCCGTGTGGGCAGTGAGCCATGTTTCTCATCGACTTCAGCGAAGACTCCAGAACCTAGTGTCCTAACTAGGGTAGAGAAGTCAGGTCAGGGATACAGGGATGACTCATGACATGCAAGGGCAGAAATGTGGTGGAGACTCCAGTTAGAGCCAGGAGCCCCAACACTTTGGACTCTGAGCCTCATTCTCCATGGGAACTTTATCTCCACCCTGCGGCTGCCTGCTTCTCTCAGAGGTGGTGGAGCCCGTGTGCTGGAACCCGGCTGCCTGCAGGGCCGCCTTCCACCCTCTGCCCTTCCTTCTTC
>NC_138378.1:5339156-5450793 GCF_054177405.1 Leptonychotes weddellii
CTCTGTGGCCATCCCACAGTTCTGTTTGTTCTGAAGCTTTTGGTTTCTTTTGTTTAGTGGCAGACTTGTTCCTGCCCTACGTGTTATGTCTTGGAGAAAAAGCTCCCTTAGTCCTTTCATTTGAACCACGCTCTGCCCTTCGAGTGAAGGCTTCTCTTTTAGCCATGCTTTTCCAAGGCCCTTCCTTCCCCAAAGGCAAACTCTGACATCCTGCTCAGGATTGAAAGTCCTTGGGCTGGAAACCAGTAGTGCTCCCAACCTGTTCCTCGGCCTGGGCCTGTTCTCCTGTGCCCGCGTGCCCCCTAAGGTCCTGCCCCATGCCCCTAGGAGGTGCCAGGGGGGTCTCCCAGGCTGCCAGGGGCACACCTCTGCCCTCCGACCCCTGCTTCATGGCCCATACAGCGGAAGCCTGGCTGTCCCCTCATCACCCACTCAGTCTGCGTGTCACTAGGGAGCTCTGGGATCAGAAGGAGCTGTCTGATTATCCTAACAAGAGGTTCTGTGGTCATGTTTAAAAAGAGGGAAGGGAAGGAAAAATAAAATAAGATGAAAATTGAGAGGAAGGCAGACCATTAAGAGATGCTGAGCTCTAGGAAACAAACAGGGTTGTTGGAGGGGAGGTGGGCAGGGGATGGGGTAACCTGGGTATGGGCATGAAGGAGGACACTTGGCAGAATGGGCACTGGGTATTATTACATGCAGCTGATGAATCTCTAAATTCTACCTCTGAAGCAAATAAAAAAAAAAACGGGGGGGGCAAGTCCTTGCTTTCTGGGAGTCCTAGTGAAAAACAGAGGAAATGAGCTGATGTCTGGGATTTGCTTTCAAATTATTCAAGGGTGGAGGAGGTGGGGGGAAGGTTTAGATTTGTAAGGTTTGAAATCGTCCATAATAAGCTACTGAGTGTGCTGTCTTATGTCAGAGGTCACAGGCTGGAGGCTTCCAGAATGCTTTTACTTGGCACACGCGGTGTGTTGGAAACCTGGAAGTTTCACATCCAAACAGAGCAGAGCTAAGTCTCTGGCCTGTCCTGGACACTCGGCACACCCAACTGCATTGACTTTGGCTGGCCGCAGTTAGCTGGCAGCATCCGCCCTCGGGTTTGCCCCAACCCTCACTATTCCCTCTTGTCTTACTCTTCGCCTCCTTTGCTCGTCAGTGGTGCCTGCCTGGCCCCTTTGGGCCTTTGAGTTTGTTTGCCCCTGGCCCTCGTCCCCTGTAAGGTGCACAGAATCCCACGAGCAAGAAGGAGCAGCAGACCTGCGCGGCTAGCTGGCTTCTTCCTTCATTCCTCCTTTCTAGACCTTCTTCTTTCTCGTGGACTTCCACCCAGGTGTTTGCCCAGTTTTGTCCTAGTTTCACTGCTCAAGAGGCAGAATCGTCTAGTATAATTTAGACCTGCACCATCCAATGCAGTAACCACTTTTACATGTGGCTCTTGAGCACTTGAAATAACGGCCAGTCTGAATCAAGATGCTTTGTCAGTCTAAAATATGCTAGGTTTTGAAGACTTAGTGCCAAAAAAAAAAAAAAAAAAAAGATTCTTTATGGTAAGTGTGTATTGAAATGATAATATATTTGAAATACTGGGTTAAATGAAATATATTATTTAATCTTACCTATTTCTTTTCCTCTTTTCAAACGTGGCCGCTAGAACATTTTCAATTACAAGTGTGACTTGCATTGTATTTTTCTTGGACAGGACAGGTCTAGCCAAGAGGTCAGCTACTTTTTTCTGAAAAAGGCCAGATGGTAAATCTTTTTAGCTTTGTGAGTCATAAGGCCTCTGTTGCAGCTCCTAAACTCGGCCATCGTAGTGCAGAAGACCTTGGTACTAGGGAACCAATGGGCATGGCTGGGTGCTAATAAAACTTTATTCACAAAACCAGGCAGCGGCACAGGATTTGGCCTGCTGGCTCACCCTGTCTGCCCCAGGTGTTCTCCACTTGGGGCAGATCTGCCTCCCAGGAGACATTTGACAATGTCTGGAGACATTTTTGGTGGTCGTGGTTGGGGGTTGAGTGCCTCTGGCTTCTTGTGGGGGACGCTGGTAAACACTCTTCAATGCACAGGACCGAGGGGCAGTGGAGAACAACCTGGCCACTGACTTCCCAGCTGTGTGCTGCGGACACCTCTATGCTCTGGGTCCCTGGTCTGCGCAACAGAGGTTATGCGTCACGGGCCAGAACTGGAAGTGTCACGTGCAGTCACTCCCGGGGGGGAGTGTCGCGTGCGGTCACTTTGCCCAAGCAGTTGGCGGTCCTCATAGAAATGAGGAGGCCGGGGAGCAGGGACCCAGCGCTTCTCACCACTGCCACCATTTGCTGTGTGTTCCAGGTCCATTTCATCAACCCTGAAACGGTGCCCAAGCCCTGCTGTGCCCCCACTCAGCTCAACGCCATCTCTGTCCTCTACTTCGACGACAGCTCCAACGTCATCCTGAAGAAATACAGAAACATGGTCGTCCGAGCCTGTGGCTGCCACTAGCGCCTCCTGGAGGTCAGACCCTCCAGCGCCACACTGTTCGGGGTCCTCGGTCTCCCACCGCCCAGTGCCTCCCACCGCCCAGCACAGCAACTGCCTTTCATGAGACCTGCCCTGCCCCCCGTCCCCAACCTTAAGGGCGTAGGAGGATTAAGGAATTCGAGAAGCAAATGCCTTTTGATCAGGTTTTCATCCGCCTCCTATGGACAAGATGCTACACGCTGCGGCAGGCAAAACCTAAAGGAAAAAAAATATATAAAGAAAAATTGCCCAGCCACGATCATTGGCTGTGACGTCTCAGCCGTGCACTGACTCGTTCCCAGGGGTAATTAGGAGCGCCCTTCAGCCAGGCCACCCAGCAGCGGGAGGAAGGGGGCACGGCCAGGGGTGGGCACGTTTGTGTCTGTGCGCAAGGAAAATTGACACGGAAGTTCCTGTAATAAATGTCACAATAAAACGAATGAATGAAAATGGTTAGGATGTTACAGATATATTTTCCTAAACAATTTATCCCCATTTCTTGGTTTACTCTGATTTCATAAACAGAAGCTGTGGCCAGTGGAGGCAGGGGAGGCCCCCTCTCTGTTCCATTCTGGTTTCATTCTGAGGCTTGCAGAGGCCCGCTGTTTACATAGACTTGCCCAAATCCAAGATTTGACCGGGAAAGGAGAGGGCAAATTTCTGCTTGGAGGAGGAGGTGTGTTGACCTTGAAGGAAAAATATGTTCCATCCTTCAGCTGGGTGTGTGGCAGCAGAAATTAAATTAGGCATGTGAAGCACCAACGGACATTCGGAATTGGTTTTCCAGCTCTCCTAGTGGTAGAAAATCAATGTGGAATGACAGGGCGGAAGGGACAGCAATCAGGAGAGAACCCACAACTTGACCCTGAACTCTAGCTAACGTGGCCCTATTTAAAGAAGTGCCAGCGAAACCTCGCTCTAATAGGGGTAGGATGGGCAGGCTTACTGTCCCTCCCCTAGCTGGGCTCCCCTGTTGGTCATGATTGGCAGCAGCACCCTGGAGTCTGGGTTCCAACCGGGGCCTCTGTAGCCACCTGTTCTCATTGGCTGACCCCTACTGAGGGCTCTGCAAACAATAAGCTCCTTGAGGTAAGGAGCAGATGGCATGGTGGAGAACTGCTAGGTGCAGGGTATGCTGGACGTGAATCTCAAATGGAAGGATCTAGAAACTGCTTTGAGAGTGATGTCCTAATTGAGCATTCCAATTCAAAGGTGCCATCTCTGATGTGGCTCTTGGCGTGAGCCTCCCTTGCCTTGGCCAGTGGGTCCCCTAAATGCTGTGCACCCAGCCTCTGGCTGTGACACAGGCCTTGTGGAGCTCTGGGCTGTCTGTGAACAAATAACAGGGTTATCCAGACGAGTCCTATGCCCCTGGAACCTGGTCCAGCAGGGAATCGTTTCTCCACCTTGATTAAGTTGGTTCCTAGAAATACTGGGGCCCCGTTTTTATTTTCTTTTATTTTTCTTCTTCAATAGCTTAGGCCACAGCCTCCACTCTGCCTGGTCAATGGGGAAGAGTCACTGTTTTTGCCATACTTCGTTTTATCTATTGGCAGACCTGGGGATTTCTGTGTGGTTCCCTCTTGGTGCAAGTTTTCTCATCACTCAAGTCCCACCTGGTTTCTGGCTAGCATCCTTTGTACATTGAAACATGTAAATAGTTGTTACAAAACAAAGAAATTATTTATGTCCATTGGAAGCTCATTTTACACCCTCCTTCGATCCCTTGTTCAGGATGATGAGCTCGCTTCCCCCAGCCTGTTTGTTTTCTTATTTAAGACTATTTATTAATGATCAGACCAATGTACCTTCAGCTGTTGCATAGAGCAGTCTTCCGTGAATTTTCTGTATAAATAGACAAAATAAAAAGGGTTTTGACTTTTCAATAAAAGGAGACATTTGGTTCTGATTCTTGGGGCTGTGTATGTCTGTGTGTGTTGTTTTTTCTCTCAACTCCTGGACATTGGAGTTCTCTTGGTTTGCTAAGGACTCTCTGCCTTGGCCCCCACCATTAATATGCTGTTTATCATCCAGGCTCTGGGGAGAAAGGGGTGCTCGTCAATGTTTGGTGCAGCTGTGTGGGGCTCCAGGCAGGAGAGATGGAACCCAACAACAAATGGGAATTTGGTAGGCTCCACTACAAAGATCCTTGATTGAATTACGGTGCAGCTGTCAACAGCTGTTTCAAAGAGGCAGGGGGTAAATTAGCTGTGTTTACTGCTAACATAGTTTAAAGATTTAGTCATCCCAATAAAATAGAGGCACAAGAAAGAAAGAAAGAAAGAGAAAAAAAGGCACAGTGGGGGAAGTGTACACCCAAAACTAAGGCAGCACAGACCCCAGAGCCAACATTGTCCAGTGCAAATTATCTCAGTGGTTTGGGGGCTGCTGTCGGCTCCCGGCTCAAGCTGTGGAGGGACACCTGGGGGCCTGGTGGAGGCAGCCCGGGGCCCGCCGCCTAACTGCACACAGAGCAGCACTCAGCCATGCAGTGTGGAACAACAGCTCAGGTTCCTTCTTGCTTTGAAGTGCACACTGAGGTCACCTGATGGATGTTAGAACCACAGCTGTTACTTGGCCAGGCTGTTCGCTCTTCCCCCGTTGCCTCCAATGAAGCAGCCGCTCCTAACAAGTTCCAGCCCCTGTGATTTCCAAACCCTCCTGTCACTGTCCCGATGCGCAAGTTAGCTTTTGTTCTATTTCCAGGCCAAAGACCAGAGCCACAAACCAGAGGGCCAGATGCGGCCTGCAGACGTGTCTTCTCCCCCACCCCCACCCCCGCGTGGTGTTTATACATCTTCAAAAAATGAATTCGTGGCCAACATGCTTTTGAGAACCAGAAGGTTGGGGGTGAAAAAAAAAATCCCCAGTTCTGGCTTCCCTTGAGAAATGGGCAGAGCTGGCTACCCTGGGCCACCTTCCTGCGTGGAAACTCTTGGCTGGAGCCAAAGAGTGGTTGTTGCCATAGTCCCCACTACTCCCAATTGCCTCTCTCACGAAGGGGTGAGCATCAGTTGCTGTGTTAATAGTTGTACATAGCTGGGTATTTGTACGCATGTGTCTATTAAGAGCAGGAAGGTAAAAGCTGGGCAGAGAGGGCCACACCTTCAGGAAGAAGCAGAGAGGGCAGACATTCTTCATCCCTGGCACACACCGCCCCCCGGCCCCGGTCTGGCACCTATCAGGGGCCCTGTAGGCAGGTGCGTTGTGGCTGAAACACCACACGTGGCCTCATCTTTTGCCTTCACATTTCCCTTCCTGCTTTGCACCTCTCTTGCTCGTTTTCACTGTGGAGCCGTTTTTCATCGCCTGCTCTCTGAGCTCCTGCGTCGGGTCCCATGGCTCCCACTGCTTGGCCTGACGTCCCTGAGGGCCACACTGAGTGGGTGCAGAGAGGTCCCCCGATCCCAGGTGTCAGTCCCTGAACCAGTGCCGACTTCCCGGACCACCAGTGCAGGCCTTGGGTCTCCCTCCTGCTTCCACACTGCCCGAGGCCCTCCCTTGCGAGCACACTGCTGAACTCGAAGCTCCCTCCCGGGCTGGGGCCGGCGGCCTTTCCTATGAGTCCTCCCCTGCCTGCCAATGACAGAGGCTGTGTGGGCCTCCCTGGGAGGCTGGGGGGTTGGTTAGCGGTGGTCACGGAGGCCATCTGCTCCGAGAATTCTCACACGTACATTCTGAGTCCTTCCCTCTGTGCAGATCTTTTGGAGAAGGTGAGTGTATTCATTTCCTGGGGCTGCCGTCACTGGTTCCTACAGAGTGGGGGCCTAAAACAGCAGAAATGTATTCTCACAGTTCCAAGGCCAGAAGTCACCAGTCAGGCTGTCTGCAGACCTGTGCCCCGTGCAGAGGCTCCAGGGAAAGCCCTGCCACGTGTCTCCCGGCCTCGGGGCTGCTGGCTTCCTCGGCCTGTGGCTGTTCTCACTCCAGTCTCGGCTGTCTTCACGTGACCTCTGCCTTTTCCTATGTGTCTTTCCTGTGCCTGTCTCTTAGAAGGATACTTGTCATCAGCTTTAGGATTCCCTGGATAATCCAGGATGATCTCATTTCAACATCCTTTAATTAACACCTGCAAAGACCTTTTTTCCAAATAAGGTCACAGGTGGGATTAGGACGTGGACAGATCTTTTTTAAGGCCACCATTCAATCTATTACAGTGCAGCTCCTGTCCTTCTCGCAAGGCCTTGTTCCCCTCTCCCGCCACAAAGTCTTGGGGCCTAACAGAACTTTCTAGCCAGCCTCAGTGGGTCCTCACAACGTGCCTCGGGCCGTGCCTGCTGGTGGTGTGACAGATGCAGCTTCCTGCGCTCTCCCGTGGCTGGAGAAGGGGCTTGGGAGCCCAACCCCAGCTCCCCCCCATTCCCACCCTTTGCCCACACCCTGTTGGAGGCACTGACCCCCAGTGGGGCCGATGCGGCACAGGGGTCCAGGCCGGGTCACCCCTGGGGGAGCCAGCAGACCATACGCAGGGATGACCACCGTCGAGGGCGGCCAAACCTCGGTGCCCTTTGTAGGAGCGGGGACGGCTTGGAGGAAGCCCAACCTTCCTCTTTGGCCAGAAGCCTTCATCCACTCACCTGCTCACGCACTAATTCCAGGTGTCCACTGTATCCCAGCGCTGCTGCGGGCCCTGAAGGTGGGGGACAGGACAAGGTGTCCGCCCCGCGGAGCTTGCACCTGGGGAGCACAGGAGACGGTACTTGGCACCACAGCGTGCCTGTGCGGACCCCTCCCTTCATGCAAAATAATGCAAATTCGCTTTTATGACTGTGTTGGAACAAAGACAAATACAAGTTAGGCGGAATCACGTTCATTTCTTACCTTCTGATTTTAAAAGACGTTAAGCCATTTTGTGGGCCCCTGAAGGTACCACGAGCCCTGGGCACTGTCTCCGCGGTGCCTGATGGACAAAATGGCACTCACGGTGAGCGATTTAGTGGCAGGTAATAATGTGGATCTGGAAGAAAACAGTGGGCGGGGGAAGGAAGTGAGGGGTTGGCAGCCAAGCTCCTCAGACGGAGCGGTCAAGGAAGAGCTCCAAGGGGGACCCTTGCCGCTGAGACTCCAAAGGAAGGACAGAGCAGGCCCGTGAAAGGCAATGGAGCTACTGTAGGGAAGAGCATTTCTGCCTGAGGGATTAGCATGTACAAAGGCTCCGAGGCCCCAGTTGAACCTCTCCCGCCTCCTCGTCTGCCGAGGCTGGAGGTGGGGTGAGCGCAGATGCCCTCACCCGGTGTTCAGGGTGAGAAGTGACACCTGCTAAAAGTCATTGCTAGAGGCCGCTGAGAGGACACTCACTTCCCTGCTCCGGAGGAAGACCTCCCCTGCTTTCTTACAAATATCTGTTTGGAATGGAGGAGAATTCTCATGCCATCGAGTCAGCAGCATTGTGTGTTGGGCAGAGGGGCCTGCGATCAGTTACTTACTTAGCTGTGGGACCTTCACTGTGGGCAACTCTCTACCATCTCTGTGACCTCGGTTTCCTCATCTGTGAGATGGTATGGTGCTCACCTAGATTATTTAGGATTAGCATCAGCAGTATATAACAAAGAAACCCCCATAACAGTGACTTAAACAAGATAAATGTTTCTCACTTAAGAGAAGCCTGAAAATCAGCTGTGCAAGATCAGGATGGCAGCTCCACTGTACCATTTGGTATCTAGTCTCTTTCTACCTTTCTGCTCTGTCATCCTAATTCATGGCTTCCATCCTCACAATTCACCTCATGGTCCAATATGGCTGCTGGAGCACCAGCCATCATATCCGTATTCTGGGCTGAATGCTCCCTTCAGCAGCCATCCTAAAGAGTAGACACAAAATACCCATTCACATCCAATTTACAAAAATACAGTCACATGACCACACCTAGCTGTAGGGGAGACTGGAAACTATAGTCTTTTATTCTAGGTGGCAATGTACATAGTCAAAAATCAGCAGTCAGGGTCCGATCTCTGTCAGAATTTTAGGGAGGCTGGAGCATCCTAAATAGCAATTAGCTATTTTTATTAGTTTTCTATTGCTACCTACCAATTACCAAAACTTGTTGGCTTAAATCATCACCCATTTATTATCTCACCCCTTCTGTGGATCAGAAGTGTGGGCAAGATGTAGCTAGGTTCTCTGCTCAGGAGCTCACAAGGCTACAGTCAATGTGACGGAGGCTGCATTCTTACCTGGAGCCTGAGTCTTCTTCCTAGTTCATTTGGGTTATTGGCCAAATTCAATTCCTTGCAGTTGTAGGACCAAGGACCCCATTCTCTTGCTGGCTGTCAGCCATGGGTCACTCTCAGCTCCTTTATAAGTGGACCTCTCACAACGTGGTCAATTCATTCTTCAAAGCCAGTGGGAGGATCTCTCTTCTTTTAAAGATTCACCTGATTAGGTCAGACCCACCCAGGATAATCACCCTTTGATTAACTCAGAATCAGTCAGTTAGGGGCCCTGATTGTACCTGCAAAATCCTTTCATCTTTGGGAGCGATCATCATATGTTGGGCAGAAATCTGGGGGGCTACGTCGGCGTTTTTCCTTGCATCTCACCTAAGCTCCACTACACGCCTCGGGTTACAGAGGATGTTAAAGGCACCACGGACGCAGATGCTCCCTGGCAAGTAGCACACGAGAGAGCGATGACTAGAGCTGAAGGTAGGGTCCTCCCACTGAGAAGCCCCCCCACCCCACCAAATGAGTGGCACAATTTGAGTTGTGCCCAGAATCATTACCTGCAGTCCCCAAATTCTTTGTAAAGTCACTCATCACCTCAGCTACTCTCATACGTGCCTGAGGAGGACGATGGACTGACCTGTCTGGATCTTTGCAAAACACAGTATGAGCTCTGGAGCGCCCCCTCTGGGCCAGGGCCCCTGCCCAGGGCACATGAAGCGCTTTACGCTTGAGCTCACTGAATGCTCGGGGCAAGCCTGAGAGCCATACACTAACTGCCCTTCCCACTTTCGGGAGGTGGAGACCATGACACGTTTGCTGAATGTTGGTGAACTGGGCCCTGCACACCTCCAGGGGGCGCTGTTTATCGGGGGGTGTCAATGAAAGCAGTGCTTCCCGGGCCTGCCCCAGCCCTGAGTCCAGGGGCCTCTGCCGGCGGGACGGACCCTCTCACAGGGGACCCAGTCCTTATTGCGACTCGGCCCCACCCTCAGGCTGAAGTCTGTCCATCCCTTCCAAGGATACTTGCAGTGACCTCTTCCAGACACGTTTCCCTTCCCCTGCGGATCAATTCACCCTGGCTCAGATGGCTTCACAACTCTGGCCCTGGCCTCTCTTGGTTTTAGATTTGAGAAAATAAAAATAGAAGAGGAAAAACACAGAGCTCTCCAAAGCCTTTGGAGTTGAGACAGCTGTTTGGACGGAGGCGAAGTGCACCTGGCCTGGGGCGGGGGGGGGGGGGGCGGTGTCTGCTCCGGCGGGTGGCCCTCTCTCAGTCTCAGACTCTGGCTAGCAGGCCCCGGAGGCGGCCCGGGGGGCAGGGGCTCCAGACTCCGCCCCCCCCCAGCTCCATGGAGCGCGTGTCCCAGAGCTGGCCCTCCTTGAAGGGCTATGTGCCCTGAGGTGTGGCCACTAATCTTGTCACGACACTGGTGACCAGTGACGGTCACTGCAAGATGGTACCAACCCCTCCCCCACCCCGTGCCGTGCGCCCGAGGCAGCCACACGGGGTTCTGGGCTCTGAATGGCCCTTTGTTGGGCTGGATGTGCTGTAGTCACTGTCCACACAACTCTTCCTGCCTTCTAAGCAAGCCCCCTGCCCCATCCCCTGCCGGGCCATCCCGTGCCTGGTGAGTAGAAAAGACTTTGATGTCAGGCCTGGAGTCCAGTTCAGAACCGCCCCCCCACCTCTGCCGTTCAACGAGTGCATTTTGAGCCCCGGTGCGCTGTGGCCAGTGTTCTGGGCACCGAGGATACACCACGACGGGGTGTACGGGGGGCCCCATGCTCTTAGCACATCCCCGGGCAGAGAGAGAGGAGAGCAAATAAGCAACCAAGGAAAGGAGCTGACAACGGTGAGTGTTGGTAGGGATCAGTGGGGGGCCCAGACGGGAACAGAAGGCACTCAAATCAGGACCACTTGAGGAGGGCGTCAGAAAGGGGGTGTGACAAGGGTGTGCGGGCAGAATGTACAGAAACCCCACGTGTAATGCCCCATGCCTACAGGGCGGCACGCTGACCCCGAGGGAGAGACACGAGGCCGGCAGACGTGTGTGGGCAGGGGGTGATTCTCAGCCTCCGCACCACTGCCATTTGGGGCGGGTCATTCTCCGTTGCGGGGCGTCCTGTACACTGTAGGATGCTTAGCGGCATCCCTGGCCCCGTCCTCTAGATGCCAGTAGCATCCCCCAAGTCGTGACAGCCACTTATGTCCCCAGACATTGCCAAATGTCCCCTGGGAGCACAATGCTCCCGGTTGAGAGGCACCGATGGAGAGAAACTGAAGTCAATCCCAACACGGCAGGAGCCTGGCAGCTCGGGGGAGAGTTTAAGGGGCGGGAGCCCCCTCCTGCCTTCCGGAGAACCCCCGTGATGTCCAGCCTGCTGGGTTGGTGGCAGAGCCTGCTCTCTGGCATTGTCTGCCCCGTCGGGAGGGCCGTGAGCACCTGCGGGAGGCAGTTGGGGTGGGGGGGGCAGTGGACAGCTGGGCACTTATTCCAGGAGACAGTTGAAGGAAAACTCCTATAGCAGGTGCGGCCACCGGACAAAGGACTCTGCCCTGTTAAAGGAAGAATGTGAGCCTCTTGCGAGCTGGCACACCTCGAAGCACCACATAGGGACCACATAGCTCCCCGAAGCCCCGGCTTCCTCTTCTGTAAAATGGACACAGTAGTAATAACCTCTTAGGGATGTTGGGGGCATTAAAGGAGCGGTTGTAAGCCGAGCATGTACCTCAGGGCCTGGCTCACTGACGCCGCCAGAGCGATCCTGTTAAACAAGAGATCTCTGCTCAGAACCCTCCCCAAGCCCCGTGCCGCTTCGAGTGAAATAACCCAAAAGGCCACAGCATCTGCCCGTCCCTCGGTTTCCTGGGACTGCTGCAACAAGTGACCAGCAACTCAGTGCGTTACAGCAGCACAAACTTACCCCTTCCAGCTCTGGGGGTCAGGAGGCTTCCCAGGCCTCAGGAGAGGGCTGGTTCCTTCCAGAGCTTGGAGGGCGCCCGCCTTTTCCAGCCTTTTCCAGCCCCTAGAGTGCCCCTGCCATCACCCCTCGGCTGCAGCCCCTTCCCCCAGCCTCAGGGCAGCAGAAAGGCATCTTCGAACCCCCTCACGTCTTTCTCCGGTCTGCTTCCTTCCCTTACAGGGACGCCTGGGATCACGTTGGGCTCACCTACATAATTCAGTCTGATTTCCCCATCTCCACATCCTTAACCACACCTGCAAAATCCCCAGTGCGAGGTGAGAAATGGTTAAAAAATAAATAAATATTTGGTCTCTGTCTCCAGTTCCTGGCACAGAGCTTCTAAAACCCTTGGGATGTCCTGAGGGATGGGAAGAAGGGGTTTTCGAGATGTCTGATTCCCATAACTAGCTCCCTCTAGCCGCACCTGAGTTTACGCCAATGAGGTGACTCTTGCCTGAACCAGAGGGACGGACCCTGGGATTGGAGGGTTGGAACTTCCAGCCCAATGCCCTGGCCTCCAGGAGGCAAGAGGGGCTGGAGATTGAGTTAATGACCATTGGCCAATGGTTGACCCAATGCTGCCTACTTGACGGAACATCCATAAAATCCCCTGAAAAATGGGGTTTAGGGAGCTTCCCAACTGGTGATCATAGGGGGGTGCTGGGAGGGTGATGTGCTGGAGAGGGCCTGAAAGCTCTGTGATCCCCCTCTCCCCGCCATACTTGGCCCTGGGCATCTCGTCCATTTGGCTGTTCCTGACTTGTATCCTTCAGAACAAACTGGTAGTCGTAAGTAACTCGTGAGTTCTGCGAGCTGTTTTAGCTAACGATCAAAACTGAGGGGGCGCCTGCGTGGCTCAGTCGGTTAAGCCTCTGCCTTCTGCTCAGGTCATGGTCCCAGGGTCCTGGGATTGAGCCCCACATCGGGCTCCCTGCTGAGCCGGGAGCCTGCTTCTCCCTCGCCCCTCCACTCATGCTCTCTCTCCCTATCTCTGTCTCTCTCTCTCTCAAATAAATAAATAAAATCTTAAAAAAAAACAACTGAGGAGGGGCTGTGGGAACCCCCAATTTATAGCCAGTGATCAGAAGAGGTGACTCCCTGGGACTGACCCCACGTGTCTGACGTGGGGGCAGTCTGCGGGTGAACCCTTAGCCCGCAGGTCTGCCCAAGCTCCGGGTAACGAGTACCAGAATTGAAGTGCATCAGAGGACACCGAAGATTTGAAGACTTGCTTGGTCTGGGGGACTCCCTCACTCCACCACCACATTTGGTGTCAGAAGTGTTGGAGGTGAAAACAGTTGACACGAAGTAGCACATGTCACCTCTGAGAGGTACCATATTCACAGATTCCAGGGATTAGGATGTGGACAGAGTTGAGGGGACATTATTCAGGCTCCCGCACCTCACCCCATCTCCTCTCCCTGTACATACTCTGCTGCAGCTGCACACCCTCCTTGCCCTTCTCAACACCCTAGGCGTGCCCTGCCTCAGGGCCTTTGCACTGGTTCCAGCCCCGTGCCAGGAATGCCCTTCCTCCAGACAGCGGCAGGCTGTTCCCTACTCTTCATCAGTTCTTTGCCCCTGGTGCAGGAGCCCTACTCACGGCAAGGACTTTAGTCTGTTTCGGTCGCTGTGTTGTCCCCAGGGCCCGGCCCAGGGCTTGGCACATAGCAGAGCTCCCTTGACTTGTTTGAGGAATACATGTCATTACTGTTATTCATTCACAGGCTTGGAATCAAACGGGGTCTGCCCCTCGTAGCTGCATGAACTTGGGGAGGCCTTAACCCTGGCCCTCTGCGTCCCTCTCTTTCAGATCAAGGCTAGGGCCAGGGGTCTCTCAGTCAGCCTCACCTGATGGGCACCTTTGGCCGCATTTTGGGATCATCAGTGAGAAGTTTCTCAGGTGTGCCCAGGCGCACCAACAGAGCAGTGGACCTTCTCGCAGATTTCCATCCCAGCCCCGCGGCTGTCTTCTCTGCTTTTCCTGCTCTGAGACAGAGAGTGGCTGGGGAATTGGGAACGATGCATCTGACCTTGCTCTCTTCCCAAGAACAGTTTGTGCGTGTGTCGGGTGGGGGTGGGGGGAACGGTGGTGACCAAGGTGGAAGTGGGCGGGGACTGGGGGAAGGACACGTGGACCACAATTTGCTCAGAGGCCTGCACCTTTGTACTTGACCCTCAGTGGTGTATATCCAACTTAATTAAGTTATAGAAATGCTGAATAAAAATGATTTCGATTGTTAAAGCCAACAGAAAAATTACATATTTGAGCTCTGACCCTCTAGCCGAATCCAGATCCCGGATCTCTGTTTTAGGAGGTTTTAGCAGAAGTCCTCTGACACATTCCATCTAGTCCGGAGCTGAAGAGCAGAGGTTTTGCCCACCCACCCCCAACCAACCCCCACCCTGTGCCCCACCTTGGCCTGGGGGCGGGTGGGTTGCCCAGAGGTGCTGGGAAGGGGATGGAAATAATCACTCTGAGCACATTTCTCCCCCAGCTGCCTTCGGGGAGGATGGTGTCTCCAAACAAGCGCCGGTCTTTGTTCTACTCTTGGGTAGTGTGTTGATGAAGGACAGGATGACAGATGCCTCTGCCCCATCCCATCCTGTCCTTCCGAGTGGTCCCTAAAATAATACCATTAGTGGGGCCAAGCGGAGGCTCCTTATCTTCGGAGTGGGCCTGCTGATAACGCTGAGCGGGTCTTCTCAGAAGTCCCGGACTGAGATGGGGTGGTTGTGGGCTTAATGCACCTCAAGGGTCTTCGCTTCCCAGCCAGCCTGGTGACATTCCAGGGATATAAATAGCCCAGGGGGCTGGAGGCCTGCTGGTGCGGGCGTGACATTGGTGCAGAGTCTGGCCCACGGGGTCCGTGACACCCTCGGGGTCACGCGTGCGGAGAGACCTGCCACTGCTCCTCACCACGTGTCCTGAGCCAGAGTGGGGCCGCTGGGCGCCGGGGATGCTCGGTGGACTCACCCCGGACGGCGTTTCTTCCCGCCTTTGCCCAGCTGTGACCTTCAGCATCAGCCTGAAACCTTAGTCTGGCTGCCTACGGCGCGGCGTCAGAATGCTCCTGCGCTGAGCATGGATGACTCCTCATCTTAGACTTGGAAATAAACAGCAGCTCACCGGAAGAGGTAAAACATCGCATAGATATCCAACCTTCTCCTCTCACTGGACATAAAACGCTACGCACATTTCCGTTCCTCTGATCTGTTGATAAATGTCTGACTCGTCCATTCAACACACCCAACACCCGCAGGGACTTCTCTCTGCCTCCGCGCCCGGCACCGGCCCAGAAAACGAGCACGCAGTGGGGAGGACACACCAGCAGGCTGGGCAGTGACCCACAGAAGACACCATCCTCTGATGCCCCACACCAGCAAGGGGCAGCCCACCAACCACGGAAGTGGCTCACAAGAGAAACAGCGGCTGGGGACAAAGGGACAAATCGGGGGGGGGGGAGGGAGTATGGCAGTTACTGTGGCCGAGTTAGGACAGGTTTTCAGAGACGACTCCTCTGAGAAGGTGACATTTCAGCTGAGACAGGATGCCAAGGGGAGTTCCCATCAGCCCAGGCCTCCGCCACCCCCTGGGCAAGGGAAACACAGTCAAGGTCATATCATTGCATTTATTCTGGGTTTTCTACCGAAAGACGACATCCATGCAGAAGAGGGCACAAAGTTGCAAGCGTGGATATTCACCGAGTGAACCCCGAGCGATGGTCTCTGCACTGGGAATAAATCAAGAAATAGCATCATGGCCCCGAGAGGCCTCTTCCAAGAGAGCCCCGCTTCCCAGGGTAACCATTGCCCCGATTCTCACTCCACCCCCAAAATTGGTTCTGCCCGTCAGAGAAAGTTACGCAAACAAAACAGAATGATACCTGTTCTCGTGTGTCTGGCCTCTTTTCCTGAACATTATGTTGGTAATGTTGTGTTTAGTTGTCATCTGTTCATTTTCACTGCTCTGTCCTATTCCATTATGTGAATGTAGCAAATTCCTTTACCCATTCTTCTGCTGGTGGGCACGTGGCAGCTTACAGCTTCTGCTGAAGGAGGAGCTGCTGCTACGAGAGGGGGAGATCTCCTCTTTGCTGCCCCGTGCGCCGTGGCCAGGTGCTGGTCGGGGCATTTCCACTCACTGTCCCAGTCCACCCCGCAAGAGAGATGCTGTGACTGGCCCCCAAGAATGTGTGGAGGGCCACATCTACCAAGGAGGCCCCCCTCATCCCTACTCACACAGAGGCGCTTGGCAGGGTTAGAAATGGCCCCAGGGAAAAGGAGTCGGACCCAGAGAGAGCAAGTCGCTTGCTATAGTCACACAGCCAGGGACGGGGTTTGAACCCAGGTCTGTCGCACTTTAAATCCTGCTCTGACCTCCCACCCTTTTCCAGCTTTGAACATCACCAATGCGGGAGCCCCCCCATCCGAGAACTTGAACCAGAATCCAGGGAAACGGCTTCTTGCCCAAACCTGTATGTGGATGAATTAAAACAAAAACAAGTGACCTCACTGGTCATCTACCAAGCACAGCATGAAGAGGGGTTTTGGCGGGGCTCCTGCTCACTGACCACTCTAGATGAGCGAACCTGATAATTCAGGCGAAAGAATTCACTTTGTTGCGGCAGCCCCCGCCCACGGGAAGCCTGGCAGGTCCACTGGGAACGCCGCTCTTGCCAGGACAGCGGTGGAAAGGAGAGTGATGTGTTTATTTATTTAGGATTTATAGATGGACTGCTTCCCAAAAAAAAAGGTTTTGTGGGAGGTTTAACAAAAGGCTTAAACATATGAAAAATAGGAAGATTAAAAATAAAATTGGAGTAGCGGTTGGTGAAGATAATGACCCTGGCATCTGGGATGGGACGACCACACAAATATTCAAGGGGCCACCCCGTGGGAGGTGAGCATGACGCTGACCCCATGGAAGGCAGACCAGAGAAACAGAAACACTGGGCCCTCGCTAGAGTGACCAGCTGTGCTGGTTTTGCCCAGGACGGACCGGTTTCCTCAGAGGGTGGGAATTTTGGTACTGTAACTGAGAAAGTCCCAGGCGAACTGACGTGAGTCCGCCACCCCAGCCCTTGGTGCCGTCACGTGAGCTGCCAAATCCAGCTGTACTTGAAAGCAGGCCACCCCCACCCCTGCTTCACAGATGTGTACGCCAATGAATTCCTCGTATTACTTGTTCTTCCCATAGAAAACTGGGCCTTTGTTACTTTTTACATTTAATCTCTATTTATGCAGAGGTAAATAAAAAATTAAACTGAATACAAATTTATAATAAAGAGCCTTTGTAGTCTAGCCCCTGCTCCGGCACTGGCTCCTGCTCTCAGAAAGGGATACAGAGGGGAAACCACCATTCTGAACTTTATTGCACTGGGCACCTGATGAGCACTTGCAATGTGGACATTAGTGCCTTCTAGAAGAAAGCACTTTTTTTTTTTACTCTTTTGACTCTTTATTCTCATATACCTTTGTATTTCTACAAAATAGGTTCATACTGTTCTTTCTTGATTTCTTATTTTAAACATTATTCACTGACCTCTCATACAGAACATGAGGACTGAACACCTTACACTATCTCCATATATAGACTTCTCTCCCACATCCTGTTGATCTATTGATCCCAATTTTTGGTGAAATAAACATTTAGTGTTTACATAACTATGGCCATGGAAACACTGTTTACCTCGATGCCATGTAGTATATTAGGCATCGTTTCCTTTCCTGCGCAACCGTTCGTTTTTCCTGAAGTTTATGATTGCCTCTAGAAAATAATCTGCTCAGTTTTCTTTGTGCTTTTAACTATGTCTTTCTCCAAAAGAATTCTAAATTTTTTTCAACGCAAACACATCAGATAATCTATTGGGTGACTTTCTTTTTGTTTTGGTTTTTCAGTTATTCCTGGCTCTCTCTCAGTGGCTTCCAGGCCTGCTACAAGGCTGGAACTTCCCCTCACACCACCTGGGGATGAGCTTTCATCTCCCCTCTGTGCTGAGCCCACAGTTCCTGGATCCCATGCCCTCGTCTTTCACGGTTTATGCTGTTGTATGTTTGGAACAAGTCCTCCAGAAGCTGCTGGGATGAGATACATGGGAGGATATTTTTTGAAACTTCTAATATCTGAAAACATTGTTCTATCTCACACTTTGATAATTTAGCTCAATATAAAATGTGTCATTTAAGAATAATTTTCCTCCAGACTTTTGAAGGCCTAGTAGGGCTTGGCTCATGCTCTTCAGAGTTGCAACATTTCCAGGATTGCTGTTAAGAAGTTTGGGGCTATTCTGATTTCTGTTTATTTGTATATGAACTTTCCCCTCTCTGTCTGGGAAAACTTGGAGTGTCCTTTTTATCTCCAGTTTTCCAAGAATTGTTAATGCTATGATAATTTCTCCCTCCATCCTATCTCCTCTTTCTAGAATTCTTGCTAGTTGTGAGCCAGGTCCCACCATGGAGCCTCTGATTTCTACTTTTCCATCTCCAGGTTTTTACGCCAAGTTTTGGGATATTTTTTTTTTACTTTTATCCCTCAATTATTGTACTGACTCTCTCATTACAGTTTTACAAGAGGACATTCTTGCTTCTCCAAAAGTTGTTTGGTTTTTTTTTTTAAATCGCATTTCTTGTACAAATTCAATCTTTTATCCCTGTGAGAATATCAACCGAGCTTTTTGGTGTTCTTCTCAAGAGCATTTCTTCTCTCTGCATTGTCTTTGTTTCCTGCATGTTCAGTTGTTTTCTACGTGTGTGTTTTGGTTTCTGGGTCTGATGTAGAGGCAGTCCCTGTGGCAGGTGAAGGGGGAGGCCTCCCCATTCCCCACACTGACTTGCACTTAAGTGCCCTGTTTTCACCACAGGGTCACCCTGTCTTCTCCCTTCTGGCATCCCTGGTTATGGAGAGTCCCGTGTTTCGTGTCTCTATGGGGTAGACTTCCCATCTCCTTCCAGAGAGGGGCTAGATCCAGGAGGCTAATTCTCTGGGCCTCTTGTCATCGCCTGCCTTCCCCCCACCCCTTGCGTCTCAGAGGGCAGCTTTCCTGCTGGGCTGAGCCGGTTGTCTTCATTCATTTGGTTTCCATTTCTGAGACCTTTGTGGGTGTCCTTTTTCTGCTGTTGTCCCTCCTTCTATCCCTATTGTTCCTTAGGTTTATACCTTTATTTAAAAATGTGTTACCTTTGCAGCCGGGGCTCCAGATGGAACAAAGGAAAACACACGTGTTCGATTCCCTGAGTTCACTGGGAATGAGGTGACTAACTTTGCCCTGATTTGCCCAGGACATTCTTGGTTTTGAAACTCAAAATCCTACATCCCAGGAGATCCCTCCATCCTGAGACACCGTCCTTCTCCAGCTGTAGCTTCTGAGTGTCTTCCATCCCATGGATTGTCTGCACCCATCTGAGTTCAGCGTTCCCCGAACAGCCACGAACAGTGTCCCTGCTCATCCAGGGAGTGAGGCCTCACAGCCTCAGAGAATGATGCAGACCTCATCACTCATATCACAGACACTCACGGGTGTCTGGAAAAGTCCCTGTATTTCTGGAAACCCCAAAGATAACCGGCATGCATGACTATCATTACTGAAATTGCCAGCTACAGCCGAGACGTGCAAGTCCACTGGCCTCCCGGCGGAGCAGCCCCCGCCTGCTCTACCTCTGTAATTAGAAGAAAGCATTTTAAATTGTTCCAGTCCAAACAAGACCTGGAAGTACACAGCACAGTCTGGTCGTGAGGGCTGGAGGTTAACAGCCGCCGTGGAAGAGCCTGGAAAGACTTACTCACGGCCAAGGGCAGGGCTGGAGGTGATGTGTTCTCACTGCCTCTGCTGCAATAGGGTTTGTCTAATAGAGGGAAGGGACAGCAGGTGTCCCTCAGCACCCCCAGCCTGCCCCACAGGAACAGGCATATGGGAGGGACCCTTTTACTTGGTTGAGGCTTCTCTAAATTCTGACTAAACGTGCATTTGGAAGAACTAGCACTTAAAATAAAAAGGCAAATATTGCTCTGCTCAGTCGAGCTCAGCAGCCACTCACACCTTAGAGGAAATTAATTTACACAAAGCGGGAAGGAAGCTCAGTACAAGGCAGTTGCTAGAGGGCAAGTGGGAGGGTGGCAGCAGAGAGGAGCTGGGGGAAGGAAGACCAAGGTGTGCGCCCTGATGGTGGAGCCCCTGCAGTTCAGTCCCAGCTCCACCCCCTTGCTGGCTGTGTTCTTTGGCCTCCTTGAGCCTCGGTTTGCTTATCGGCAAAATGGGTATAATTATAGCATCTACTTCATAGGGCTGTTGTGAAGATTAAAAAGAAAAACAACAGCACGTGCTTGGCATATTATGATACTATGGAACATCATAAGCGCACAAGGACTGGTGTTACTATCAGTGTTATTATAATTATCAGGCTTATTTGGCCATTCTTCGAGGGACCCACCCGACTCTGCCAGTGGAAATTATCCCCACCCCACTGTAGGTTGCCACCACCTGAGATAGAGGGCACGGGAAAGAGCAGATCTTAAGCCAGCCTCAGCTAAGTGAGACCATGGTTAATTGGAATTCAACGAAGCAGCCTGCGCATTTACCCAGATCCTGCTTCTCCTGGCACTGACATGTCTGTATGCCACAACCAGTGCAGAACAAGCGAGCACCTGCCCGGCAGGTCCTGGCAGAGGTTGGAGCCCAGCCAGTCTCCCGGAAGCATCTCCACCCGCCTCCGTCCCTGGAAGTGATGCTCCAGGCTCTGCAAGAGCACAAGCACTAAAGGGAGGTCCGCTCAAGCTGTGTGGGTCACCGCGGAGGCGAGCCAGACCGACCAGGGCATCACAGCAAGAGTCCAACATCAAGGGGTCATGGAGAAAGGTGATCAGACACATTCATTCTCTCCATCTCCTCTGGCTCAGAGATTTCTCATCACTTGAGCTCTTCCCAGCCTGGGTCCCTCTCTGGATGCACCATGGCACAGCCCCCACATCCCTTCACTTGTCTGATGAACATGCAGCATGCGGAGCACCCACCCCCCTGGCCCTGGTCCTAGAGGAACTCAAGCTCACAGCCTCAGGTGGAGACTGACACAGGCTGTCAGGCCCACAGTTCTCGTGGAAATGAGGGAGGGGGTCAATGAGGAAGTGGGAGAAAGAGTGAACGACGAACTAAAAGATTTGGTATGGTTGGGGTAAGCACAGGTGTGGTGGGAGTCCACAAGACTGAGGCACCAGAACCCACACAACTGCTAAGACTTCCCAAACTAAGCAAGTCCCTCCCCCTCCCTCCTGTGCCTCCTGCCTCCTAGTCCCCCTGGCCCTGTCAGTCCCTCACTTCCATTTCACAAAAGCCCAGGAACAACCTGGGCTGTGTTTAGAGCATGGAACAGAGGAGAACATTGAGCAAGCGAAATATAAAATTCCTTTTAGTGGTGGTGATTCTGGGGTGCTTAGGTAAAAGAAGGAGCATTCAAACATTCACCGATTTGAATGTCTGTCACAAACACCTGGTAAAATATTTTGAGGCACTGATGAATGTTCCTTCTGCCTTTTCTTCCTGCCTGGAACATCGGTGTGATGTCTGGAGGCTCAGCTGCCATCTTGCAGCTATGAGGCGAAAAACATGAAGCTGAAGGGAGAAACGGGGAGAGACAGGGAGAGAATCAGACGGTCAGAGAGGGACACACACACAAGCACTGTAGGGAGAGAGAAGGCAAAGGAGGGAAAGAGAGAGCGAGAGAGGGAGAGGAAGAGGGGAGACAATGCCACATGAGTCACCACAACTTCATTTGAATGCTGACTGCTCTGGGAGCTCCGCATCTGGGTACCACTGTCCTGAGCCTTCTGTCATCCGCAGCCGGAAACAAGGCGAGGGGGCTCTTCACCTCCTTGGCAAGGTCAGAAAGTGCTAAGGAGGGTCTGGAGGGCCCACATCACATGTCCCACCAGCGACTCTCTGTGACCTCAGTTTCTGCTTCGGAATGCCGAATGGAGTAAGCAGCAGGAAGGAGGGATTCCTCCTGGTTGGTATATTTATTCGAGGCCTCTCCCCGGAGGACTTGGCAGTGAGTGTATTTTCCTAAAGAGGAAGAATAAACACAGAGAACACAGCAGGGGAGTGGTGCAGGCCTGGCACACAGACAGCTAGGACCGCGGGCGTGCAAGCGAGCGTGCGCACGTGCGTGCAGGCAGGGGCACTGCGCTGTGATCATCACAACAGCCATTGTCCAGCACTCTGGAATTGGCAAAAATATACCAAAATATACCATTCAGACAACTTAGCCACTTGTAACGCACAGGTCAGTGTTTCTAGTGTATTCACATCCGTGCACCCATCACAGCGGCTCTGGGCGTGTTTTCCTCACCCCCAAGAGAAACCTCAGACTCATCAGCAGCCACTCGCCGGGTCTGTCTCCCTACCCCCCCTAGCCCCAGCCCCTGGCAACCATGAATGTGCCTCCGTGTCTACGGAGTCCTCCCCTTCTGGACATTTCTCATTAAGTGCAATCACAGTATGCGGTCTGCGTCTGGCTTCTTTCCCCACACGTCACGGTTTCAGGGCTCATCCACCCTGAAGCAAAGTACCCCCACTTCCCTCACTTTTATGGCTGAACAATGTTCCATTGTGGGATAGACTGCAGTTCCCCTACTCATTAGTCGATGGGTAACTGGGTTGTTTCCACTAATGCTGTCATAAATATCCATGTGCAAGTTTTTAGGTGGACATGTTTTCATTTCTCTTGGCTATCCCCTGAGTGGAATCGCTGGGTCATGATAACTCTATGTTTTAACTCTTGAGGAACTGCCAGACTGGTTTCCAGAGCGGCCACACCATTAGACATCCCCACCGGCCTCACATAAGGGTCCCAATTTCCCCACACCCTCGTCGACACCTGCTTTCGTCTGTCTCTGATTCTAGCCTTTGCAATGGGTGTGAGGTGCTATCTGCCTGTGGGTTTGATTTGCATTTCCCTGATGACTAGGGATGTGGAGCATCTTTTCAGGGGCCTTTGGCCATTTACACATCTTCGTTGAAGAAATATCTTTTCAGATCCTTTGCCACTGTTCCAGTGGGGTTATTTGTCTGTTATTAGCAAAGCACTTCTGTAGACCCACACTTCCGTCCCACATCACTGCCTGCAGAGTAGGGTTCACTCTGTTGTCACCCCCACCTTACAGATGAGGAAACTGAGGCCCGACAAGGTCCCCCAGGGATGGCTACCTCGTTTGCAGGGTCCAATGCACAAAACAGTATGCTTTGTTCAAAAATCACTGTGGATTTCAAGACGGTGACAAGCAGAGCCTTAAACCAGACAGGGACCTTGTGACACATAGCTCTCTTGCCCAGAGAGCTGCCTCATGTCTCCCTGATTATAATATTCGCTGCTAACATTCATTGAGTGGTGACGATGTGCCAGGGTCTATGCCAGACACATGACCTGCAGAACGTCCCAAGTCTTAAAACTAACCCAGAGGGGAAATGCCATCATGGTGTGCATTTTAAAGATGCGAAGTGGTGGCTCAGAGACCCCGCATCGCTTGTCCCAGGTCTCGGCGTGCAAGGGGCAGCGCAGGATTTGAACTGAGGCCTAACTCACAGCATGGAGAGTTGGTGACATTGGCCGTGGTCTATGTCGTGCACTTAGTTCTCCCCAGAGCCCACCCTGAGACGGTGATGGCAGTGACCCTGTGAGGCAAGCAGTGGTGTGTGGCAGCCTGGGGAGTGGGGAAGTCAGGCAGGGAGGGGAGGCAGCCAACACAGGGACAGCTTATGGCTGTGGGCAGCCGAGCCTTTATCTTGCTGGGGACTCCAGGGGACAGTGTGGAGCTTGCACTTCAGAGCCATGTGGAAACTAGGGTATTTACCCACCAGTTCAATCCATCCTAGCTGAGGGCTACTCCCCTGGGGGCGCTGACTCCCAGAGCCCTGCTTACGTGCCCCGTGTTGTGCGAAACACATTGGATCCTCTCCACGACCCCATAAGGTAGTTAAGGTATTCTGCGCATATTATAGATGGGAAAACTGAGGCCCAGAGAGGCTAAATAACTGTTGTAAGGTTATAATCCTAGCGATCAGTCAAGCTGGGATTCTTACCCACACCCTCTGGGTCCACAGCCGGGGCTCCGAAACTCTGCTGGGCTGGGCCCCACCCGTTCGCTGGCCCTGCTGGCAAACCAGCCCATGTTCTCAGCTCTGCGACCCAGGGAGCCCCAAGTCTCAGTGTCATTGTGGATCAAGGCTGACCCGGGCCTCCCCCGCCGGCCCCAGCTCCGTGCCTGCAGATGGTGGTGGCCGTGAGGGCTCGGGTTTTTATCACCATGCTGTACACTTCCTTGGTCCCCTCCCACTCCAGCCTGGGCGCCTGCCACTTTGATGTGGTTTCGGCTTCCCGTCCTGCATCTGGCCTACACATGGAGGGGTGGGCATCTGGGCCTGTCCCCGCTCCGTGTCCCCTCTGCCACTTCTCCAGAGCCGTTCATGGGCCCAACATCTTCCATGTTCTGGATTCCAGCTTGGGGCTCTCCCTGCAGAGGGGTTGTAGAGTCAGGGCCCAGAGGCAGCTCCTAGGAAGACACAGGAAGCCCTGGCACCCAGCCAGCTCTCGAGGGAAAAGAAGGGGGCCAGCGTTCAACAGGGCTGCAGCAAAAAGCTGCGAGTTGGCAAAAAGCATTGCTTTGAGCCCCCCGAGTGCCCCTCCCATGAACCCAGACCCCCCCTTCCCCTCCAGTTCATTGTCCAAAGAAGCACCATCAGCATGTGAGGACGGCCAGCACCACCCTCCAACTGTGTGTTGTTAAATATTTTGAAAAGCACCTTGCAGAAGTATATCACTAATGGAGTGATATACCATGTTCATTGAATGAAAGACTTAGTAGTGTTAAAAGGGAAACTCTACCTTTAAATCTATAGGGTCAACCAATGCCAGCAGGATTTTAAGGTCAAACTAAGATTCTGATTCTAAAATCTATATGGGAATTCAAAGATAGTGCAGGACCACAATGCGCACCCACAGATCAGAGCCGCCAGCCACAGGCCGGTGGAGAAGGAGCTCAGAGCTCCTGGCAGTGGGCTGTACGCCCCTCAGTCAGTGATGCGTCCATGTGGGTGCATCCTGGAGGCCCGAGCGTCTGGGTTTGAATCCTGGCTTCTACTCTCAGGGTTGTGTGACCATTGCTGAGTGACTGAACCTCTCTCAGTCTTCAAGTTTGCATCTGAGTATGTCCAGAGGAGTGCCCTCCTCGAAGGGCTGCTTGGGGATTAAGCTAAACAATACAGTCCAAGGGCTGGCCTCAGCACCCAGCATATAGTCAGCACCCAGAAAACATAGCGTTACATATAAATTTAAAATAAACAGGCCCATCCGTACTGATTTGTGACCTCTACTTTTTAAGCTGAACTCATGGAGTTTTCTGTGCTGGTGGACGTAGTTTCCCCGCATGATTTTAAGCCATGGCGGCTGAGAACACAGGCTCTGGAGCCAAGCTGCTTAGATTGCAAATTCTAGCCTTGGCAGGTGGGAGCTGGGGGACCTCAGGCAAGTCACTTAACCTGTCTGTGCCTCAGCTTCCACATCTATGAAATAGGAATAATTACAGAACCTAGGTCAAAGGGTCATGGTGAGAATTAACTGATACACAGAAAGGGCTTTGCCCATTTTTTGGCACACAATAAGCTCTTTGGACAAGTTGGTTATTTCTTTATCATTTCTCCATGGAATATATACACCTTAATTTCTTTCGTTTGACTTCTCATTAAGCAACTTGCCCAGAGCCAGCGTTTGAAACCAAGCCCCGTCTGTGTGACACCAAAGCCCACCCAGCTAATCAAGGTGGAAACCTAGAAGCTTTTAACACTGAGATGGAATGCCAAAGAGGCATTTCATAAACGCCTGAATTGCGAGAAAACTCTTTCTTATAATAAAAAGAGACTCAGATCTGGCATCAGAGTTCAAGCCCGGCTCTATCTTTAACCAAATGATCTCAGTTAAATCACTCCTTTTCTCTGAGCCTCAGTTTCCCTGTCTACAAAATGGGGGTAATGAAAGTATCTGCTCTTGGGATGGGTGTGAATCAAATACGCTAATGCATCTAAAGGCAGAGAGTATATACTAAATACGCCTCTCTGCCTTCCAGGTCAGGAAGAGCTGGATTGGACTCGCACATGTCTGAGGTTCTGTCTCCTCATCTGGAAAATGGGAGGGAAAGAGCCATTTTCCCCAAAATGAAATGGAGGGTGGGATGGTGTTGCCCTAACAGAGACGCTGGTGCTCCCACAGAGGCTCGCCAGTGCTGTTGGCCGGGCCTCAGTGGCTGCGGAGGGCACAGAGCTTCCCCGGGTGGCTCGACTCAGACCCTGACGGTCCCCACCACTCATGTCTATGGGAATGGGATAGCCCTTGGCCGCTGAGGATCAGTCCCTCCTTCCCAGAGGTTAAAATGATTAAACCTGGGGGCGCCTGGGTGTCTCGTTGGTTAAGCATCTGCCTTCGGCTCAGCTCCTGATGCCAGGGTCCTGGGATCGAGCCCCACATCGGGCTCCCTGCTCGAGGGAGAGCATGTTTCTCCCTCTCCCTCTGCCTGCCACTCCCCCTGCTTATGCTCCCTCCCCCCCCTCTAATAAATAAATAAAATCTTTAAAAAATAAAAATAAATAAAACGATGAAACCTGAGTGTCACTCTGTCGGCATATTGCATCATACAGCATTTACGGATGATAGAAAGAAGCTCAAATGTGAGAGCTGCTTAAAGCCTGTGGACCATCAAGCATGTATTTTTTTAATATACTTGCTTTTAAAAATCATTTGGAATGCTGCAATGAGCACACACGACTTTTACAATGAAATAAAATTACACTGAAAAATATAAAAGTTAAAAGAAACAAATAAGGATTTGTGTCATGCGATTCATCTGTAGTTTCTCCCAAGCCTCATTTGTGACAGGCAGGGGAGGCCAGAGGTAATGGCCCTGTGGCCTATGTTCAAATCCCAGCCCTAACGCTTACTACTGAGACATCGGGCAAGTGTACACTATAACTCAGATTGCTCCTCTCTAGAGCGGGCTGGCCGCTGTATCTAACACAGAGTTACCGATGACCCAGAAATTCTGCTCCTAGACAATATACCCAGGAGAACTGAAAGCAAGTGTTCAAACAAGAACTTATACATGAAGGTTTATAGCAGCATTATCCACAATAACGAAACAGTGAAAACAACGGAAACACCCATCAACAGACGAATGGATAAGCAAACTGTGTTCTATCCGTGCAGTGGAATATTATCCAGCCACAAAAATGTGGGAAGGATTGACATCTGCTACAACATGGATAAACCTTGAAAACATGACGCTAAGTGAAAGAAGCCAGACACAAAAGGCCACAGATTATATGATTCCATTGATAGGAAATGTCCAGAACTGGCAAGTCCCTAGAGATAATAAGTGGATTCACTGTTGCCAGGGGCTGGGGGAGGGAAAATGGGAGCAACTGCTTAGTGGGCACGAGGCTTCTTTTTTGGGGAGTGATGAGAATGTTCTGGAATGAGATAGTACTGATTTACAAAATCATGAATGCATGAAAAGCCACCAAATCGCACAGTTCATAATGGTGAAAGTGCTGAATTTTGTTATATGAATTTCACCTCAATAAAACCCCAAAACAAACAATATGCACCCCCAAAGAGCTGGGTCTGACATGAAGACACACCTGTGAAGTGTTTGCACAGTACCCGGCCTATAATAAGGACTCCCTGAATTCAGTTCCCTGGAGGAAAATGCTTGACTTGCATGGTTCTAGATCTCTTTTCTTCACGCCATCAAACCTGAGAATCTCATTCAGAGAGGCTGACAATGTGTCCTGGAATAGAAGCCCTCTCTGCGAACCCCTCCGATCTAGTTTACGTGGCACTTGAGGACTAAAAGGAAATTGAGGCCAAACGGGGAAATTGCAGGGGAAGTAACTGCAATAAAGGGAATAATCTGGAACAGTGGTGTGTCCTCTTGCTTCATGAAGACCAACTCAGGAAAAATAAAAGCTTTTGTGGGGCATTTTTCCCCGTTCAATAATGAAAATCACTAAAGTGTGTCCCATAGAAAATATATAATCTTACAATTTAGGCTACGTGCTGTTTGGGGTAACAGTGGAGTGGAGAGCGCCGACTGCCCGGGGTCGGATCCTGCCTCCCAGGCAGGGGCTGTGGGGCCTCCTTCAGATGCCTCCTCTGCACCTCCCTGAGCAGGCGGGTGTGAAGCTCACCTGCAGCGTCTCGGGGCCGGTGTCTGGCACAACGTGAAGGCTCTGTAACCGTTAGCTCTTATTAAAGACAGGATTATATGATTGCCACTCATATCATATTTTTCTCTATTTTTTAGCCAAAAAAAAAGTTAATTTCTGGGCAAACTTCAGGAATGGAACAGAGAGGCAGATTTCTAATCCTTCCGTCTGAGATTTGATTTTGTGAAGAGAGATGGGGCATCAGGGCTTCTTAATCTTGGCACGATTGACATTTGGGGCTGAGTCCTTTGTTGTGAGGTCTGTCCTGTGCGTGGTAGGATGTTATGCAGCCTCCCGGGCCTCTATCCGCAGCTTGCTCACCTCACCCCACCCTCATTCGCGACAACCACAAATGTCTTTGGACGTTGCCAAATGTTCCCTGGGAGCCAAATCACCCCTGGTTGAGAAACACTGCTATAGAAGGAAAAATGGGAACAAAGTGACAGTCATCACACTTTATTGGGTTTTTCTTTTTTTCCCTCTGCTTCTAGAGAAGTGTTGAGAAACACTATACTGGGGTGAGTTCGTAAAAATCACATTTTAGGGTGACAGATGACTTCTCAGTTTGGTGCCGGTGACAAGACTTTTGAACCAAGAGTTTAAAAAATCCAGCATTTTGGTCCTGGCTCTTCATCACCATAGGTATGACTTGTGATGCAGATTTCTCATTGCCCTCCCTCTGTCTCGTCCCGCTGCGGCTCAGCACCTGAGGGCTGTTGGGTGGACAGACCGGCTGGGAAGCCCTCTCAAGCTCCCCGGGGCTCTCCACAAAGGCCCCGCAAATCAGCTGAGTCCAGGAGATTACAGGTGCTCCGAGCAAGGCCCTCGTAGTCCCTGGGAGGAAGGAGCACAGGAGAAGCGGGCTCGCTCATCCAAGAAGGCGACTCCTTGGGGGATGTTGCGGCTCAGAGATGCTTCAGCTTCCCCCTTCACCTCTCAGATATGGCTTTTTCTAAACTTCCCCAGCCTTTCCTAAATCCTAATCTCCAGCTCCCCGGAAAGCAGGGAATGCTGCTGTAAAAACAGACATTCAGAGCAGCCCCCCTTCCCCAAGCCACATCTCTCTTTTCAGAGAACTCCCACCCAATACGGTGGCCCCCGTGGCAGCCATGTTTGTGCCGCAGAACCAGCCTGGGTAGCCACAGCTGATTGGCTCACGGGCAACATGTGACCCCCCCCACCGGTCCAATCAGAGGCTCGCTCTCTGCAGTTTGAACTGAGCGACCCAGAGCCGGGAAGCTAGAGCTGAAAGCCTCCCCAAAGGTCCCCGTGATGCGTCTGTCCCTCCTCCTAGCTGTATCTCCCCCCACCAAGCCTGGGCAGGCCCTCGTACCCCCAAGACACCCCTTGAATCTTTCCTGAATGGAAGTAGAAGAGTGGAGGTCCACAGACCCCCCCCATGAAGGCCTCACTGCTCAGACTCATCTTCTCGACCTGATTGGAAGTTGGAATTACTAGGGCCCCGGGGTTCTCACTGATAGGTCTGGGGTGTGGCCCGAGCACCTGAATAACTGAGAAGCTCCCCAGGTGAGGATTCATGTGTGGCCAGCACAGGTCCAGCTGCCTGACAGTTTCGCTCCCACAGATCTCCCCTCCACCTGAGCTCCGGGAGAGTGCATTCCGCTGCTCGCAGCCCAGGGACTCCTGACCAACATGGTTCTAAAGGCTTTGCTCGTTTCCACCTCAGTCATAAACTTGAAGGGGCTGAGGAGCATGGAAGCTTCCAGAAGCCACTGTGCATCTGCCTCTCCCGGTAGCCAAGTGAGATTTTGCATACTTGCTTATAAGCAAGTAACCACAGCAAGGACTGCGATTGCTCACATTTGTTGACTGCTTAGTGCAGGGGTGCAGTTAGGGCTGAGGGGGCACCACAACTGCAGTCATCCAGATAAACAATGTTTTGATGCAGTGTTTAAAAAATAAAATCAAAAGTAATGTAAAAAAAAATCCACGACGAACAAAATATCAAAACTTTAAATAAAGACAAGATCAGTCACAGGGCTGTGCCAACCCATCCCAGAACCTAAGGCAGAAACAAAAATCAATAATACCGAGTATGTCTTTATTCATCTTGACTCCTCAGATTTTTGGCAGTTGCTCTCTGCCATCTTAAACCTGGTACTGGAGATGTGGGTACCTTGCGTGCCTCCCCCTTGTTCCAGCCTGGCTCCACGTGTGCTGGTCCTGGGCTGCCTGCCCCAGCTCATGCAGTCCTCCTCCCGGCCTGGACAATGCCCCTACCTGTACCAGCTCCCCCTGATTGCATCATCCCCACACCCCAGTTCCGGCAACCCATTCTCTACCCAGAGCCCCAGAGATTTTTTAAATGAAAATCGGATCTCATTAGTCTTCTGTCCAAACTCTTCCAATGGGACCTTCACCCTCAGAACGGCAGCTAGACTCTGCCTCTGGAGCCTCAAACTGTTGTCCCTGTTTCTCTATCCCCCTTCTCCCTCCCTTAGTTCCAGCACATGAGCCACTTGGCAGTTGCTTGAACACCCTGATGCCCATTCCTGCCTCCTGGCCTTTGCATGGGCTTCGGCCTCTGCTGGAACATCCTGTGCTAGAGTGTTTGCCTAGCTCACCCCATCTTTACTTCATTCAGGACTCAACCCCAGTGTCACCTCTTCAGAGAGACCTTCCCTGACCAGTCATCTTCATCCGTTTTGGGCACATCTTCCTCTGTTCATCATGACTTGGGAGTTTTCTTATTTGGTAATCTGTTTCCTTATTGGTTAATGTAAGGTCTGCGAGGATAGGGACCCGGTCTGCCCCCCACTGGATCTCCGTGCACAGCCCAGGCTCTTTAGGTATTTTCAGAATGAATGAATGAAGTCAATTTTTCAGGTAAAGAAACTGATCCCCTACTCTACCCAAAGTTCTGAAAGGGTTTGCTCTGAATTCTAACGCGGGTCCCCCTTTTTCCAGGTGGTCACTGGGACTTAACTATTTGAAGATCCCTGTCCCCCCTGATTTCAGCTCCTGCACCCTCAATCTGGCTCTCATTACGGTTGCTGCCACCCACCCGCAGACTAACAAACGTGGAACAGCTGTGCTGCAGGAAATCGCCTCCAACTCAACCCTGATGCTGCAGGGATGTCTTTAGTTAACATAAATAGGCTTTTAACATTCATTTTTTTCTCTTTGTGCAAAATACCTATCATTAATTCTGACTTGTGAGATCAAACAGTTAACAAAGTGTTGATCCTAGCTTACTTTCAAGTGATGTATTGTATCATTTCGGAGAGTTATGGGGGGTTGATACTTTCTTTGACAAACACATCCAAGTCCACCAGAGAAGGGCTAACCAGCATCCCGGGGAAGGAAGCAATTAACAGCTCCACCCCGAGGGTTCCGAGCACCGTTGCGTCATTCCTCCGTGTTTTATTAAACACTGCCTTTTTCTTTTGCATTCTGGTTTTCTTTCTTTCTTCCGTCTTTTTTTTTGCAACCAAAGGAAATGAGCTTCTCTAATCCATCACTTCAAGCGGCATCAGAGGTTGAGTGGAAAATAAAAAGGCTTCATTGAGCATCATTTGGGCTTTTTTCCTCTTCCATCTATGTTGACATGCCCCTGCAAGGCTCTTCGTGAATGGACTTTGCTCTCTTCCTGTTGTGGCCCTCTCTGCCTCCCCAGGGAGGGTCAGCACTTTGTACCCCAAATACCAGTCATTCCAAGACAAAAGCGCATCCTCAGTGCCTCCAGGATCCAAATGAGCATATAAACCAGTGACATAGTCTAGGTATAAGACACTAGGGAGTGGTGGGGACTGAGGCACACTGCGGAACCCATGCCCAGCCAGAAGGGGCTGCCACTACTCAGGGCCATACAATGGCTGTTTGAGGACCATTTTTCAAGAGAACCTGGAAATCTGGATTATTTATTTATTTTGACGAAAACCTAAAAATACTACATAAGCCAAACAAAACCAAAGGGTCCAAAGACCACTGGTTTACAAGCCCTGTTCTCCAGCCGAGCTTCTTAAACTGGAACATGTTTAGCCTCCATGTACAGTCAGCGGGTGAGGGAGTCAGAAAAACTCAGAAGAAACGAGGAATGTCCTCTGGGAAAGTTAATTGCTTTAGAAGTTCTTTTGAAAGAAAGTTTGTGGGATTTCACTGATAGACAACTAAAACCATTTTTATATTAAACTATATTACAGAGCAGAATGTAAAAATCAAATCAAACAAACAAAAAAACCCCCAGAAACTCAAAGAAATGCCACTTTTGCAGTAGGTGGATTTGGGAAACCCCTCCATATCCCCAGCTTCTGTATTCCTTTTCCTGCACTATCAGGAACATTGTGATGGAAATGTTGAAAAACCCAAGAGACTTGGTCTTCTCATCTGTGAACTGGATACATAACTGTGCCTACCTTGTGGAGTCATTCTGAGGAATCAACGAGACAATTCGGGTGCCATTTCTGGCCTCCCCAGCATGCCACCCCTCCTTCCAGTCCATGCCCTGTAGGTGAACCCGAGTCCCTTCACTGTCCCCGTGCTACCCACAGAGCACTAATTCGCACAGGGCAGACGGCACTCAATGCCTGGCTTGGATTTGATCTTCTGTCCCCATGAGAAGTGTGTGAATTTTCAATGGCCTCAGAATAAATGGGAGTGTGACCTGCATCTCATGATCTTCGTAGCTTGGTGCCTGTCTCCTTAAATAGCTTCTACCTCAGGCGCGTGCCGGGTTTGCTTCCTCTGGGATACAGAGCCATGAATTGGACACAGCTCCCCTGGGTTCCTTCCAGGCTAGGTGTAGGCTAACCCACAGTAGGAGCTCATCAAAATTTGGTGGAAATAAAATTATGCCAAATTAGTTTCCCAAACAGGCCATCTGCTGCAGGGAAATCATTTCTGGCAGAATTTTGATGAGATTCAAGCATGTTGAGTGATTTATGGAGCTGTTAAATATACACTAAGTCAGTCTGCTTGCCTTTTTTTTTTTGGAAGGGTGGGGGTGGAGAAGTGACATCCTTAAGGGAAAAATAACGTCTCTGAGCTAGAATTTGCAACCTGGGACCTGACATTGTGTGGAAAATGGTCACTGCTGTAATACGAACCCAGCCAGTCAATGCAAGTATGATAGTTTTAATGTTCCCCAAATCTTACAAAATGTGTATCCAATTAGCCACTACTGAAGGGCCTTATTTATAAAATAATACTTCTGTGGTCAGGTTGCACTTTTTCCATTCATTTCTGGTGCACGGGGGCTCAAGTTGCAGATTCTGCCTGTGATGAATAGAGACAAACCTCGCATTTCTGCTGGCATCCACGGGGCTGGGTGGAGTCAGGCCAGAGCAGCTCAAACCCTGGGACTTCTCATTTCGGCCTCTCCCTCAGAACACTGGGGTGAGGAAGGACCGTGAGGAGCGCTGGGGAGGGGGTGGGGTGCGAACAGTAAGAGGAAAAGTCATTTTTCTTGGACAGGAGTGGGTACAAGCGCGGTGTGATCCAGGCAGGCCCCTGACACATCCCGTTGGCTAATTGGAGGGGGAAGTCTGAAGAATTTTGTGGTATGTGGGAAATAGCTTCCTGGCCCACTGAAGGGTTTGGTTTCCTTTTATAAAGCCAGTTTTATTCCTGTTAATGCTGTGCATCATTCCCAAGCCTCTGCTGAGTTTACTGTAATGGCAGCTGAGTTCAGTAGACGGGGATTTCGAATTTGGAGCTGGTAAGAAAGACAGGGATGTTTTGATGCAGGGCTTAACAACCCTTTTCTGCAAAGGGCAGATAATAAACATTTTCAGCTTTGCATCTACTCAATCCTGCCTTTGTAGCCCTGGACGGTATGTAAACAAACGGGCAAGGCTGTTCCGATAAAACTTTATTTACATAAACAGGTAGTAGGTTGGATTTGGTCCACAGGCCCTAGTTTGCCAACCCTGGTCTAGCCCAATGGGAACGGAGACACAAAATTGAAGCAAGCTGGCCACCTTGCCCAGGGACTAAATCAGGTCTCTGTCTGTAGTGACTGTGAACTTCAGTCTTCTGTCTCTGGTAAGCAGGGGCTGTCGCTCCGACTGAAGTTAATGTCTCTTCCAAACCCCCTGTGCCAGGTGGCAGAAACCTAACTTTAGGGGTTTGGGCTCCTCCTTTCTCTGGAGTGCTGCTTGGGGAGATCACGCAGCCTCGGACGTGCCTGGGGTATCTGGTCCAGGCTGTCCCCAGGTGTTCCGGGCACCTGCCCAGTCCTCCTCCTTCCCCTCAGTGCTCACCAGTCACACCAGTGCCCTCGACGTCTTGGGAGCAAAGCCTCTCCAAGGGGGCTGGGTCCCGGGGCCACACCTGGCAGAGCAGCCCAAGGGCCCACAGGGAGCTCTCCTTGGGTACCATGGAGCCCTGAGCTGCAGAAACTCTGTGAGGCTCCCAAGTACACCCAACAGACATTTCTTCTACAGCTGCCCCTTTGTGTGTCTTGGGAAAATGCTGGGAGTCGACCAGTTCCCTGGACCCTCTTCTACGAATGGCCAGCATGGGTTTTCTGCACTCTTGGATCCCCAGAGTAATAGGAAGTTCTATCCACCACCTCTACCTCATTTGGGGAGTCTCGGGGAAAGGGAAGGGTGCGGACCTCTGGCACGTTCATTACTGTGCTCGTCACGATCAACACGGCAAAGCCACACAGCACACTGTCCCGAAGCTCGGTGGCTTGCACTGCGGGAGTGGCTGATCGTGGTCTGGCTGATGTAGGCTGGGCTCTGCTGGGGTCTGTGCTTCAGGCCGAGGGTCTGCTGGGCTGGGTTATAGGATGAGGGTTGGGCTCACAGCCCCAGGTGTGTCCGCTCTGAGGCCCAGGCTGAAGGGGCAGCAGGTGATCCTGGGCATATTCTTCTGACGGATCACTGGGCACGGGAGCCAGGCCAGACATGCCACTGCTGGTGCCACGTCCACTAAGGCCCGCCGGTCAGAGAAAGCCACAGCCACCGCCAAGTCCACAGGGAACAGGGTGGGGAGGGAGAGTCTGCCCTTGGCGGGAAGGAGAGGGCATGAGTGCTGAACGATGACCCGTCAGCAGTGATCACAACGCCCATGCAGTCCGTTAGAAGGGCTTTCGTCCGCAAAAAAACAGAACACTCATCTGAACGTAGCTTCAGTGGTGGATTTAGTGATCCCGCCAGTCATCTGGAGACAGATGGTTCCAGGGTTGGTTTGAGGCCTTCATGTCAGCGGCGGCCTCCTGGGCTCCTACCTGCCGGCCATCCTGTGCTCAGTGCTACCTCCCTCTCCAAGCAGGAGAATAAGGCAGGCTCTTCTCCCACCCCTGGCTCTTGTCAGGGAGGCAAATCTTGGCTCTCAAGGCCTGCAGGCCTGATTCCTCTGCCTCCTGGTCTCAGCACAGAGGCTCTGAGTGGAGAACCATTTGAGTCGAGACGGGAGACGGAGGATTGCTGTGTAATACAGCACTGTCAAGGGCTGAGGGCCTCCCAGAGATCAGGCCCCTATTCTAATCCCTGGAGCCTGTGAGTCTGGTATGTTACCTGGCCAACTGGACTTTGCAGACCCCATTAAGGTTACAGGTGTTAAGAGAGGGGGATCTACCTGGGTTTCCCAGGTAGGCTCACTTTAATCCCATGAGCCCCTAAAAGCAGAGAACTTTCTCCGGCTGGAGTCAGAGATGTGGCAGATGAGAAAACAGCGATCTGAAGCAGGAGGGGCTCCATCTGCTGTTGCTAGAAGGGCTACGTGGAAAGCACGAGAAGGAACATGGGCAGCGTCAAGGAGCACAGACCTGTCCCCGGCTGTCAGCCAGCAGGAAATGTAGGGAGACCTCAGCCCTCCTGCCACAATGAACTGAATTGGCCAGCAACCCAGATGAGCCTGGAAGCACATTCTTCCCTGGAGCCCCGAGCACAGAGCACGGTCCTGCCAATACCTGGATTTCGGCCTTGTGAGCCCCAAGCGGAGGACTTCTGACCTGCGGAAGGGGCAACAGCTTGCCAATAATAAATGATTGCTGTTTTAGCCATTAATTTGGTGGTAGTTTGTTTGGGGAGCAATTGGAAACTAATAGGAATGGCATTTCTCCTTCCCGTGTCCTGGGCGGAAGCGAGCAGGTTCCTGCTGGGATCCCTGGGAGACAGTGTCCGACAAGCCTTAGAGTTACCTGTGAGGAAGCCCAACACTTACCCACCTGCTCCCGCATCAGTCCTTGCCTGAGGGTGATTCCGGGAGTGCATGCGGGTGCTAGCCTTGGAAGCTGGGGCGGGGCCGGGGGCGTGGGGGGCATGTCACATGCCTGGGGAAATGCGTGGGGCCCTGGCAGCGTTTGCTAGAGTCTTCTTCATAAATCCCTCAGCACCTCCGTTTGGACATAAAACAAATGTCCTTCTGGGTTCATGAATACACTTTCTCAGCATCCATTGTCTAGGCTGCGGCCTGTGTGCTCACAGAGGATGTGAAACCGGCATTCGACGTTCGGCCGTCTTGGTTTCCTCTCTCGTATAAAGAGATGTGCAATCATCACTGTTTCGAGAGCGGTATCTTCTAGATTTCTGGAAGTTTCTCGTCAGCTCAAAAAGCGACGTTCTATCCTTTCCCTGTACGTGGGTCCCCGGGGGGATGCACCCAGATCCCGGCTTGCTGCTTTCCGTTCCCGTGAGTGACACCCAGACAAGGAACAGTGCGCGGGGGAGCAGGGCGGCTCGAGCCGGTGGTGAGAGGGAGCCTTTGCTCGGGTACAAAGTGGCCGGCAGATCCCTACAGAGAAGGAGCATCATCTCTAGGCAAAAGGGGGGCGTAGCTCTTGAGAAATGCACAGATTTCCCGAAGCAAAATGTCATGCGTTTGTTTTCTTTTCTGGTGGGAGTAAAACTGACCCCATAAAAATAACAGTTTATCTTCAGGCCTCGGAATAGAGGCAGCTCTGGGGGGGTGATCAAAACAGAGTGTTTGAAGGAATAGAAACATCTTCGAGGTCACAGGGTAGCACGGAGCCCGGCTTTTGGCAGTGTAATGACGAGTCTTTCGCCATGGGGTTGGGGGGTAGAGCCCACATCTCGCTGTGAATGCACACCCCGTGTGTGCTCTGTCACCGCCTACACAAAATCCTCCCTCCTGCCATCTTCCCTCCTTCCGCCCCCCTGCCCAGCTCAGAGGAGCTGGCTTCCCTTAGCTCCAGAGAAAGAGTGGACTGAACCCTCTAGAAGACTTTCTGTCTCTGAGGCTTACCTATTCGGGACATTTCATAGAAATGGAATCCTCCACTATGTGGCCTTGTGCGTCTGGCTTCTTTCACTGAGCGTGCTGTTTTCAGGGCTCTAGCTCAGATTTACAGTGCAGGGCTCCTGGGAATGGTAAGGCGGTGTCTTCCATGATGGATATCGAGTCCTTTCTTGAGAGTGGGTATTAAGTTCCTGACACTTCTTTTGAACTGAGCAGTAATAATCCAGCTGCAGAATCTCCACACATGGAGGACCCTCCGCCCCTGGAGGTGCCCAGTGTCTGTGGGTTTAAAATTCTGCGTGTAATTCTGAGGATACCCCCAGACTGAGAACCTCTGGAAAACGTTTTTATTTTGTACTCCATCATCAAATTTAACATTTAGACCTGTATAATAATATGTCTATAATAATTATATAATATATTTGCAATTGCAATAATAATCGTGCCCCCCCCCCGCCCCGAAAACCGCCATTTTATGGATGAGGACACAGTGGGTCAGAGAGGCCCACTGAGTTGCTCACAGTGATTGAGTGGCAAGCTGGAACCAGAGCCAGATTTGCATGACTCTTAAGACCTAAAAATTAGGGGAGGGGCGGCTTATAAGGAGGGGGAAGGGGATGGGTGAGCACAGAGATAGGACCACATATTCATCAAACCCTTTTGATGGTCCTCTCAGGCCCCCAGGACACACGGGCTGCTCAGTGCTCAAGTGTGGCTGGTTTGCCTGATGCAAGTGGAGGGCAAGTCCATGCCTGGCACCTGGGATGTCCGGCAGGACATCTGCCCTCATCCTCTCTCTTGGCACATTGGCCCCGGAGGCCACGGAGCCTCACAATGAGAGGGTCCTGGAGGCCTGATCATGATTTGGAGGAGAGCCACCTGGAAAGACTGCCTCCCTTCATGTGTTCAGAGACAAGCCAGAAGTACACTTTTACTGCATTCATTCCCAATGGCTGTTGTAACAAGTTACCCCAAACACAATGGCTTCAAACAACAAAACTTTATTATATATACAGTTATTATATATGACCTCCCACTCTAGAGATCAAAAATCCTAAAATCAAGGTGTTGGTTGGTATGCCTTCCTTTCGGAGGCTCTAGAGGAGACTCTACTTCCTTTTCTTTTCCAACTTCTAAAGGCGCCCTCATGCCTTGGCTCCTTCCTCCATCAGCAAAGCTAGAAACACGGCATCTCCAAATGTCTCTCTTCTCTCACTGTCACTTCTTTGACTCTGACCCTCATGCCTCCCTCTGATGAGGACCCTTGGGCCCACCCAGATCATCTAGGGTAATCTCCCCATCTCAAGATTTTTAATTTAATCACATCTACAGAATCCTTTTTGCCATGTAAAATGTCACATTCACAGCTTCTGGGAACTAGGACATGGTCACCTTTGAGAGGCCCTTACTTCAGTCTATCATGCTGTTTTAGCCACTGTGATTTGGGATTATTTTTCCAGCAGCACACAGGATTACTCTTACTATTGCCCAGGGGATTACCAAAATCAGAAATCTTTATCTTCTAGTGGTGCCCTGCTCAGACCTGACTGTAAATCAAGGAAAAGTGAAATGGGTTGTCTTGGAAGGACAGAGATTTCTCTTTGAGTGGAGTGTGGATGCCCATTTGGAATTGCTCTGGAGAAGGTTCCGGTCGCCAGCCTCAGTTGCTAATGGTAAAAGGAAGACAGGACTAGAATTCAGGAGAAGATACCTCTCATTCCCAGTCAGCTACCAAAAGGCTCAGAGCAATTTGTTTTCCCTCAGAGAGCCTCACTTACATCCTCTGTAAAATGGAAGACTTTGCCAAGTTCAGGGTCAGGAAACATAGGGCATGTGGGCCCCTCCTGTACCATTCTGTGCCCACAGCAGACATAACCAATCGATCACAGCAGAGCAACCATCTCATTCAATTCAGCTTGAACGTAGCACTTGCTCAGAAATGAGCAAGATGAGACCCCACTGAATTCAGGGGCCAGGATGGTCTCGAAGCTCTGTTTCATTTTTTTCATTCTATGAAATCGTGATTTTTGTGAGCAACCAAATCCCAGCGGGTTGTGGAGTTGGAGAACATTTCTCCTAACAGTTAGAGCTGCTCGGCCTCGAGACCTGCCTGAGGAGGCCCCAGGCAGCTTTCCCCTGGGAGTCAGGCCCTCCCACGTGTAGCCCCGCTTCTAAATTACACGGTTCAAATTTCCCTTCCTCTGCTTCGGGATGGGGGAGGGCTAGTCATTTTACAACCGTACAATACAAACAATATTTCTCTTGGAGACGTTTTTCATTCCCAAGGCCATTTCCCTGAGACCCAAGAGTTCAAAGACATTGCAGGGTGTTGTTGAATTGTATTTCTTAAACCCACAGAGTCCACTCAATGTTCACTCCTGCTCAAGGGCTCAAACCTGTATTTGTGCCGATTTCAAGCACCCCCTGCCCAGACCACGGCCACCTCACCACGTTTGCTATTTCCTTTCGATCACCCTCATTACACCGACCTCTGGGACACGATAGGTCTGCTGAGCTGCGTGACGACAGTCTTCCCTCTTGTGTTTCTCAGTGTGTATGTCATTTTTGCCTCGGGTTTTGTGCGTTTGCCACAATCACTAGAGTGTTTTGCAAAGTACTGATATTTGAATGTCCATGATTTGTTCGAATGTTATATTTTAAAAAACAGGGTTTGCCAATGCTCAGATCCTGCTTGCATCATTGGCATGTATGAAGTCTCCTTAAATTGAATTATATGATAATGGTTATTACAGACGCAGGCTCTGGGGGCAGGCTGTCAGTTGCGCGACGTTGGGTAAGTTATTTTATCTTCCTGAGCTTCAATTTCATCCAAATATGAGAATAATAATAACATTTATTTGTGGCAAGATCTGCTAATATCTCTCACTTTGCTTCCTCCTTTCTCCCTAAGCAAGAAAAACCCTGATTCTTACCTGGACATGTAGCCAGCTCAAATAGAAGCAGTATTTTGCAGCTTTTTTTTTTTTTTTTTTTTTACACCAAAGTCCTGTGACTGAGTTCTGTTACAGGGGGCATAAACCAATATGCTTATGCATAAAGAGTGTTGGTAAGGAGGGCATGTGCCCTTCTTTATTGCTTCTTCCTTCTTGCTGGCTAGAATTTTATGTGATGGCTGTATCTCCAGCAGCCATATTGGCCTATGAAGGTGACCTTGGGAATGGAGGCCACACACAGGGTAGACCAAGAGGGAAAGGGTGGGAGTCCACCAGTCCCAGTTCTTGCACTGCTTACCTTGGAATTTTTAAATTTTACCTAAACTACTCATAGTTTGGGTTTTTCTGTCACTCATTTTGGACTTGATCCAAGTGATACATTCACATCAAAAGTTTGTCTTGAAGTTTAGATGTGTTCCGAGAGGGTTTAACAGCTTTAAAATGCTTAATACATGGTCTCGGACAGACAGCCCTCAACATGTGATGGTTATTACTTGTATTATTCATTAAGCAAAAATAGGGTTACATTTGAGTTATTGTGTTTCTCACAAAAGAAACCTAAGCTGACTTGCATGCAGAATATGAGTCTGTGATGCTCTGAATGTGTGCCATGGCGCCTGGCCCACTCAGACGGACCTAGACCCCATATTCACTACTCCACAGTCCCACTAAGATTGCCAGATAAAATACAGAATATTTGACCTTCAGATCAACAATAAATGATGATAAAGTATGAATGTGTCCCAGATATCTCAGGGGACATATTTATGCCAATACATTATTCACTGGTTTTTTTTAATGTTTTATTTATTTATTCATGAAAGTCAGAGAGAGAGAGAGGCAGAGGTAGAGGGGGAAGTAGGCTCCCCGCTGAACAGGGAGCCCGATGCGGGACTCGATCCCAGGACTCTGGGATCATGACCTGAGCCAAAGGCAGACGCTTAACCATCTGAGCCACCCAGGCGCCCCACGTTATTCACTGTTGATCTGAAATCCACATTTAACTGGGAATCCTGAACTTTTCTTTGCTAACTCTGGCAACCCCAATCCACTCTTCCTAAACTGGAGTAGGGATCCTTACAGGTTGGGTTCCTGAGGAAGCAGACCCTGAGACAAAATCAGTGTCTCAGAACCTCTCAGGAGGTTCACGGGCTGTGTTTGGGGACGAACGTGTATGTGGGAGGAGAAGGTGGACTGGGCTGCCGTGTGGTCACAAAGAAGGCCTCATTGACCCCAAGGGGAGCTCTGGGTGGAGACGCCCTGCAGAGGGCTCAGGAGCAGGGCGATGGGCCTGGGCCTTTCTACCTTCTCTCCACCTGGTCACCGGACACCAGACACCCAAGAGGGGGCCTGACCGTGGGGGTTGTAACTGTTAGAGGCTGAAAGCAATTCCTAGAGAGGGACTCAGCTAAGAATGATCAGCCCCTGATACCCCCAACAGACCAAAGGGCATATCCCAGACACATCATGGCACCTACTATAGGCCTGAAGGATGATCTCTAAAGAAGCTATGCGCGGCCTGGCCAGGACAGCTGTGTGCACCGGGGGCAGGCGGTGCTGTTGGTGATGGCCAAAGAATCAGCTCATCTCTCTCAGGGAGCTCAAAAAAGGAGCATTCAAAAGAGAAGGTCTGTAGCTGACTCACAATGGTGACCCCTTAAAGTAGGGTCATGACAAGCCCATTTCTGTGTGGGAAACTACGTAACTGGGACCCTAGAGTTATCCGGAATCCCAAGGAAGCTTCTTACTCTGTGATGACTGGCTTTTAGGATTCTTCTCTGAATTTCTTACTTCCCTGAGTATCCTGAAAACAGATCCCCAGCATCTGAGGTAATCTGAAGGCACCTCTTCTCCTTGTACCCTAAAAAGGAATCAGCAGTGTAGCCCTAACAGCTGCTGGGCCCCCCACGGCCCAGTCTCGGCATGGACCCTCATACAGAGAAGCACAGCCCAGGGACCAGAAGTTATTAAAAAGACCTTCTGACGTCCATGGGCATCTCTAAAACAACATGGACAAGTATCCAATTCACAGCTCATGACCTCACTTCTCAAATGCTCTTTCCCCTTCCCCCAGCACCACTCAGCCGATCCGAGCCTCCCCTTACCCACCTGTAAACCTGCCAAACCCATCCCTCTCCCCGCAGCCCCGTTTTGTGGCTCTTCCTCACGTAGATGGCTTTTCTAGGTGGGTTGTGGCCACTCTTGTCCCACCTTTCTGATCCTGTTTCTTGTCCCATTGTTCTCTTTCTCATTCCCAAATATCTGACAAATACATCATTTTGAAATAATTTGGGGAGGTCAAGGTGCAGCCGGGGCAGAAACATTTTCATATTCATAAATCTAACTCTCACCACAAGGATGATTAAAAAAAACAAAAACAAACCACCACTTCTTGAGCATATACTATGTGTCAGGCACTGACCTGAGGATTTTCCATTGTCTACAACATTTGATCTTCACATCGAACCCCTGATTTGCAGAGAATAACTGGACTGGAGCCCAGGTGCAATGAACTCGCAGGGTCCCCCACTCTGTGTCCTTCGAAGAGACACACAAACCCCTGTGACATTGAATTTGCAGGATATTTGTCTGCTCTGCCTCTTGTCTTTACATAATCTCACCTTTCTCCTCTCCCTTTAGCCTCACAGCACCCTGGAACCCCAAACACACACACACACACATGCGCACACGACCAAAACCGACTCCCCTAAATGAACACCCCATTCCAGCATTCCTTGGAAAGGAGAAGATGTTGTTGTGCTCAGGTAAATTTTCTGAGAGATTTTCGGGAGACTCTCATTTCAGAAGCAGAGTGCCAAAGAATTCTTATCCTGTTGCACCGACGTGCACAATGGCTTGAGGAGAAACATTTCAGCTCTTTGTCACAGTCACTGTTTTCCTCTTCTGCTTATCACGAGACATTCTTTAAAGGCTGAAATTACAGTCACCTTTTCTGGGAAGCAGGATTCCAGGGCAGGTGATAGGCATAGGAATAATCTCCGCATCTCTGAAAAAGCAGTTCTCAGGAATGTTTCCAGTTCCTCACTAAGAGGGCCTCTAGGGATGGTGGAGCCTCTTGTTTCTTATTCCAAGGCAGGTGGGCGGTGTCCTCAGAGTGATGACCATCTGATGTTTGGTTACCCCACCTCCTCCATGTACCCTCCCTCTGGTAACTGTGTCTCACTTTCCTTCTGCAGACCCAACCTCCCCCAATCTCAGATCACAGGATCTGAGCAAAGCTTATTGCCCCGCCCCTCCTTCTTCTAAAGGCTGAGCACATGGCTGAGACTTCACATGCTCCTTGCCTACAGGGATTGGCTATGGGACGTGGGTGTTGCCCAAGCAGAGCCTGTGATCCAGGGGCTGTTCTGCTGGAAATGAGATCTTGAAGAGGATGTAGGATCTAGAGTTGCTGGCAGACATTTTGTTGTTATGAGGGAAGAGTCTGAGAAGAAAACCAACATGGCAGAGAGTAGAGCAATAAGACAGAGAGAGAGAGGGGGAGAGAGAGAATGGATCTTGTTGATGTTATGTAAGCTCCTGATCCAGTCATCCCTTCCAGACTTACCCTTCCATTTTTTAATCACATGAGCCAATACTCTTTCCTTAAGCCGGATCAAGGTCCTTGTCACTTACAACCAAAGACATTCCAACTTATACATAAGGGAAAGGAACAGAGAATCCTTGGTGGGTGAGAAGCCATTTGGGAGGAGCCACCAGCTTCATCTTGGCTACCATCAAATGACATTTCCAAATTGCAAACTCGTTCTGTGGGATATATTTTGAAGGAAGAGTTGGTAGGATTTGCTAATTGGATATGGGGTGTAGAGAAGGAGAATGTCGGGAATCGCTTTGAGTTTTTGGCCTGGGCAACTGCAAGAATGGGGCAGCCATTAACTGAGGTATTCGCATGGGATCGAGAGTCCCACTAGGCAAATGGAGCTGTGAATACTTACTTTAACAGAATGTCAGCCGGTTGAATCTGTTTTTCAAGTATGGATTAAAAAACATGTGCGGAGTTTCTGCTAGCTTAATCAAAAGTCCTTTTATTTTGTCGTGGGAAAACACAACTGTGCCTGGGTTCTATGTGCAAAGCAGTATTTCAGACTTTTCTTTTTTGTAAAGTGATTATCACCTGCCTATGGGTTAGCCACTTTGGCTTATTGGCCTTCTAAAATGGCAACGGTGAATGGAAACATTTGCAAAACCTTATCCGAAACAAGATTTCTTTAAAGCTTTCATCCTAACAGAATTCAAAGTATGAAGAATACCGTGTGCATGAGCTAGTGTCCTTGGTCTCCCTCTGGAGGCGACAGGAAGTGAGGACACGGAAGGGCAGGACCTGAGGGTGCCAAGCACCTAAGAAGGCGCTGAGCCGCCCTCTGCCTCCTGGAGGAGCTCCAAGTCCCCCAACTTAAAAACAGAGAATCAGAGGCCTGGAGTGGGGTCTGGGTGGGATTTGAGGCCAGAGGAGGCCTAAGCTGCGCTCTCTGGGTGGGAGCTAGCACCAGCAGCAGACCCTGGCGAGTCGCCGCCGTGCATGGAGCAGGTGAGAAGCGGCTGCCGGGCTCTGCGCCTCTGCAGCAGGCCCACCTCTGCCTGAAGAGCAGGCCCAGCTCCGGGGGCGGAGGCCGCCTTCTCCCCTGCCTCTCCGGCGGAGGCGCAGAAATAGTGGAGGCCAGAGCGGCCTTGGAGAGACTGTCGCCTGGACGCACGGGATGAAGGATGCTGCGGACGCTGCCTTCAAGAGCCTGTGACCCAGGACGGGCGGATGTCATCCATCCCAGTGGGTACCAGTCTGCAGGGATGACGGCCGGCAACCCGGTGTGCCCCCAGCTCCGACGGTGTGCTCGCAAGGGCCTCGGGGATGTACATGTGGCCTCGGACAGGCGCATCCAGGGCGGATGCAGATTTCCTGCACCAGCTGAGTGAGGGGCCCCAGGAAGCCACGGGTGGAGTTATGGAAAAAGCATCACATTTCCTTCTGGGGCATGACATTTGTGCCTGACTCATGGTGGGGCTTGTCCAGGATCATTAGGAGGCGTACACGAGCTTGCTGTGAGTATGTAAATTTTGTTCATTTTGGATATAAATTCATGTCTCTAATAAGAGCCCACGTGGGGTGACCCGGATGCCCCCCAGGTACTGCCCAGCCTGTGTCTGCCTTCGGGCTTCGGATAAGTGGGTGTCGGGTCCTGAACGTTGATGGTCAGCGCGCATCCCTGCCCATCTTGGCCTCCACCCCTCCTGCCTTGACCGTCCCGGACCCCCAGCTCCAAATTCTTCTCCCCAAGTTCCGCAGAGCTCCCCAGCTCAGGTCATGCCTCTTCTCACCCAAAGCCCTGAAGGCACTCAGAACCCAAAGTCCTCCAGTTAACCGGGGTCCCTGCTCAGAAACCGCTGGAATGATGGACTGCATCTGAGGCAGCAAGCCCCACCTTGCACAGAGCAGGTGCTCTGCCACTGCGGGCTTCTCAGCACCCCCACAGCTCAGGGTGAAAGGTGTGTAGGGGGTTGTGTGGGAACCTCTCCCAGGCCGTGATGGAGCCCAGCTGGACGGGAGGCAGCATATCCTCCCGTCCTGACAGCTGGCCTCTGGCGGCGTGGTCTTCAGGGCCCTCCTCCGGGGCCAGATCACATTCGCAATGACTGCAGGTGCTGGGGGTTCAGGGAAGCAGAGCAGGGAGGGGGCAGTGGAGGGGCAGAGGCGGAGAGCCCCTGTTTATGTGCAGCCATGGAGGGGTCCTGAGAGGGAGCCATCAGTCTGAGAGACTTGGAACTTAACCTTATGGGCTGCAAGTGTCTGTTTTCCCTGTCACATGGGGACCTGCCCCTTCCTGGGCAGGGATTAAACACTCAGCTTCCTGGAGGTCCGGGTCAGGCAGGAGTGCCCAGCCGGGTCACCTCCTGGGTGCGATTCATTCCCGGCTGGGAGTGAAGGGGTCAGAATCCCCAACCTCTCCTTGACAGGAACAGGAACTCACTCAAATTCTAGAATCAGTTTGTAGCCCTGGCTGATCCTTGCTTTCTGGTGGTCGCCACACAGCAGAGCCACGTGGTTAAAGAAAGGTCTGGGAATAATGGGGCTGACACACAAAGATGGTATTAAAAATGGTATTAAAAGATGGTATTAAAAAAAAAATTTCCGTGTAGTGGGGCTCAGAATAGATCCAAACTGAAAATACTACAAATGTCCAGTGATGGGGGACGTTAAAAAAAAAAAAAAAAAGTAACATAGTCACAAAATGGAATACTAGCCAGTCACTGAAAACCAGTGATGTGTTTGGTCAAACGACATGGCATTGCTGTTTTATAGATCAGAACAGCTGGATATTGGTGATGTCATGCAGTTTGAAGATAGATCTGCATTTCTATAGATAATACGAGCAAAAATGCAAAATATTGAACAATAAGGAAAGCAGGAGCTCACTTTTGTGCAACAAATGTATTTATATGTGTGTATTTCCACATGCATTATAAAAATATATAAATAGGTAGAGAGAGAGAGAGACACCAAATGGGTGGCAAATATAAGCATTTGAAATTGCTTTTACGCCTGTTAGTATTTGATTAAACTGCTTTTGCAGTGTCAATGTATAATTCTTACGATCAGAGAGTAATATTTTATTTTTAGCAGTAAAGATGTAGCAGAAGCTGTTGGGGTGCCCCAGTTTGGGGGGAATGCCCCTCCCCCACTGCCCTCATGGTCACACAGGTGGCTCCCAGGAGCCAAGCTCACACCACATGACCCTCTCCCAGCTGTGGTGACTACTGGGCCACGGTGGGCCAGTCAGAGTCCCTTCCCTGAGAAGGTGAACTTGGGACAGGGAAGAGGTCCAACTCTGAACCGTCATTTGGGGGCTATGGGGCAGCCCCCCCGCAAACAGCCCCCCACCAGCACACCACCGCTAATAGCAACAACAAAGCAGCAATAGCAGCAGGGCTGAAGCGGAGGGGGCCCTTACCGTGTCCCAAGGCCTGGCTGCTTCTCACGTCCAAACTCATCCGTCCTCCCGGTTTTAAAGAAGAAGAAGCTAGAGCATGGTGCGGTTAAGTCACCTGCTCCCTGGGACTCAAACCCCAGCTGATCTCTACGAGGGAGAGTCCATATGTCCACGACAGAAACCTTGACTGATAAGATCCCCATTTGGGGGGACCCCTTGCACGCCACCATGGGGGAGCCCAGCTGGCTCAGGAGGCCCGCATCTCCTCCTGCACTCCTGGCCACATTCACAGAGGTGTGGCGTGGGGAGCGAGGAGGGGAGAGGAGGGGACTCCTCCTGGTTCCTGGCGGCAGAGGCTCTGAATCGTCTGTGAGCCCCCTGTTGGCCTCATCAGTCACGGGTCAGCGAGGGCTCTTGGCTCCCCTTCGAAGATGAAGCGCGGATCCGGCCCCCCATCTCCAAGTGTTGCCCCAGCCTGGTTCTGGCCACCATCCTCTCTCCTGGATGAGCCCAGCAGCTCCCCTCCAGCCTCCCTGGCTCCGGCCTTGCCAGAGGGGCCCCCATCACACCCCTGCACAAACCCTCTGAGGGCTCACCTTGGCCCCTGCGGTAAGGGCTGCAGGGCTTGACCATGTAGGAGAGCTGGCCTGCCCCCCAACCGACCCCACCCCAATTCAGCACGTGCCCTGCCTCCCGAGCCTCACCTGTTCCCTGCTGCTGGCGCCTCCCGGGTTCTGTCTGGCCTCCGGGACTTTCCACGCACTGTCGCTCTGCGAGGAGCCTAGACCAGAGCAGATAATCATCATTTACGGAGCACTGACCACCGGCCAAGGACAGTTCTAAGCACTTGGCACTCTCATTAAAACCTCACGGTGGCTCAGCCACCTCTATGGCGTCTTTCAGGAAACGGAAGGATGGAGTGACCCCTAAGCGTGGAGCTCACGGGACCCCAGGCAGCCCGGTTCCCAAACTTGTGCTCCCCGCAGCACACCACCCTGCCTGAGAGCCCCGCTCTCAGATTTGCTAAATCTGCATCCCCAGCTCCGAGCGGGGCGCCCATGAATCGCAGAAAGCCTGCTGATCAGCAGCGCCGTGCAGGGGGAGGGACGTGAGGGCCTCCGGCCTGGGTGGGCCTGGGTCTGAGTCTAGCTCTGCTACCTCCTAGCTGGCGGACCTGGAGCCCGCGACCTAGCCTCTCGTGGCCTCAGTTTCCCCTTCTGTAAAATGGGCGCTAAAACCGTTACCTCACTGCGGTGTTTGCGGGGCAGGGGACATGGGACAAAGTGGCGGGTGCACTCCGTGGCCCGCACACAGCAGGTCGAGCTCCCGGCAGGTCGCGGCTGGGACTGCTGGTGTTTTTGCTCCTGCGACTCGGTATGTCTGAGGAAGTGCAGGTCAGATGCGAGCTGCTTCAAGGGGCCTCCTGCTTTTTCTGGGGGGGCCGGCTTGGAGCCCATGGGCCCCCTAAAGAGGAGCAGCCGTTCTCCGGAGATTTTTTTCCGAATGGAGAGCGGGTCTTGTTTGCAGGAGCAGAGCAGCCTGACCCTCAAAGTCCATTCCCCGTTGGCGGCCTTGCCGACCGCTCAGCACTGAGTCACATAACTGGAGACGTTGGGGGCCCAGGCGCCGGGGTGGCCGTTCCTTGCTGGGCCCCCTCTCCCCATCTGCAGGGAGGAGGCCACGGAGACAACCCGATGAGATAATGCAGGTGGAGTGTCGGGCCGAGCGTCTGGCCCTTGGGGGGCGGCCAGGGGGTGCCATTTGGTTCATGAGCCGAGGCGCCACCCTCTCGTTGGGTGGCCTTGGGCACAGCCCGTGGCCTCTCTTGGCCCGTTCTCCTCACTGTTAGAGGGGATGAGCCCTGTTTTCCAGGGCGAGTCCCCCGAGTCTCCCAGTACCCGAACTGGAGCTAGAACACAAGCTCTCTCTCCCCGCCGGGGTGGGTGCGGCTCTCGGCCCACCTTCCAAGTCACCGAGGTGTGCCCCAAGCCCACGAGAACAACCAGAGCTAGCATGCAGCGAGCACTCCCCCGTGTCTCTTCCTTCCTCCTCACAGGGGCCTGGGCACTGGGTGGTCTTCACCCCTTCTTGCGGACGACCCATCCGCACTCCGAGAGGCGAAGCCACTTGCTCGACTCACAGAGCTGCTGGGTGGCCGGCGGCGAGCCTCGGGTGGGGGGGGTCTGACACGAGGGGACGCCTTCCTAACAGCCACATCGCAGTGTACCGACCAGAAGGGCTCCGAGGCCCTCAGGCCCCGCCCCACGCCCCCGCAGGCCTTCCAGAAGCCCGGCTGGCCCCACGTGGACGTCCAGTCCAGCAGGCTCTGCACCCCCCCGCCCCGCCCAGCATTTCCACGGCCTTCCAGAAGAGCAGTAGTCTGTTTCCCAAACTGCCGCCCCGCAGCTGCCCCTGCTGGCTCTGTGGGGACTGGGAGGGGGCACTGAGATCACAGGGAAGGGCCGGCCCCAGGGCTGGAAGCCTCACCCCAGAGCAGCTCTGGGGACGGCACCGGGCCTTTGTCAGCCTCACGCACTCACGAAACCGGGTTGAACCAAAGGTCAGATTTTACTGCAAATCTAGAAAGATCCTCGCTGGTCAGCCAACCCAGGAACCAGCTCTGTGAAAGGGCTACAGGGGGCTTTCCTGGCCATTTTCACGGCAGCTTTTATGACTTGGTGGGTGGAAAATGGAGAGCCGAGCCAAGGAATTCTCTGGCTCCCTTTGAGTCGGCAGCGTGCTCGCAACAGTGGCCGGGAGCCTCCAGTGTTGGGGATGCACGAGCCCGGGAGGGCTCCACAGAGGCAGGTTCGCCCCGCAAAGGGGACCCGGGCTGGAATGGGAAAGGCTGACGCCGAAGGCGGTGGCCGGAAGGCTCGACAGAGGCAGAACTGGTCAGAGCCGGACGTGGTCAGACCCGGAACGAGGGGAAATTTCCCGCAGACTAGAGGTGCAGAGACAGAAGTACCCGGCTGGTTCTGCATTCATCCTCCTCGTGCTCGATTTTGGAAATGCATCACCCTTGCACTGGGACGGCGTCGTGCCTCCCACCAAAAGGAGGGGTCTGTCCCGCCCTCCTGGAATCTGACTGGTGTGTGGCTTGCTTCTGACAATAGCCTCTGGCAGAAGAGATGCTGCCCCTGTTCCAGCCCTAGGCCATGGGATGCTGTGCACACTTCTGCTCCACCTCGGGCCCCACTGCCCGCCCCCCACTGCTGGGAAACAAGCCGGATTGGCTGGCTGGAGAAGGAGAGACGTGGGGTCCAGTCACTCCCTCACCCCAGTCCCCACCATTAATGTGAGCGGGGTAATTTGAGAACAGCTAGCCCTCAACCTCTCTCTGCAGCTGACTGCAGACACAAGTTCAATCCCAGCCTCGATCGGTGGAGACCATCCTAGATCAGCAGCACCTTCCAGCTGACCTATCTATTTCTGAGAAACAATAAGTGGTTGTCGTTTTAAGTCACTCAGTTTTGGGGTGGTTTGTTATGTAGCAGTGGGTCACGGATACATACCCCCTCTCACTTTCCCTTTTGTCAGCACCCCCATCCTGGCTGGGCCTTCTTCCTATCCAATCCTCCTGGCCATTGTGTGCTTTAGCGATTGTCTTCCACGTTAGAGTGGATGCTCTGCGGGGACAGGAACCGGGTCTGTCCTATTCAGTAGAGCCTGGCATAGGGTCTACATATATTGGGACTTTAATAAATATTGGTGGAGGGACGCCTCTATGGCTCAGTCGGTTAAGCATCTGACTCTTGACTTTGGCTCAGGTCATGATCTCAGGATGGTAAGATCGAGCCCCACATCGGACTCTGCACAGGGCGTGGAGCCTGCTTAAGATTCTCTCTCCCTCTGCCCCTCCCCCCTCTAAAAAATAGTATTGGTTGAATGGATTAATTAATGAATTAGTTAGTGCTTATTTGGTTTAATGTTTATGGACCAGAAGCTCCATGAAGGGGGACCCATGAAGGGGGACCCATGAAGGGAGACCCTGTTTGTCTTCATCTCCATCATCCCTCAGTGTTAAGTTCAGTCACTAGCACACAGTAGATGCTTCATAAATGCTCACCGAATAAATGAATGAATTTGTGTGCATCCCACACACTGCAAGAAACTAGAAGACGAGACGTCTCTGTGTGTGTCTGCGTCTATGTGAGCACGTAGCGATTCCGCTTTGATCCAACCCACTGCAAGTCCCAGGCTATAACTCAAAGCAAATTTTCACTGGTGTGGACTGTATGGAGGACCACTCGGCAGGGGACTGAGTGGAATAGCTTTTGTGGTAGGTGGGATACTAGCCCCCGCAAATGTCCACATCCTAATCCCTGAAACCTGAGAATATATAACCTTACCTGAAAAAAGGGACTTCGCAGATGTGAACAAGGACTTTGAGAGGGCAAGATGATCCTGGATTATCCAGGTGGGCTCCATGTAACCCCAGGGATCCTTATGGGGGGGGGGGCGGGTAGGAGGGTCTGAGTCAGGAGAGAGATTGGAAGACGCTGCAGTGCTCGTTCTCAGGAAGGGGGAAGGGGCCAGGAGCCAAGGGATGCTGGCAGCATCTAGAACTTGGAAAAGACAAGGAAATGGATTCTCCCAGAGAGCCTCCAGAAAGACACCAAGCCTGGATTTCCCAAGGAGACCCATTCCAAACTTCTGATCTCTAATGTTGTAAGAAATGTGTGTGGTTTTAAACCACTAAGTTTGAGGTGATTTACTACAGGCCCCAGAGGTATCTCATTCACCTTTAACCACTTTCTTTAGTGAACAGTGACTTGGGTGTGTCCCAGGCTCGGCGAAGGCCTGGTGCCACCTTCGAGACCTCTGAGAAGGGCCTCGTGCACCCCCCACTTCTGAGGAGGTCAACCCGGAACTGTTCCCTGCGGGCTGCCTGAGGTTTGGGAGGTGACTTTTCGGACACTGCAGGAGAGAGAGGAACTGGAGCAATGCCGTGTGGGCAGCGTCAGGGCAGGTTAAGGTCTGGCTGGCTTTGGGGACCAGCGGGGTTTCCCCGGACACATTTACAGAAGGCAAACCTCCTTGATAGTTGATTGCAGGAGATGTAATTCAGACTCTGTGATGCATTTTTTTTCAAGATTTTGTTTTTAAGTAATCTCTACACCAGGGGGCTCAAACTTAAAACCCTGAAATCAAGAGTCGGTGTTCTACAGACTGAGCCAGCCTAGGCGCCCCATAGACTCTGTAATGGATTTTGTAAAAATGTTTCCCTGTCTGGCACGTGGTCCCCTCATGCTGAAAACACCTCTAGGTTTTCTTTGAGGAGGGACACTTGCCCCAGTTCCAGCCCACCTAACGCAGGCTCACATCATCCACCCCTGCGATGCAGGTGATCCCATGACACAGACCCAGCCAATCAGTGAATCCCACTTTCTAGGCCACAGGGATTGGTTCAGGGATGAGCATGTGACCCAGGTTTGTCCAATCAGAGCCAACATGGACCCTTCAACCCTACCTCCGGGGTGAAGGGAGTTGCTTTTCCTGGTGGGGGCTCTGGGAGGACAGGACGGTCTACTGGGGTTGCTGGCAGCATCTTGCCATCCGAAGGGGAGCTTCTGCATGAGAATGGAGTTAACACCCAGGAATGCAGAGCTGAGGGGTGGAGGGACAAACACGGGGTGGGGGGGAAGGGGGTGCTTTGAGAGAGAGAGAATGGGTGACATTGTCAGAGCCCCTGGATGGAGCCACACCTGATTCTACTTCACAACTCCTGGATAAGCCAGGAAAATCCTCCCTTGTCCATCCCTAAGCCAGTGTGAGTGAGGTTTTCTGTCGCTTGCAGCCAAGAAAGCCCTCTCTAGTACATAACCATAATGGCACAGCTACAAGGACCCTTTGACTCCATTAGGTTTAAGCCCCGCCTTCATTTTGCAGTTGGAAGAAACAAAAGCCCAGAGAGGCCATGATACTTGCATGAGGTCACACAGCAGGTCGTGCCAGAGTCAAGACTGGTCCCAGCTTAGGACTCCTTTCTCTGCCCTGTGGTGAGGCGAGTCAGTGGACCTCATTCCTGCCCACCAAACATCCTTTACATGAACGTCCGCGAACCTGAAAGCAAGAGTTAGTAGTTAGGCTGGATTCTCATGAGGCTGTGCGGAGACCCCTGGCCCCGACAGGCCACCCCACAGAACGGAATTGTGGATCTGGGAGCTGGTGACTGGGGCAGGAGGCTGGAAATGCAAATGGTAGCCCCCAGCTGCATGCTGGTGCTCAGCCCTGGCACTTCCGCTCTCCTGAGCTCTTCCCCCCGTTTGTAAACCCGGCATAACAACAATGTTGGTGTCTTTCATTCAGTCATTCGACTAACGTGTACTGAGCAGCTGCTGTATGCCAGGCACTGTGCTGGGCAGTGGAACTTGGGGTGCCTGAGAGCACAGAACCCCTGTCTGCTGCTACAGCTTGGGGCGTCTTGGGGCTCTTGGGGCTGCTGTAAGGACTAAAGAAGACCCCGTTTGACCAAAAGAGCTGGATGGGGGACTCAGCGTCTGAACTGCGGGGTGGTCACAGGGCTGGAGGTGTTTGTCAGAACTCACAGAATTCCTCCACTAGGTGTAACTTCTAGCTCAGTGAATAAACGATACTCAATCTCATAAACAAAGTTAAATAATATCTTTCCACCGTGGTAGGCTCATTTTGCAAGTCAAGGAGGGACGCTTTACATACAATGAAAGATAAACTCATTAAAACAAAAGAATCAGTTTAGGAAAGAGGGGAGAACAGATGTTGAACGCTCCGCCAGCAGCCATACAGTTTGGAACTGAGCACAGTCTCGGGGTCGGAGCACAGCCGCGCGGACAGAGCACCCTCACACGCACCAGCTCTCGTTATCAGCACGGCCGCCGAGCCTCTCAGCTGTTTCGGATTATCTGTGTCATGACTCCCTTCCCTGAGCTGAGATCACCGAGGAGTGCCCGAAGCCCGGAGCCCACGCCTGCAAGCTGCGCAGAGCAGTGCTGACAAATGGAGCGGCCTGAAAATCATTACCGGGAGGGAGGTCAGCCTCGGGGCTGCTCGCCAGCACCCAGGCACCACCAGGGACCTCTTGGCAAATGCAGGCGGGAGGTGGGGGAAGGGGCCAGCTCCCCATCCTCGCCTGCTGACCCTCACACCCTCTCTTGCCGCCCGGTGCCCAGGAGGCCCTCACGCAGGAGCCCCCAGAGGGCAGGGGGCCAGGTCCACTCCATGTATGTAATTGTCCCTCTGCTGGCCTGAACTCTCCGATGAGGCCAAGAGCACTGTAAATCAAATCGTGGAGTTCACATTCCCGAGGGGGAGGAGAGAGAATTAAAAATACAACCTATGAAGTGAAGCCAGTCAACAGAGAAGAGAGATGAGGGCGCCAGGAGGCCTCTCTGAGGTGATGACACTCTTGAGCACAAGCCAGAAGAAACGGAGTCAACTAGGTGGATATCTGAAACAAAATCCAGGTGGAGGGAGTGGCTGTGCAAAGGTCCTGGGGTGGGAACGTGCCCACTGTGGTCCAGGCACAGCAGTGGCTGGACGGAGACAGCTGGGGGATGGGTCAGACATGTAGCAGGGAAGCCAGATCAGAAGGACACTGGCCCCAGGGGAGCACGCTGGGGTTTATTCAGAGCAGGTTGGGGGCCAACCTTTGAAGAGTGAGAGAGCCGGGGCAGAGCCCTTCACCGCAGCAGGCTCTGTGCAGAGCATGGCAGGTGCAGGGTGGTGTGTCGTAAACAGCCATGAACACCAGGCCGGGATCATTTCTAAACAGAAGCTCTGAGTCCCATGTCAGAGTTACCCACACTCCCTTCCCACCTCCAAAGTCTTCTACCTCGGGAAACAACACCAGGGCTGTATCGGGAGGATTTGCTTTCTTTTCTTTCTTTTTCCAAAAGCATAAAAAGCTGACAAGTGAGAAGAGGCCTTTCCTCTGCGCCAGGCCCCACAGATGTCCATGCATATCTCTGAAGGGATCACCTGCCACGAAATGTGAGACCAGGGACGGGGCCACAGATCAAACGGATGTTGCAGAGTGTCAGCACGATATGTGTCCATATTTGCCAACAAGTTAAAAAAATTATGTTTTGTATGATCCAGGATTTACACAGTGTGATCTTGATGGTGTCACCTTTCTCCCCTTTCCGAGCCCAGCAATCATCTTAAATTCTACTCAAAACAAAGAGCTCCCTGTTGGCAGTTAATCCTCAAAGGGAGAGCTTTGTTTGAGACTAAAAAACCTCATTCAATGACGTTGGCAAGGAGCTGGCATTCCTCGTGCCAGCTCGGCCTGGTATTTCCAGGTCTGACTAGGAGCCTACATTTGAGAGCTTAAGCTCATTTCTTCACCCCGTGCGAGGGAGCGCTCTGTGTCACATGGCCCATTTGTTGAGCAGGTACTGAAGGGAATAATAGGGGAATTAGAACAGCGGTAGGCATAAAAGCAGGGGAGGGGGTGGAGAGATGTCTGGCCATGCTAGAGAGATTTCTGGGAGAATGGGAGCCCGAGGACAGTGGGGGAAGCTGGGTCTTCAGTGAGCTTCCTCCCAGCTCAGTGGATACATGAAAAAATTTTCGTTTGTATTAGCTTTCAATGCTGTGTAACAATTTGCTGTGAATTTCATGGCTTAAAACAACACCCGTTTATTCTTTCTCATGTCTGTGGGACAGAAGTGCAAGCAGAGTGACTAGTTTCTCTGCTGAAGGTCTCACCAGGCTGGAATCAAGGTGTGGGCTGGCCTGGGTTCTCCTCTGGAGCTCTAGGTTCTCCTCAAAGCACATGTGGTTGTAGCCATTTCCCATCCCTTGTAGTAGGACCCAAGTCCTGTCTGCTTGTTGGTGTGAGCCAGGGGTCACTCTCAACTCCAAGTGGCCTTATTCCTTGCTCCATGACCCCTTCCATTTTCGAAGCCAGCGAGCAACAGAGAATCTCCCTCATGTTAAATGACTTATATGTTTCGAATCTCTTTTTCCAGGGAGGGCTTCATCCGTTTTCAGGGCTCATCTGATTAGGTCAGGCCCACCAAGTATAATTTTCTTTCTTAAAGTTGGTTGTGCCATATGACACAACTATCTACAGGCCTCTCTAATACTCAGGATGCGGAGGATTATACAAAAGTGTGGATCATTGGGGGCCATCGTAGAATTCTGCCTGCCATATTTTTCTTCATGGTCATTAATAGGCACTCAGAACCCCTTGCCAACGCCAGGCTTCAGGAGCACTGGCTATGGGCCCAAGGAAGCCCCAGACTCTCCGTTGAGGCAGAATGCTAGGGGAGGCCTGGGAGTCAGACAGACTTGGGTATGAGTCTTAGCTCTTGATCATGTGACTGTCTCAGTTACAATGGATTGGATTATGCTGTGGTGACGAATAATCCCAACACTTCAATAGCTTAAAACAACAAAGATGTACTTCTCACCCAGACCACACACGCATCCCAGGCCGGCAGAGAGGCAGTGCTCACCCCGGTCACTCAGGGACCCACCCTCTCACATGGGACCAGTAGCCAAACCAGAAGGAAAAAAGAATGTGGTGGAAGTGAATCCCATGGCCACACCTAACTCCAAGAAGACAGGGAAGTGCCCTTGGAGAGACAGTGGGAATGAAATGGACAGTGATCTTTGGTGAGTTTCTCCCCATCTGAGCCTCAGTTTCCTATCTGTGAAATAGGTCTGAGAGCACAATCTCCAGTGGGGATATGATGAGTGCTAGATAAATGTGAACCGAGGACTGATAGGCTCAAGGCCCATGTGTGAGCCTATGTGCTCCAAATCCACCCCTCGGGTTGGATTATATGATGGGGAGGAAACAAAGCCCCAGAGAAACGAAGGCCACATAGAAGGCAAGAGGGGAGATTTGAATCCAGGTAAACCTGACCCTAAGACCTGGCACTTACCACCCTCTCTGTAATGCCCCCCTGGGGGGGGGGAGCGTCCTGCTCAGCTCTCAGCTCCTTCCTCTTAGCTTCGTGGGTCAGCTCAATATGTGGCTCTGGGCAGAGATCTGGTCAACCACCACATCTGGCCTGAACAGAAAGTCAAGCCAAGGCGGCTTGGCTTTTAGTTATAAACAGCTGGTCCCAAAGGGACTCACCTTATAACACACTACCAGGTCTATCTGGCTGGCTCTGACCCTAGAAATCATCTAGGCCAGTGGTGGTTTCCATCAGGAAGGGAGAGTGTGTCCATGGGATGCTGACGGCAGTGGCACGGTCCCTAAGCTCTCTTCCACCCTCCAGAAGCACAATGGGAATTGCATACTATCTACAGCAACATCTACCATTATTTAAAATGTTTAAGTTGCACCAGGAACTGGGACAGAATGGGGAGTGACTACTAGTGGGTACAAGGACTGTTCTGGAATCAGATAGTGGTGACAGTTGGGCAGCCTGGCCAACATGCTAAACACCACTAATTGTACACTTTGAAATGACACACGGTGTGGTATGTGAATTATATCTCCATTAAGAAATGTCAACCTGCTTGGTTTTATAGCCTTCTTTGCCTGTTTTAGAGTTAAGGGAGTCAGATAGCAACTCTTTTTATGGGCCAGTGTCCGTTTCCCCGTTTTTCTTGTGATGGTGCCCCATTTTTCCTCTGAGAAACTACACTTCTGCCATTCTTCTTGGCCCTGGTGAGCCTGCCCCCTTCCCCAACGACATACCCTGCTCTCCAGGTCAGATATGGGCAGGTAGGTGTCCCAGTTCTTACTTCTCCTCATACAGACATTGGTTTAGGGCAGGCCATGTGACCCTAGGAGAGCCAATCAGAATCCTTCCCTGGGATTGCTAGGAGGGTGTGGGGAAGAAGCAGCTCTCTTTTCACCAGAGTGGTGTAAGTCTGGTGATTCTTCTTTGACTTCATAGAGGAACCTCGCCTACAGGAATAGATGGTAAGCTGAACACAGAGATGGACCCTGAGAGACAGAAAGATGGACAGAGCCTGGAAGACTTGATCTTGATCAGGGGTTCCACCGGGGGCGTCTTGCTCTCCGGAGGACATGGAGCAATGTCTATGGACATTTTTGTTTGTCACATCTGGAGTGGGCGGCACAAGTGCCACTGGCATCTAGTGACTGAAGGTCAGGGATGCTGCTAATCACCCAACAATGCACTGGACAGCCCTCACGTCGTAGACTTACCCAGTCCGCAAATGTCAGTAATGCCAATGTGGAGAAACCCTCATCTAAGCCTTCATTTCCAACCATGTCTGAAGCCAGATGCCCACCCCCTCAACATTTCAATGACATGAGCCAGTAAAGTCCCTTTTTTTTTTTTTTTTTTGTTTAAGCCACCACCATGAGTTGGGCTTCTGTCCTTTGCAATCAGAAGAATGCCAACTAATACACTGGTCACTGCATCTGCGGGAGTGCTGAGGGACAGGTTATGAATCAGCTGGGCTAACATGCTGTTCCAAGGATTGGAAGCCCCAATTTAGAGGGGCTTTTTTTGCTCATAAGACGAGAAACTGGAGGGAGGCAGTTGCCATTGGTTCAGCAGCTCTGTGATGTCAGATGCTGAGGCCTCTGTGCTTCTCTTGGGCTTTTCTTCAAGGTCACAAGTTGGCTGCTGCAGCACCAACCATCACATCAGGAGGCAAGGCAGGAAAAAGGAAGGAAGAAGTGATGCCAGTGACATCTTTTCCTTTCAGCAGGAAATCAGAAGTTTTCCCAGGACTTCAGCAGACTTTATATTTCATTGGCTGAGACTGTGGCATGAGGCTGTAGAGGAGTCTGGGAAAGTGAAAATTTAGCTTTTCCAGCTCATAGAGCAGAAGGGGAGAGGACCGGAAGTTGGATCAGCTGTAGGAGGAAAAGAGACACTCAACCCCAAGTGTCAATCCTCGTAATCTCATCCAGAACCCCCTGACTTGCCAAAAAATTTTTGATCACTGAAGATGAGAAGTGGATTATTACATATAGATTGATAAACTCACCTTCAAGACATGTGATCCAAGAGGGAAGAAAAATAATAGTAAAGGGGTTTTTGAGAATGAAATGCACATATCATAGATGAGAAAATTGAGCCCCCCAAGGCCAAGCGATTTGTTCGACGCCACAGCGGCAGCTAGAGGTGGGAAGGTGGTGTGGACAGATTCGTCCGGGGTCAGCGGGGCTCTGAGTCCGCATCTTGGCCTGCCCTCTGTGAGCCGCAGTTGCTCAGATTCCAGACAACCAGTAAAGTGTAGTTACTGACATCCGGAGCCCAGTTCTCTGTCATCTCAGCGTGTAGTTCTTAATCTAGACTTTAAAGTCCGACATCAAGCCCCCAAGCACCAAAGCGCCTGCAATGGTTCATTTTGGTTTTAAACTTTCTATATTTCGAACGTGGGCGGCCAGCAGGGCACCATCATCTTCACGGCTGCAATTTACTTAGGACTTGGTTTGGTCGTAATTTTGTGATCTCTCAGAAACGAAACTTCAGAGTCAAAACGATTGTCCAAAATACATGATGTTGACTCAAACAGAGAATCATAGGAACAAAGCAAACAGTTCCAAAAATGCCCTGTTAAATAGAACTAGTGAACAGCCTGAATGACCCAAAGAAAGAGTAAAAAAAGAATTCGCGAATAGGAAAATGTATTTTGTTCTAATATTCTCTGAATAGAATTTGTTTTACATGATAAGAAGGTGAAAAGAAAGCTGGGAATCAAGACAGATTATGGAAGTACCGGTTTCACGGCTCTGCTTTGGGTTGTAATAGCGGCACCATTTTAAAAGCTGTAAAACCCAGATACCCCCTATCTCCGATCTCCAGCCGCCACTTATGCAGAGCTCACCAAAATCTGGGGTGCTGCAGTGTGGGGCCGGGGGAAGGGGGAGGGCGGTGATGGAGAGCTCCTAATGGAGATTTAAAAAATACATTGCCATGATTTTCACCAAGCAACAGTTAATACTTATTTTTTTTTAACTGAGGTGAAATTCACATAGAAAATGAACCATCTTAAACAATTCAGTATTTGTGGTGTTATACACTTACCACCTCTGTCTCGTTCCAAAACATTGTCATCACCCCCAAAAGAATCCTTGTACTCACTAAACAGATGCCCCCCATTCTCCTCTCCCTCCAACCCCTGGCAACCCTCAATCTGCTTTATTTCCCTATGGATTTATCCCTATTCTGGAGATTTCATATAAATGTGATCATACAATATGTGGCCTTTTTTTTTTAAGATTTTTATTTATTTATTTGAGAGAGAGAGCGAGCACAAGTTGGGGGAAGGACAGAGGGAGAAGGAGAGGCAGACTCCCCGCTGAGCAAGGAGCCTGATGTGGGACTCGATCCCAGGACCCTGGGATCATGACCTGAGCCGAAGACAGATGCTTAACTGACTGAGCCACCCAGGCGCCCCAATATTTGACCTTTTTTGTCTGGCTTCTTTCACTCAGCATCATGCTTTCATAGTCCCTCCATGTGGTAGCATGTCTCCGGGCTTCATTCCTTTTTATGATCGAGGAATATTCTACTGCATTTATTCACACTTTGTTTATCCATGCATCAGCTGTGGGACACTTGGTTGTTTCTACCCTTTGGCTGCTGTGAATAACCCCGCTCTGAAGTCGAAGGTACCTGCGTTTATTTGAGTACCTGTTTTCAATCGTTCAGGGCATATACCCCGAGGGAAGATTGCTGGTTCACCTGGTAATTCTATGCTTAACTCTTTGAGGAAATGCCAGACTGTTTTCCACGGCTGCTGCACCATCTCGCATTCCCACCAGCAATGGGCAGGGGTTCCCATTCCTCTACGTCCTAGCCATTCCTTGCAATTCTCCGTCCTTAAAAAATTATAGGCACCCACCCTAGTGAGTGCAATTGTGTGGTTTTGATTCACATTTCCCTAATGACAAGCGAGATGGAGCATCTTTCCATGTGCATGTAGGCCATCTGCACATCCCCTTGGGAGTCCTTTGCTCATTTTTAAATTGGGTTGTTGGTCTTTTTTGTTGCTGAGCTGTAGAAGATCTTTGTAGAGTCCGGATGCTCCATCTTTATTCAGTGTTTCACTTCTAACGCTGGTAAACCCATGTTAACATTTAGGAACTGAACAGGGGAAGCTCAAATGCCTGTTCCTCCAGGGAGGTGGCCATCCAAGCAGGGTGTGAAAGCAAAGGTGTCGGGCATGAAGGCCCAGCCTGGGTCCAGCCAGCTGTCTGGACCACAGAGCCGGACACTTGGTAGAGCATGTGTGCGGCTCACACTTGTCCTTTTCAGAACACTTTAGATACTAATATTACGAATATCTGTATTCCTGACAGCCACCTTTGTCAGAGACAGCAGGCTGCCTGCCTTTTTGTCTCAGATTTGTTTTAAAAAGGACCAAGTCAGGGGCGCCTGGGTGGCTCAGTCGGTTAATTTTTGACTGATCATGATCTTGAGGTCCTGGAATCGAGTCCCACATCGGGCTCCCTGCTCGGGAGGAGTCCGCTTGTCCCTCTTCTGCAACGCCCCCATGCTCTGTCTCTCACTTTCTCTCTCTCTCAAATAAATAAATAAAATCTTTTAAAAAATAAAAATAAAAAAATAAGAAGGACTAAATGGTTATGAAAACAGGTGAAGCCCCACGCCCCCTCCCTAGTCCCATGCCCATGGTTCATTTGGAAATGTTATTTGAAACTTCTTTCCTGAGGGATTTGAAGCAGCTCAAAAAAGAAAGCACAGATACAATTAAATGCTGAATTGCATCTATCAGACTACAGGGGAGTTAGAGCAGGTGATAAATGTGCTCGAGCTCGCCTTTCTTGCTCCCCGGTTCTAAGAGGTCACCTGCATTCTGTCACCCATCAAGGCCATACCCCCTGTCCTGCTTGGCAGAGATGGGAAGTAGCCGAAACATTACCTCCATGTGGCAGGAAGGGGATGGTCACGGCTCAGTGTAGCCTCTTCTTCGTGGGCGTGCATGCGACTAGGACAGTCAGGAAAAGGTCTCCATGCTTGGTTTAAAACTTTCTGTCACCATCTTGAAATTCTTAATACTTCATTACGTAGCCAGTCCTGCCCGCTTAGGGTTGCCAGATTTAGCAAATAAAAACATAGGACTCCCAGTTACATTTGATTTTTAGATAAACAGAGAATAATTGTTTAGTATAAGTATATCCCATGCAATATGTGGGACATACTTATACTAAAAAAATTTTATTTGTCATTTATCTGAAATTCAAGTTTAATTGTGCATCCTGTATTTTGTCTGGCAACCTTATGCCCATCACATCAAGGTGACACGGAGGGGCATGGCTGGGATCTTGGCCTAGCAGCTATCAAGTTTTGAGTCCAGGGAAGAAAAGGAAAGAGACCAACTTTGTCCTTTCCATAACATTGGTCTTGGGGGAAATATGTGCCTCTAACTTGCCCATGGTGCCCATTTTCCACGCTGAGATGTTTCTGCTTACAGCCTCAAGGCAGGTCCTGCAGGCTGTGGGTGACTCAGACACCTACATCTGTGCGCTTTCCCTTTCTGTGGCTTTGGAAAGGCTTCGGGCAGCCATTCCTTTGTTGGAGAAGCCTGGGGTGCAGGAGGTGGGGGGCTTGAGAAAGCTGATTTGGAGAGAAAACACACTTAAATTGAGCGCCCATGTGCCAGGCTCTGAGTGGAGTCCAAAGATGCTATGGGAGGTAGGGGAGGGGCGGCGATGATAGAAAAAAATGTCTAAAAAGCCTCCAGGGGGAGAATTAATTTTTAAAAAGCTGAGGATCGCTGGTTTTAGTGGAAGAGACTAGCAATAAACAAGCTAACCAACTACGTAAATAGATCTGAAGAAATCAGTCTATTCATCAGTGAAATAATTTGTGCTAAGTGCAGCAAAAAAATAATAATAATCATTAGGGTGATGCAACTGAGCATAATAACACAGGGCACCATTCTGGCCGAGGTGGTCAGGGAAGTCTTCTGGGAGGAGGTGACGCTGAAGTGAGTTCTGAAGGTTGGAAGCCCATCATGCAGAAAGCAGGGGAAAGGCATTCCAGGCAGAATGAACAGCAAGCACAAAGGCCCAGAGGAAAGAAGCTGCTTAGTGTGTTCTAGAAAGTAACCAGATTAGATTACACTCTAATCTTTATTACAGTTTTGTGAGAGATTGTTAGTCCCATTTTACAGCTGAGGAAATGGGCAGAATAACACTCCCAGACTCCCTGTATCCGTCAGGGTCCCAGCAGAGAAGCAGAACCGGTAGGAGATAGATAATAAGGGATTTATTACACGGAGCTTGTGTAGGCGACTGTGGGGGCCGGCTGAGGCTGCTGTCCACAGGCAGAACTTTTTTCTTCAGGAAATCTTCAGTCCTGTTCTTAAGGCCTTTCAACTGATTGGACCAGGCCCACCCAGATCCTCTAGGACACTCTCCCTTCCAGGAAGTCACCTGATTTTTGGACTGCAATTACTTCTACAACACCCCCACACTCAAAGCACCTAGATGAATGATCAATTGAATAACTGGGCGCTATGGCCTCACCAAGTTGACACATCAGATTGACCATCATGACCCCCATTTGGTAAGCGGTGAACCTGAGATTGGATCTGAGGCCTGACCTTGAGCTGATTTTGATTACCACGACCAATTAATCCTTGCAACAACCTGTGAGGCAGGTAATATCCCCACTTTACAGGTGAGAAAAAACAAGAGTCGGAGAAGCCAAGTCTCCAGCCCAGGCTTGCACATCAGCTCCCAGTCAGCACTCAAGAAATAGTTTTTGAATGAACGAGTTTGTTTAGCCAAGATTCACAGCCTGTTCTGCCCGAGTGTAGCACCTGCTCACTGACCCTCCATCCCCACCCCAAGCCCTCCTACCCTGGCCCATCCTGCCTTCGACTGTCGGGAGCTGCCACTTGATCTGAGAAGTAGGGACTTTTATTCTGGTGAGGGAACCTGGAGTGGGGTTTTTTGAACTTTTGTAGAGGGAAAGGAGGGAGTGCAGCCCAGACCAGGGTGCTGGCCAAGCTTCAGGAGGACTGTTAGGGTCCGTGATCTCTGCCCTCCTGTCTCCCACATCACTAATGGGGACAGTAATCGTGGACAGCACATTGTCGCTAGCGCCTGGCATCTGCAAGCAGAGGAAACACGCCCCCCGGGCCTGGTTGTCCCCCCACCCCCCCGACCACCCGCCAGGATGCGGCTGGGGACCATAGGGGTTGCTGCTTTGATGCCCGGGCTGCTCTCCACAATTACCTAGACGACCAGCTCGTGAAATCAAATATGAGGGATTGGAAGATTTTATGGGGGGCTTTTCTGCTTCCAGCAAATTCCAGGGCACGATTTTACAATCCCTTGATTCCAGGCCTCCCCTTGCCCCTTACTCTCCATTGTCTGAAGGGAAGGGTTGGGGCTTCCAGGAAGGGTGGGGGTGGCCCCATGGGAACCCAGGGAGGGAGCAGGGAAGTGGGGCGGGAGGGCCCTGGAGATCACCCTTCAGCAGTGTCTCAGGTCAGGCGAGTCCAGCGGTGTCCTCCGAGTCCAGCGGTGTCCTCCGGGCTACACGGGGCCCCCTTCATCCGCCCCCAAGGCCCCAGACTTGGTCCACATTGCAGGGGAAGCTCAGAGGCCCGCGGACACTGAATTTCCACGAGGAACTTCAAAGCACAGCCCCTGGACTCCGTGTGGGTGCGTGGCCGCCTGGTCCCCACGGGCTCCCCCCCCCCCGGTCCCCACAGGATGATGGGGGAGGGGGCTGGGGTGGACGAGACACACAGAGGCCCGTGTGGGAATGCGGCACAGGGACAGACAGAGGCAGTGATGGAGAGACGCACAGACCCCACAGCATGCATGGAGGAATACAGATGGACACACGGACAGTGAGCAACACACACACACAGGGACAGAAACAGCACAGCGGAGAGACGGGGTGACCAGAGACGGAGACACACCGACACACCGACTCACCAACACACAGACACACCGACCCACTGATGCACAGACACCCTGATGCACAGACACACAGACACACAAACACACCAATGCACAGACACAGACACACCGACACACAGACACACCGACACACCGATGCACAGACACACAGACACAGTGACACACTGATGCACAGACAGACACACAGACACACCGACGCACAGACACACTGATGCACAGACACACAGACACACCGACGCACCGATGCACAGCGGAAGACAGACGCGGAGGGAGAGCAAGACAAAGCGCGACAGAAACACACCCCCAGGGAGCGAGGCCAAGAACCGGAGAGCAAACAGGAGGAAGGGGGAACGGCGGCAGCTGGTGGGACTTCTGACTCGGGAACCGCGAGACGAGACAGCGAGTCTGTGTGGCCGGGAGGTGCCGGGTTGGGGCTTTGGTAGAAGCAGCAAGAAGCAGCCGACAGCGGGCGCCGCTGACCCTGAGGGGACGCTCTGTGGCCCGCACCCGCCCGGGGCCACCGCTCGGCCGTCCTTGCCGCTGTTCGTGTCCCTGGGGCCCCGCCGAGCAGACGCTGACTCTGCAGTTAAGCTGCTTGGGTCTGAGGCCCAGCTCCACCACCTCCTCCTCTGGGCAAGTCCCCGACCTTCTCTGTGCCTCAGTTTCCCTCCTGGGAAGGGAGGATGAGAACGGTCCCGACGCCCCCACCGGGGGTGGCTGTGAGCATTCGGTGAGTGACAGCCTCTGGGCCAGTGATGGCCTCACGTCCCCCCAGCCCGGGCCCTCCCGGCAGGTCTGAGCATCTGCGTGGAAAGGGGTGTCTGGGTGACTGTGCATGTGAGTGTGAGTGAATGTGTAGGAACATGTGTGTGAGTCCGTGCAGGTGTGGGTGTGAGTGTGTGGATGTGTGTGAGGGTGAGTTTGTGGCTATGAATGTGAGTGCATAGGTACGTGAGGGTGAGTGTGTGAGTGTGCAAGTAGGAACATATATGAGGGTGTGGTGTGTGTGAGGGTGTATGAACGTGTGTGTGGATGTGTGGTGGTGAATTTGTGTTTGTGTGAGTGTGAGTATGAATGGAGTGTATGGGTGTGAGTGTGCAAGTAGGAACGTGTGTGTGAGTAGGACCACGTGTGAGTGTGTGGATGTGTGTGGGGGCGAGTGTGTGTTGGGGAGCGCACTGGGGAGCGCAGACGCCCTCTGGTGGTTGGGTGTGCTTGTCTCAGCCTGTAACCGGAAACCTGCTGGAAAATCCAAACTCCGTCCTTGCAGGCGGGTTGTACATGTTTACACTTGTGTCAGAATTTACTGCACAGATAATACCACGACTACCACAGCCTCATAGCCAGGGTTACCGAGCAAGCTGCATCCTCCTCCTACGTGCTCCTGAGCGCCCCCTGCTCCCCATCAGTCCCCCCTTCAGCCGGCCATGACTTACTGAGCACTTACTAGGTGCCGGGTACTGTAACTCCTCCAACAAGATAACCAGCATCACTCCCATTTCATGGACAAGGAAACTGAGACTCAGAGAAGTTAAGTGACTTCCACAGTTATAGTAGTGAGGGTCCAAGCAGAGTCTAACCCCGGGTTTTTACCCCTCAGCCTATGCTCTCACCACAGCTGCCCCTCCGGGCACCCCCGATAAGCCCCCTCTCTCCCGTCCCATGCTCCCTGGGGTCCCACAGCTCACTGCAGATGCTCACGCCCTGCCTGCCTGCCCCGCCTCCCTTGCTCAGCCCCGAATCCCAGAGGGTGTCATTGTATCCTCAGCTCCCAGCCCGTGGCCCACACAGCAGGTGCTTAGTATGTGGTTCTTGACTGACTGGATGAGAGCAAAATCTCCCCTCTCCTCTCCTCTCTGACTCGCTACCTAGCTCCTACTCCTTAAGACTTCCCCTCCTCCAGGAAGCTCTCCATGGTGTCCCCCCTGCCTCCAGGCTCCCTGGGTTCCCTGGCCCCTGGCTCATCCCAGCACACCCCGGGTGTCTGCCTCTCCCACCAGACTGTCTTGTTCACTATTATATTGCCTGGCACCTAGTGGGTGCTTAGTAAATGCGTTGAAGGGATGAACAAGTGGCTGAATGAGTAAGTGGGTAAGTTCATGGAGGCTGGTCAGGAGGCACGGGGATGGGGAAAGAGCTAAGGGAAGGCTTAAGAACTTTGGCCCACAGGGACACTAATGACCATCCTGGTGACCTCCTTTGCCTCCCCCTGCTGAGGCTGAGGAGCAGCTCACCTGGACGCAGCCTTTGGCCAAGCTGGGCAGAGATCCCAGGAGGGCTCAGAGCCCGGGGCCCAGGTTCCCCACTCACTAGTGTGTGGGGGGTGGGGGGGAAAGGACTTGGGTGCGTCACTCTCTCCGATCTATAACTAGTGGCTCACACAGAACAAGTTTATCCTTCTGGAGGTCAGAAGCCTGCAGAGGGTCTCATTGGCCTAAATCGCAGGGTGGGCCAAGCTGTGTTCCTTCTGGAGGCTCTAGGGGAGAATCTGTTTTCTTGCCTCTTCTAGGTTCTAGAAGCTGCTTCGTTCCTTGGATTGGGCCCCTCCCCCATTGTCAAAGCCAGCAACGGCCTCGAGAGTCTTTCTCACACTGCATCACTCTGATCTCTGCTGCAGTGGGCACGGTCCCCTTCTCCAACTCTTACAGAGACCCTTGTGGCGACTCTGGGCCCCCCAAGTACTCCAGGACTATCTCCCCATCCCACGAACCTTGACTGAATCCCATCTGCACAGCCCCTTTTCAGGCGCAAGGTGACAGGGTCACAGGGTCCAGGGATTGGGACGTGGACGTCTCTGGGGACCACGGTTTTGCCCACCATTCTGGGTACATTGCATCCCCTCTTCAAACCTCAGCGTCTGTGTCTCTAAAACGACAAGGAACTGGGCCCACCTCTCGGATTTCGCTCCTGGGGCTTTGTGCAGGGGCAGCACCTGCGTGGACATTGCGCTCAGGAATTTGTTGCAAGTGCAAATTTGCTGGAGTCCCAGTGTGGTTAGGATGGGGACCCTGCCACCTGTCTGCCAGGTGGCTAGACGTCCTCTGCGCGGGGCCGTAGTCCTAATAGCGCCTGCTCCAGAGAAAGGGAGGCCTGGGGTGATCACGCACAGCCCTCAACCCTGGCCCCTGGTCATAGCTGTCACTATGTCAGGGCACAGACAGAGGACTCCCGGCGCCCGTGGCGGGTCAGGGCCCCCGCGTGGGCTGCCTGTACACGGCCTCCTCCAGCCCCAGGCTCGTGGTCCTCCCTTACAGATGCGTTTGCTGCCCTCTGCTGGCCGGGAGGCGCTCTGCCCCGCTCCCCGCCGCTGTTGGGGGCTCCATCTCCCTGGTTCTCCCTCTCGGGTGGGGTGATTCCTTTGGGTCTCCCCTTGGGGTGGGCTCAGCCATGTGCCCCTACAAGCTACTGCGAGCGCTGTAAAGAGTAGAAGGCCATTTCCCAGGATGACGCAATGAAATGCAAACAACCCCCTCCTGTTCTCTTTGGGCCAGAAGGACCACAACTCAGTCCAGTGTCCTTGTCACTGTGCAGTGGTCTTGCAGCCTGGGATCTACTTGCTGGCATTCTAGAGCCACTCAGACCTATGTGCCAACCCCAGCTCTACCACTTCCTGGCTGTGTGTCCTTGGATAAGTTACTTAACCTCTCTGAGTCTCAGGGTCCTCTTCTGAGAAATGGGATTAAGATCTACCTTGCATAGCAGGAGGGGAAGAATGAAGCGGGGGAAATCGGAGGGGTGGACGAACCATGAGAGACGATGGACTCTGAAGAACAAACTGAGGGTTCTAGAGGGGAGGGGGGTGGGAGGATGGGTTAGCCTGGTGGTGGGTATTAAAGAGGGCACGTTCTGCATGGAGCACTGGGTGTTATGCACAAACAATGAATCATGGAACACTTCATCTAAAACTAATGATGTAATGTATGGGGATTAACATAAGAATAAAAAAATAAATTAAAAAAAAAGATCTACCTTGCAGTGTTCGAGCTATGTACGTTAGCTAATATGATAGCTAATATTTGTCGAGTATACACTGTCTATGAGACCCTGTACCACATTTGGCTCTTAATGGGTCTCATCAAGTCTTCGCAAGAACTTGGGAAGGAGGCACTGCTGTGATCTCCATTTTACAGATGAGGAAACTGAGTCTCGGAGGCAAAGTCTCCTGCCTCAGGTGTATGCAGCCAAGAGGGGAGAGCTGGAGTGTAATCTGGGGCTGTCCAAACCCATGGCCTGTTCTCTCCACCTCATGTTCCCAGGTCTCTGGTCCCGGCAGAAGGCCAGAGTGGCCAATACATGTGTTCTTGATTGTTTTTTGTTTTTTAATAAAGGAAAATAAATTAGTTAATGAAAGCATTTTGTTTGGCAGTCATTTTTCTCTCCAAACATGGGGTCGCTGTGATATTAAAAAAGATTCTTTGGGGTGCAGGGTTGAGACCCCAGCCTTTGATACCTGTCGCCGTGGGTACCCTCAGCCTTACATCTTGTCCAGCCCCCTGCCTCGACTTCCAGCCCACAGCAATGATCCCAGACAGTGAGATACCCCTGGACTCTGAAACACCCAAGGACAGACATCCCTGCCACCCACCGTCGCCATGTTGCACAACTTTCCTTTGGAGCTTTTGTTGTCGGCTCGTTCTGATTTTAAGAAAGCTCCTAAAACCAAATCCTGTTTGGGTAATTTGACTTTTGTAAGAGCAGAAGCAATGTTTTGATTCCAATTAGTCAACCACAAATGCCTTTGGCAGCCTCTCTTTTGGGGTGAGCCTAACAGCATAAAACCCATTAGAAAATTCTTGAAGGGAACAAAACATTCTCAGTCTATTTTGTGCCAGGTGCTTTCCGTCTATCACCTCATTGAATCCTACCAGCTGTGGCAAAACGTTTTCTCTCTTACAGACGGGGAAGCTGAGCCTGAGAATGCCTAGGGGCTCCCCAAAGACACACAACTCTTCTGCGGCAAAGCGGGGATTGCACCGGACACCACGGGGTTCCTACCCAAATCATCCCGCCCTCCCCTCCACCCCCTTTCGCGCGGGACAAGCCTCTGTGCTTGGGGATGGTTTCTTCCTTTCCGGCAGCACTTTGTTAGTCTAAACCAGGGGGCAGCAAACTTTTTTCGGAAAAGGACCATCTGGTAAATATTTTAGGCATGAGATCTCCGACAGTGTGGTATGAAAACAGCCATAGGCAGTATGTAGGTGAACGGGTATGGCTTTTTATACATAAGCAGGTGATGGATAGATTTGGTGCCAGGTTGTAGTTTGCCAGTCCCCTCCTCTGAGCCAGTCAGGGCAATCCATTCCCCTTGCCAACAGTTGCTAGGAAGGGGTTTGGGCTATGGTTCTGGCCCATAAACCCTGTCGGGACGTCCACTGAACGGATTCTGGGAATGAGTTTCTTTAGTCTTAAAAAGAGACCCTAGATGGAAACCTTTCTTCTCTGCACCTGGGTGAGGCCGGTGAGGTGATGGCTGGAGCTGGTGCAGACCTCTTGCGCCTCCAGGAGATGGACCTGAGGACCAAATCTGACCTGTAGAGGGTAGAGGAATCCTGTCGCGATGTCAGCAAGTCCCTGAATGAACAGTCTGGCACTGCAACCCCTCCTCTGGACATATGATGTGAAAATGTAAAGATCTGTATTATTTAAAGTTTCTCTGGCAGAAATGTGTGGCTTTACAGCTAAAAGTCTCCTAACTGATAAGTTGTCCAAAGTTTATTCTTTGCCTGCTTCCCCACATGGTTTTCTTGGCTTAACCGGGTTTATTTTATGTGGTGCCGAGTAGAAGCAACACCAGGCTGTTTCATGCCAGAGGAAAATCAGCTGCAGCCTGAGAATTGGCCCAACCTGCACAAAACGACAGGTACTGATGTGTATGGAAATGAATGGCTTCCCAGCGGGGATTTTCATTTATGCAATTTTTGCCTTATAAAGCTAGTTATGGAAACACGGAACCCCAGAGCAGGTGTGCTTCTGATTACAGAGAGAGAGGGGCCCTCTCAAGTCACCTGATTGGTAGGTCGGTGGCTGAGAGCTTGCAAAGACAGCGTAGCAGGCATGTGGGTTTCTACGGAAAGGGCAGCAGTAAGGCGGAACATGGCATGGCCCCCTCGGCTGTCCCACAGCAGACGCATAACCGGTGGTAAACAGGTGGTAAGTACAGGCGGCCACAGGAGCACTGAGAGCTGAGCAGTCAGCAATGCCTTCCTGCAGGGAGAGACATCTCAGCCCGGCCAGGCGTGGGCTCAGAAGACAATGGTTGTGGGGAAGGGGTGGGGGGGTGGGGATGAGGTTGCTTTCCACAGCATGGCTTGTGCAAAGGCCAGGTGTAAGAATAAGACCCCGTGTGATTTCTTCCAGGTATTATGTTCGGATGCCAAGGGTTGCATTCCATTAACACGGTTCTTAAAAATCTCTTAAAGTGCCCATAAGTAAAAATATCCATAGGTTTGTGTTCACAGCCTTGTATGACAAATCCATGAGCTACCATGATTTCTCATCCTGGACCCTGGTGACATTTGGGGCAACAGAACTCTGTGGGGGACCGTCCTGTGCATCAGACAGTGTTTGGCAGCCTCCCCTGGCCTCTGCGCCCGAGATGCCAACAGCAAGCTCTTCTCCTTCCACCTCATGAAAACCAAAAGTGTCTCCAGACATCGAGAAATGTGCCCTGAGGGGTGCAAAATCATTCCTGTTAAAACCAAGGGCTAGACTAAAAGAAGGCCCATCAGACCCTCCTGTCTTTGAAAATCCTGCCATGGGGCCCCGGGGTGGCTCAGGCGGTTAAGCGTCTGCCTTTGGCTCGGGTCATGATCCCAGGGTCCTGGGATCGAGCCCCACGTTGGGCTCCCCGATCAGCGGGGAGCCTGCTTCTCCCTCTTCCCACCCCCGCTCGTGCTCTCTTCTCTCTCTCTCTCTCTCAAATAAATAAAATCGGAAGGAAGGGAGGGAGAGAGAGAGAGAGGGAGGAAGAAAAGAAAAAGGAAGGAAAGAAGGAGAAAGGGAAAGGAAGGAAGAAAGACTCCTGCCAGTTCCGCCAGGTCCAGGCGGGTGGGGATTCTTAGGGGGTCCTGCCCGTTCTGCGCTTTGCTCCCCTTCTGTGTTACTGCTGAGCCTCCAGAGCCTAACACGTTAGGAGATGCGCTTGTTATTTGAAGATCAAACAAGTCACAGCAGCGGCCACCCCTGGCTGCCCACCCAGCCTCAGCTCTCCCTTCTTTCCCAAAGCCCCTGGCGCACCCGGGAGACCTACCTCCCAGGCGGGCGATCCACCTGCCGCTGAAGTTCAGGGTCATGTAAATAAACCACGGTCTCCCGGGTGGTGATTGGCTTCAGGCTGGGCATGTGACCCACAGTGCTGGCCAATGAGGGACGCGAAGTCTTACGGGAGCCTTCTGGGGGCAAATTCCCTCTCTATGCAGATCCCGAGAGGCACTTGCCCACCCGCGCGCTGAAATTCCCGCAGCCGTCCCGAGACCACAGGAGAGCCGGTTTGGGGGCAGCAGAGTGGAAAAGGGAAAAGCACCAGTGTGCTTTCTGACCTCTCCGAGCTGTTGAATTAGCCACCTTTGCGGCTGCCTCTGATGGCCGTCTTGGGATGGGAGGTAGCACCCTTCCTGATGATTTCAGCTAATGGAGGTGGACGGAGGTTTCTGTTACTTGCGACCAGAAGCATCCTGATACGAGACTTTCCAGGAAGGCACCCAACACAGGGGGGCATATAGTACTTGCTCGATAAATACGTGTGATTCTTGGAAATGGAGTTTGAGAGCGTGGAGTCACCTGTTTTCTCTATTTCTGTTGGGACCACTGAACACGATCACTCAGCGTTGGCCCCTGGGCTTGCGGGGGCGGGGGAGTGTGTGTGTGTGTTCATCTTGGGGTGAGGGTGGGGGCAAAGCCAGCATTTGAGTTAAACGTCCCTATGATGCTGTCCTCACTGTTGGTGTCTGCCTGGGGATGAGGCCGGAGCTGAGCAGGTCCCTGGGGAGGGGATTACTGCCCTGGCTTGAGGCGCTGTGGTCTGGGGACGGAGGTTAACAATAAACCCAGGACCTTTCCATAAAGTGGAGGCAGACCCATCCCGGCGGCCCCAGGGCCTCCACCGCCTCTTCTTCCTGGTACAAAAGAAGCACCTCCCACAGTTCATGAAGGACTTTTATGTTCCCTTTTTATTAAAATTCAAACCAAAATAACTTAAAAGACTAAAAGAAGAAAGAGCCACTCCACTCCCTTGGGGCCTCCCTATTGCTCTCAGTGTGGCCGCTACAGTCCCGGGGTGGAGTGAGCCATCCCCCCACCCCAGGCAGGGTGCTCCTGTGGATCGGGGGGTGGGGGGCAAAGTGAATCCAGGTTTTGCCCCGCTGAGGGCGCTGTCCTCCAGTGCCTCCTGTCTGGGCACAGGGCCTGGGCAACCTGGTCCCGCTGTGGGCCTCACCAGCTCCCCGCGGCCTGCAGGCCCCCCAGCTCCACTCCAAGCCGGCTTCCTCCTGACACAATGGAAAAGTCTGCCAGGAGGACCGAGCCTCTGCCTCCGGTCAGCGCCTGCAGCCTCCCAAGTGGGTGGCATGTACCCGAATTGGGACGACTTTGTTCCCCCATCTGGTGCTGAGGCCTGCAGGGCCCAAGCCTAGCTAACACCCAGAACATGCTCCCAGGGGTTGGGGAGCTGGCCTCTCCTCGCTCAGGGGCCACCCAAATGCACGTGGCTTCTCGCCCCTGCCCCCGGCCAGTGATGTCCCAAGATGTCTTGACATACCCTGGGCTGTGGCTGCCGCCCCCAGAATGAGGAGGGGATGCTTCCCCAGGCCAGCGTTTTCACTGCCCAATACACCTGTTCCACTTCATGCCCCTTCCCCTGGGTCACCCCCTGGACAGAGGAGGACCCCTTCCGTACCCCGTCAAGACCCTACTCTGAAAGACAGAGGGCCCGCAGACCGTGGGAGCTGGGTTATGTTTGCTGTCAATCAACCTTTAATCAGCAACTCCGTGAAAGGCATTATGCAATAGGTAACCATATACCCGATTTTTTGAGGGAAAGGGGGAGTTGTATTCATGTCCTGGTCCTGGCATAACAAATGACTACAAACTGGGTGGCCTCAAATGACAAATTTACTCTCTCACAGTTCTTAAGGCCAGAAGTCTGAAATCAAGGTGTCCCCAGGGCCGAGGTCCTTCCCAAGGTCTAGGAGAGAAATTCCTTAGTCTCCTCTGGCTTCTGGTGGCTCCAGGCACCCCTTGTCTTGTGGCCACATCCCTCCACTTCAGGTGGCCTCCTCCTCTGTTTCTCTCCCTGGTTTGTCTCTTCTAAGGACACTTGACATTGGATTTCAGCTCTACCTCGATAATCCAGGATGACCTCATTTCAAGATCCTTAATTATATCTGCAAAGGTCCTTTTTCTAAACAAGGCCACATTCACAGGCTCCAGGGCTTGGGGTGTGGCCATATCTTTTGGGGGGCTACCAGCCAACCCCCTATAGGGGTGGGATTATAATTCCTGCAAACAGATGCAAAGAGAATAGTCTGGACCGGGTAGGATGTATGGTGAGAAGGCTACGAGTGAGACCTGTGTGAGTCAGATGCTGCTCCACCATCGTGTCCCCTGCCTGTCCTCTTCAAACATGTCGGCGTCAGCAAGGACAGAGGAAAGCTGCAGAATCAATCAGATGAAAGGAGGCCAGAGAGACGGGACACCAAAGGCATTGCCTGGGCCTGGATGAGCTCCCGGGGGAGGGAGGACCGTAAAGGCTCTTTCTGAGACGAGAAAGTGGGACCCAGAAGGAGCCTGCAGGTTACAGTCTGGGGTCAAGGTTGTTTTTGGATTCTGGCAGTTGTACTGTGTGGAACAGAATGTCTTTGATCTTAGGACATCTGCACTAAAGTAATAGGACGAGGAGGTGTGATCTCTGCAATTTATTCCTCAGTAGTTCATCATAAAGACTGTGTGTGTGTGTGTGTGTGTGTGTGTACAGAGATGAAGACAGAGAGACAGACAGACAGGAAGAACAAAATGTTAGCATTGGTGAGTCTGCGTGAAGGGATGACAGGAATTCCTTGCATCACCTCGATGCTCCAGAAACCAAGTCCGAGTTTACTTAAAATGAACAGCAGAGGGGACACCAGGGCCCTGTTCACAGGTACAACCTCATGTGACCTCTGGGCAGCCATTCACAGAGGACTAAGCATCCTGATGTGTTCGGCAAAGGAAATCGAGTCCCTGGGACCTCAAAGAGCAGACGGGTGCCCCTTGGCCGCGGGACACCCAATCTTGGGCTTGTGACTACAGGCAAGGAATGGGCATTTCAATTTCAGTCCCACAGGTTCAAGTGGCGCCTGGGTCATGGGAACCCGAAAGAGCCCGTGCAGGGTCTGGACAAGCAGCTCCAATATAATCCCTGGGGAGTGGTGAAGGGCATGGCCTCCTCACTAGCTGATTAATGAGGTGGGTCTGGGAGGCACATCTGCTTCTCATGATGCAACCTGGACCCAGCCAGCGATTGGTGAATCAGCATGTAGCAACTCTGCCCAGTCCTGGAATTTGGCACTGAATTTGGCAGAGCCTAGGCATTGGCAAAAGAGGGAGAGCTGCCGCAGGAGTTGAAGAGCCCAAGAAAAGATGGGAGAAAGGTCTTCCATCTTTTTGAAGTTTCCAGAAGTTGGGAGGCAGGAGGAATCCAGAACTTGGGGTAAAAACAATCTGTCACCTGCAAGCATGGGACAGGGCATTCTGTTCAAACAGATTCTTCCTCTCACAGGGTTGTCTTGAGGATTGAGAGATACTGTGCAGAAAAATGCTTTGTGGACCCCCAAGTCCAGACTGTAGGTGCCATGAGGCATGAGGTCTGAATGCAACTGGCATAGAAACTCCTGGGGGTGAGCCTAGACCTTTCCTGGGTGCCTGGCCCATGGCAGGTGCAGCACAGATGAACGTGGACTCACACTGTGTTTGCCAGGTCTCTTGGCCTTGAATGATAAAACCCAGCCTAAACCAGTTTCAGACACCGGGGGAAGCCGATAGAAGGCTGCAAGGGTAATCTGCAGCCGGACCTCGAGAAACTGAGTCATGGCTCAAGCTCCTCCCCTGTCTGCACATTTGCCCCTTTCTTTTCTTTCTAGAAAGACTACCTTCCTTGGCTTCTCAGGGCCACATGGAGGAAAACACAGCTGCCAACAACTTCCAAGGTTTATATTTTACCATGCAGGTGCCCAAATAGCATTTCCCAGGGAAGGACTCTGATTGGCTCAGCTTGGATCCCATGCTCACTTCTGGACCAATAAAAGACAACCAGGAAGTCAGGGTCATATTTATAATTTGCTGCTTCTCCTGGCACCATGGTGGTGGGGCAGGGGGCGTGTGAAGTACAGTGAATTTCTATTCCTAGAAATGGGATGCTAAGCAGATAATCTCATAGGCGTCCATGAGAGAATTCATTTTATAAGAAGGAATTGGTTTCTAGAAGTTTATAAAAGCAATGTTTTCATTGTAATAAATTCTGGCAGGAGAAGAAAACAAATCACCCACAACTCAACGACTCAGAAATAATCACCATTAATGTTCTTCACATCTTTCTGGCTGTTTCTTCCTAGTCTCCTCTGCTGTTCCTAAATGCTGGAGCCCCAGGGCTCATCCTTGGATGTCTTCTCTTTTCTATCCATACTCACTCACCCCCTTGGTGAGCCCATCAGCCTCATGTTCAGATTACAGAATTTCCATCTCCTGACTCGGCCTCTCCCTGACACCAGGCTGGTATATCCAGTGACCATCTCAACCCCGGGCTGGGTATCAGGCATCCGAACCACACTGCTCATCAGAGCCCCAGCTCCTGCCTACTCACCTGTCCCTCCCGCAGTCTCCCCGCCTCCTTCATGTGGGCTCATCCCTTTGGAGGGCTGTTTCGGGATCCCCTTGATGCCTCTCCTCTCTCTTCCCCCCATATCTGATCTATGAGCTCTGCTTTCAAAATGCATCCTTTATCTGACCACAGTTCATCTCGCCGCCCCCCCCCCCCGCCCTTGCAACCCAGTCGAGGCCTCCTCCAGCTTCACCTGTGTCTTGCACCTTCCTGACCTGTTGGTCTGCTCTCTCCGGTCCCGCCTTCACCCCCCAACCCCCCAGCACCCTGCCCCTGGAATCCTGCAGAATCGAAAGTCATTCACAGGGCTCCTTTCTCAAGCCCTCTGATGGCCGCCTATCAAATTCAGAAGAAAGGGATGAGGTTTCCTTCGGGATGATGAAAACATTCTCGAAGAAGACAATGATGAGGGTTGTATGACTCTGTGAATGTACTAAAACCCCCAGAAATGTACATTTCAAAGATTCTGAGTTTTAGGGCATGTTAACTATATCTCAGTAAAGCTGCTATTTTAAAAAAGTAGCAGAATAGTTAAGAAATTATTTTAAAAGCTTGGAGTAAAAACTGAAGTCTTTCTGGGGCACCTGGGTGGCTCAGTTGGTTAAGCGTCTGCCTTCTGCTCAGGTCATGATCTCAGGGTCCTGGGATCCAGCCATATGGTGGGCTCTCTGTCCAGCGGGGAGTCTGCTTCTCCCTCTCCCTCTGACCCTCCCCTGTGCTTGCGTGCACTCTCTCTCAAATAAATAAATAAAATCTTTAACAAACACACAAACAAACAAACTGAAATCTTTCTGCTGGCTTGCACTGCACCATGTGAGCTGGTCCTCCTTCCCCACTGAGCTCTCCTTCCCTCCTTGTCACTCACTCTGCTCTGGTGGCACGTCTTCCCTCCCTCCAACCCCGCCCCCAAGCTTCTGCCTCAGGGCCTTTGCACTTGTGATGCTCTTCTCCTGGACACTGGCCCACTCAGCTTCCCTCAGTGAAGCCTGTACCATTCATCTCAAACCGTGTTTCCCCCCCCCACGCAAGTCACTCCCTGTCAACCCCCATCACCATGGCCAGCTTCGCTTTCCTCCTTCACACTTGAATTAGCATCTCATTCTGAGGCTGCTGTCACGAAGTCCCACAAATGGGGTGGCTTAAAACAAGAGATATTTACTCTTTCATGGTCTCATGGCCGGAAGTCCAAAGTCAAGGTGTCGGCAGGGTTGGTCCCTTCTGCAGGCTCCACGGGGGAGTGTGTTCAGGCAGCTGTCTGGGTTTCTGGTGATTCCGGTGGTCTTTGGCTGGTAGTGTCACCTGGATCTCTACCTTCATTATCACACGGCTTTCTCCCTGCGTGTCAGTGTCTTTGAAGGACACGTCATATTGGATTTGGGCCCACCCGAATCCAGTGTGACCTCATTTTACGTTGATTATGTCTGAGAAAACCCTATTTCCAAATAAGATCACAGGCACAGGCTTTCTTTCTGGGGCCATTGTTCACAGGTTCCCTTTTCTCAAAGCCAAGATGCTGCCCAAGTCCTGTTTTGAACCCTGACATGGCCTCTGAGGTTGGCAGTGAAGACTGTCGCCCCCGTAGAGTGGGTGACTCTTGGAGTTTGCCCAGGATCCGGGGCGGGGGGCCCAGGGCGCCCACACTGCACTGACCTCGAGCCGCCCAGGTTCACCGCAGACAGTTCTGAAGACAAGGGTACTGAGGGGTTGGGTGCATTCACAGATCTACCTGCTGCTGCCTGGATCTGCCCCACCCTGAACACACCAGGTCACCAGGGTCCCCCTCCAGGCCTTTGCTTATGCCCTTCCCCCAGCCTGGAATGTCTTTCTTGGGCCCCACACAACCCGATTCATCTCTAGCCTCAGGCTAGTGCCCACCAGCGTCACATTTGCCCTGACCCTGCCCCCTCCCCCAGCCTCCCCACCCCACCCCCCCGGACAGTGCCTGGTGCATCCTTGGGGTGTCTGCATTTGACTGAATGAAACACTCATTGCTTTGCCCTTCCAGGGCTCCCCTGAACTCCCTGAGGCCAGGATGGGACCCAGCCCCTGAGGGCCTCGCCCACACGGCCGATGCCTCTTTGTTGGATGAGCTTAGGGACCAAAAGTGTTGTGGTTCAGAGCAGGGGTCCCAGAATCAGGCAGACCTGGGTTTGGACCCTGATTCTCTCACTTAATAGTTGTGCTGTCTTGGGCAAGTGTTATGGATTGAATTGTGTGCCCCCAAAAGATGATACGTGCAAGTCCTACCCCTGATACCTGTGGATGTGAACTTTTTTGGAAATACGGTCTTTGCAGATAGAATTGGTTAAGATGAGGTCCTGCTGAATTAGGATAGACACTGAATGCAATGACTTAGAAGAAGAAACACAGAAACACAGAGAGAAGGAGCCATGTGGCCGTGGACACAGACATCAGAGTGGTGTGTCTACCAACCAAGGAACAACAGGGACTGCCAGGCGCCCCAGGAGATGGGAAGGGCCAGGAAGGAGGCTCCCCTAGATCATCATGTATTTCCACTCTAGCTGTGTGGCTGGGTGTTGGTAGTTTGTTCCTTTCCATTCCAGAACACCCAGTGTATGGTGTAGCGAAATGTGGCAATGTGATTATCCACTCTATCCACTCTCTTGTTGCTGGGTGTTTATGCAAATGCTATAAATCCCCAGTGCTTTGTGCTCTGGAGAAGGAGGAGGAGAGGGAGCAGGGAGGGAGGAGGAGAGGCATAAAGGATAAGGCATAAAAGTGAGTTCTCACAGCCACTGTATTTGGAACTGGGAGTTGAGGGAGGCTCTGAGCGAAAGCTTTATGCTTCCATAAATACGGTCGGTGCCTTGCACGTGTCGGGCATCTGGGGAGCATGCAATACTACTGCTATTAGTAGGAGGAGGACACATTTTATTAAATGTAGTAATTCCATTAACAATATTACTCAGTTGCAGACCTGGGCCCTATTGTTGGATCTCGGCGTCCCCACCGGATGGCTGTCCCCAGGACCCCACTGCCATTTGACAAATAGATGTTGGTCTCAAACAAGGACCTAGGAGCACCCACACCCAAGCTGGGATCCACGCTTTCTCCTTCCTGTGAGCTCCTCCACCCCATCATGAAAGGCTGAGTAAAAGAAAGACGTTAGACCTTGCATGTGGCTTTGTCTCTGCGATTAGTGGGGAAGAGAAAACTCTGATGGTTGCAGACGGGTCTGGGGGCTGTGGGCGGTGTGACCAGCCTGGTTATCCCCCAGCGAAGTTCACTCCGTCTCCTCGTGCGTGTTGCCAAGAAGTGATCAAGGCAGGCGTGAGGGCACCGGGGTTGGGCGAGGCAGCTCTGGAGGCTCTGGGGAGATGGAGGGAGGAGGGTGGGCCATCTCGCCCTCACTCATCCCCGGGGCATCGGCACTGGGAAGGCCCAGCTCACCTGGTATGGTCTCAGATCTCCCCTTGGAGAAGAAAGTGGTTCCTTTCTCCCAGGGAAAGCAGTGACTCAACTTACCCTAATCCAGTCCTACAGCAGAAGCGCTGTAGACCACGTGTCTCTCAGTCTGTAATGTTTGAATGAGGTACCAAGGAATCCTGGGGAAAATGCAGTGTCTGATTTAGAAGCGGAGGTCCAAGATGCTAAGGTTGCTGGTCCTGAGGCTGTAGAGATGTAGCGAGCCAGAGAGCTGAGAAGTTAGGGGTCGACTTGGAGTGTGTTTTTACACGCACACAGACACAGCTTGCTGGGGGAGAAAGGTGGGGATGGACGTCGGACAGATCTGGGTCTGACCAGTTCTGCTATGGGCTGCCTGGGAGCCTAGGAGCAAGGTGGGCAACCTCTAAGAACATCAATTTGCCCATCTATAAAATAAGAGAATGGCCAGTTACCCCACGAGGCTGTTGTGAGGATAAAGGAGATCATGTGTAATGGTAGGCTTTCGTATGCTCTGTGCTGTGGGTGTCCTAACCAGGTCTTCCTCCATGCATCTGTTTTATTTGCTTCCCCCCTGTTCATTTGTTTGTTTATTTCAACATCTGTAGACACCAGCCGGGCAGTGACACGATGAGCCACACGATAGAATGCTCAGAGTTGTTTAAAACGTTGCTGTAGATCTCCATATATTGGCATGGAAGGGTGCCCGGGGCAGTGATAAACCGGGTCACGTGAGGTCTCATTAGGTCTCATTCAGGTCACACTGGGTACATCCTTAGGTCGGCATGGAGAGATGCTGTCACCCCAACATGAAGCAGTGCGGGGCCTCAGTGATACGACTTGGGGTTATCTTTATTTTCTTCTTTGCGTTTTTTGGAAATGTTCTCTGAGTGTATGATATTTTATTTAAAGATTTTATTTATTTGTTTGAGACAGAGCGAGAGCATGAGCAGAGGGAGGGGCCGAGGGAGAAGCAGGCTCCCCGCCGAGCAGGGAGCCCGATGCGGGACTCGATCCCAGGACTCCAGGATCATGACCTGAGCCAAAGGCAGACGCTTAACTGACTGAGCTACCAGGTGCCCCTAAGTGTATAATATATTAATAAAAAAACAAAACAAGGCTTTTTGCTAAACCACACGCATGGAGGGCCCACCGTGCCCTTGCATAAGCAGTTAGAAACCCAAAATTCAGGGAGCGGCCCCATAACCTGCATGTTCTGTCACCCCCGGGAACATCCCTATCCATCAGACACCGGCCCCACAGTCCAGAATTCCCTCCGCTGGTGCTTTGTGCCCCCCAGCTCCTGAAAGCTTGTTTTTTGGAGGGGTGGGGGCGACCCAGAGAAAAACGCCCCATCTGCAGCTGATTCCCACTCTAACCACCGGCAGGAATGCCCGGTATGTCTGGTCCATTTCTGTACCCCGGGGCTGGAGGGCTTGGCTGTGAATGAGCCAAGGACTCAGTGTGGCACTGCTGTGACTCAGGCACTGGGGGATGATCCCGAAAATCCCTCCCGCCCATCCTCAAGAGGGCCGTGGCCTCCATTGCTGCACGGCCAGAAATCACGCGCTCACTCAGGTAGCAGCACCCCAAGTGTGACTTGGCTGCACCGGAGGTCAGAGGTCACCCTGAGTTCCTCTGGGGTCTTCCCTGGCGCGGGGGGGACATCCTTTAAACTGGAGACGCTTCCTCACAGCATCCCTGGGAAGGAGAATGACCCTGAGAGGCCATGTTTCTCTTCATCTGATGGAAGCGTTGGCGGCATCAGGAGAGGTGGGGCTGGGAAGAAAACTCCCATCGGCCGCCAAGGGGTCAAGCCCCCCTGCCTGGGGGGGGGAGTGCCTGCAGTACAGCCTGGAGCCCATAAAAGCTAGTCCCCCTCGGGGCTGGCTCCAGGCTTTATTAAATACCAGGCATCTGGGCCAGGAAAAGACTAAACAAAATGTGGTTTTCCTCTGTGAACTGATTGCATCTGTTCCAAAGGGAACACAAGGACTCACCTTTGGGGGTGTACTTCCTACAGACCAGCTCACTAGAACTCCGTGGCCTGGCCTAGACATCCTGCTCCCGCCCCCTGGTCTGAGGCTGTGGACTGGGGTCATGGGCTTCCCTGGGCGCGGGCAGCAGGGGGCACATCCATTCCAGGAGGCGAGAGATGGGGATGCCAGTTCAAGGAGGAGAGGAGCCTGGGTCTGCAGGTTGTTGAGTGAAAGCCAGCGGGGGCAGGGCAAGACTAGGAGACAAGGGGGAGAAGAGAAGGGGTCTTAGGGAAAGTCTACACTGGAAGAGCCACAGGAAAAAGGAAGTTCCCCCCAAAAGAACAGCCAGAGAAATGAGATGGATGGAGTGTTATATTCTGCCTGGAAAAGCGTCAGCAATTGAACTGAAAAATGTTCATTGTAGGGGCGCCTGGAGGGCTCAGTCGTTAAACGTCTGCCTTCAGCTCAGGTCATGATCCTGGGGTCCTGGGATCGAGCCCCACATCGGGCTCCCTGTTCGGTGGGAAGCCTGCTTCTCCCTCTGCCACTCCCCCTGCTTGTGTTCCCTCTCTCGCTGTATCTTTCTCTGTCAAATAAATAAATAAAATCTTTAAAAAAAATGTTCATTGTAGATCCATGTTATGGCACAGCCCTACTTTTTAAAAAATATTTTTAAAAATTATTTAACAAAAGATAAAGAACAATGACAGGTTTGTCATATTAATTTTTTCACTGCCAATAAAACCCGAGAAAACTTCAATGAGTTAGAGAAGAATGATAAAGGCCCTTTTAATCCCAAAAAAGTACAGCAGAATGACAATGGCATTCTTTCCAGAAATGCAAGAATGCTTCCCTAGGAAGAAATTCATTAACATCATTCATATTAGTCAGTTAAGGAACAAAACGATGTCATCATTGTGATAGATGTCAAAAAGGAATTTCATAAAATTCAACGTCCGTTCCCGATTTTAAAGAAAACCTTTAAAAACTGAAATGGATAGAGATTTCATATGTATAAATGTTTTCCCCCTACAAAAAAAGCTACATGATGAACAAACACTGGCCCCAAGTGTGCAAAAGGCTGGACATAAACACAAAGCCCCGAACACCTGCAGTTACTAAACATGACAAGATGTCCCGTATGCCCCAAAGGCCCTCAGAAGCAGGGCTGACGGCAAGGCGGAGTCCTGGGGCCTCACCCCACCCGGGTTCAGCACCTACGGTGCTAACCAGGTATTTAGGGAGAAAGACACCTCACAAGCATGGCCTGACCTTCTAAGGCACATGCCCTGGGCTGGCAACGAATACCCTGAGTCCCCCATAAATCATGACCCTCTTTTGAGCATCTCACCTGTGCCAGGCCCTGTGGGATGGACTTTTTGTGAACCTCTTTATGAACCTCTATAGAAACTCTATGAATTTGGTTACTCCAGAGAGAACAGTAACTTCCTGCCCACTGAAACTCGCTGTTGGAAGAATTTGCACGACCTGACAGGCAGCCCAGTCTGTGTCCTCAAGATACAAGGATGGGACCAAGGATGACACTGGTCCCAAAACTCAATCAGCTTCCTTTTCTTGGGAATTGGAGACCCGAAGGACTAGGCTACCCACAGGGTGCTGGGCTGCATTGTCAGAGCTGAGGCCATTTGGGGAGGTTATGATGGGGCCCAGGAGATACAGATGAGTGGGTGGAGGAGGGCCTGGGAAGGGAAGGAGGAAGGAAGCAGATGAGCAGCAGGGACAGAAGGACAGAAGCTCCACAGAGAACAGGAAGAGGACAAAGCAGCTTCCCTGCATCATCCCCTTCCCAGGGCATCTTGGGGTTGACTGGATTTCCTTCAAGTGGAGTCCATGGAACCTCCTAGTTCCTTACTATGAAAGCCACTCTCCTTAATGTACCTCGAGAGGGTTTCTTGTATCCTTCACAGCCAATCTACAGACAAAGAAACGGAGACTCTGAAGCATGGAGTGACTTGACCGTGGTCATGGAGCTGCCGGGTGGCAGATCCAGGAGATGAACGCCCCTCTGGTCACTCACCATGCAATATGGCCTCTCAGCACACACTTCCCCAGAACCGGCTTTGAAACAGCGGACTGAGCTGCTGCCGACCTGGTTGATCTGTAGCAGGTGAAATAACACCAGTGACGATTCAGAAGCTCAAGTGTCCTGAAACACTTCAGGGATCGGGAGGGTATTTCAAGAGCTCAACGGGTCTGAGATCTTCCCTACCTACAAGCTGACAAGTGAGCCGGCCACAGTTCCACGGATGCTGGCAGAAGACAGAAGACTCCTGCGTCACCAAGGAGGGACTTTATTACCGGGCATAGCAGGCAGTGCGAGCTTCGTGTCCGCATGGTTCGCCCCGCATCCCAAGCCCGGGGGAGCAAAGTGGCGGGTCCTGGGCAGATATGGAGGCCCAGCGGTTTGTGTCATGGCGGAGGAAACCCCAGTCTGTTATGACAGGCTCTGAACAAACCCACCCGCCTTTGCCTGAGAGGGAGACATTATCATCTGTTAACTGGACAGCAGACAAATCTGCCCTCTGCCCCGGAGGGAGACACGAGCTCTGTCTTCAAAGACTTCACTAATAAACATCCTTGAAAAGGTAATCTGGAAGAAAAGCTGTGAATGCCTCTGCTCAAGAGGTGGGTAGAAATGTGAGAGATCCCAGAGACTGTCTCTCAGCGGGAGTGAGATCCGAAGGACTAGGTTGGGAAGGGCGGGGAGGAAAGACAGGGGCTTCTACAAAGGTCTGCGTGGACAGAGCGTGAGGCTGAGATACCAGGAATCTGTAGTCTCCCACTTACTTATTCTTTTCTTTAATTATGTTATGTTAATCACCAGACATTACATCATTACTTTTTGATGTGGTGGTCCATGATTCATTATTTGCGTATAACACCCAGTGTAATTACTTGTTCTTAATTGTGTATTCTCCGCCATACTCAATGTGACATGAAAATGTTCTGTATCTCCCTCCACAAAATTCAGTCTTGGGGCTCCCGCAAGCTGGTGGCTGGCCAATGCAGCAGGTGGGATGAGCTTGGCCATGTGGAAGTCACAGAAGAGCCATCTCCACTGTCTCCAATAATAAGAAATGTATTACTTCACTAACCAGAAGCCCGAAAAGGAGGCAGGGGCTCCAGGGCTGGCAGATTTGGAGACTGGGTGGCATCATTGAGGACATATCTTTCTGCCCTGACACCTTGTCTTTAATCTCGGGCTTGTTCCCTCATGGTCGCAGGGTGGATGCTGGAGCTCCACACATCACAGCCTCACCCCCAACACTCAAGGAAGGAGAGCAGTGTCTTTGTCATGAGCCTGTTCAAGAGTGGAGAAAAACTTCTCTCAAAGCTCCCCAACCTCCAGACTTCCTCTCATCTCTCATTGGCCAGAACTGTGTCACATGCTGTTTCCTAAACCAATCACTAGCAGGAAATGGAATTACGGTGCTGGGCTTGGACCAATCAGGTTTCATCCTTGGGACCGGGCCTCCTGAGAAGCCTATGGTTTTCAGACAACTGAACCAATCAGGGTAAAGGCAGTTGGGTAGGTGATAGGGTTCCAGATTTAGCATAAACAAGCAAACAAATAATAAAAAAAGGTAAAAAGTGAGCCGTTAAATTTGAATTCGGATAAACAACAAGTAACCTTTAGAATAAGTATATCCCATGCAATATTTAGGAGATACTTACACTAAAAAAATTATTTGTTGTTTAGATGAAACTCAAATTTAACTGGACATCCTGTATTTTCTCTCGCAGCCTTAATAGGTGATTGATAGTGTCTGCCAGAGTGGGGTCTTCCCGCAGCCCCCACCAATTGAGAAGACCATTCCTGGTAGCGGGGAGCCAATCTCTTTGGCCGAAACAATGCTTGTAGTGTTTTCTCCCCCATCCCTGCACATCCCTTCCCCTATCCACACCAGATCTCAACATAAATGATGCTACTATCATTGCCATTCAAACTGGAAAACTGGGAGTTCTTTTTCCCCTCCATACCCCCTTCTAATTCAGCTCCTGGGTTCCCCCCATGGCCTCCAGGTTGCTGGCCTCCAGCACATGTTCCCTCCCTCGGAATACCTTTGTTCTGTACTTTGACTGCTCCCTTCTTCCGGTCCCAGCTCTCGCATCACCTCCTTCCAGAACCTTCCGTGGCCTCGGCTCCCTGGCATGTGCTATCGCTTCACCCCATTGTACATCTCCGGAAATATCCTTCAGAGAATCATAATCTGCTCTAGACCTCATTCATTGATCTTCCCATTGTAAACACTGGCAGTGTGCCTGGTCCAGAAAGACAGCTTTCTAGGTCCAAGCACTCTCTGTGTGCTTCATCACTGTAACCTTGGTGCCTAGCACCGATGGAAGCTCACCAGTATATATCGAAGAGCTGAAAGCCGGGTGTCACACAGACATACCAGTGAAAGTCAGGACGGCCTAGGCAATTTGCGGCACCCAGTGCAAAATGAAAATGCAGAGGTCCTGGCTCAAAGATCATCAGGAATTTCCAGGTGGCCACAGGAGAGCATTAAACCAAGGGCAGGGTCCTTCCGAGTGCGGGGCCCCGGGGGGCCCCACTGGTCACATGCTGACGAAGCTCTGATGACAATGTTACTTGGTAACAGTGACCAAAGAGTAATTTCTTAATTAAAAACTCTTATTTTGGGCCAGCGCTCCCCAAACGTGAGACCCAGTCGAGGATGCATGCGCTGGCCCGCAGCAAAATAAGAAATATACAGAAAATGCAGTAAGGTTTTTCTAAAGGCTACATTTATTTCTAAAGGTTATATATCATCTGTTCTGCAATTGCTTTCCTTTTATATTTTTGCTGAAAAATGTCTTCTCTTTCCCGATACAATGGTGTTGATAGATGTGACTGCAAAATAAAAGACTGGAAGAACCCTCGTCCCTCCATGTGTTGGGGTTTGCTTTGTAAGTTCCCCTACCCCGTGGAGTCCAGCATCTGAGAAGCCCCCATCCCGACTAGGAGACAAGGGGGAGGCTCCTTTGCGGGATCCTTTTCCAAAGAGAACTGACCGATTTTCGTGGCCAGCAGAGGGGGCTACATGAATGCCAAATCCCCTTGGCTGGGACCCACACGAATTTGGAGGTGGTTCTGCCTCTCAGCTGCCTGGGACGTCTCTATTATGCGGGAAGTTCGGAATTCGAGAACCTTACCTGGAGACTCTACCCCTTTCTGCACTTTGGGTCTGAATCGTCTTCTTGCTTTAACTTAGTGGTTCACAGCTCTGGCTGCATGGAAGACTCACCCGGAAGGCTTTCCAAAACAATTAGATTAAAATGCCCAGGAATTTTGATTCTCTTGGTTCAGGGTGGAGCCCCCAGCACCAGAACTTTTCCCACTCCTCCCTCTCCTCCCCCAATTCCATTTCAAGTGGGTTGAGAACTCTTGCTAGATAAAGTTGCCATCAAAAAATGGTGGTCTATATTTTTAGAGAGTGAGTGGTTTTTGTGTGGTGTGTGTGTGTGTACATGTTTGGTCTGGAGCAACTGTCTTCCTTTCATTTTTAGAGAAGGGCAGTTTTCAGCAGGGCACAAATGGAACCTTCCAGCTAGAGCCGGGAGATTGAGGATGGCTGGGGCCTTGCCACATGATTCTCGAGCACTTGAGCAACCGTCCTGGATCTCTGTAGAGTTTGCCCTTGCTTTCCTGACCCGCCTGTGTCTTCTGCAGACCCACCCTGGGAATTTTGTGGCCAGGTGTCTGGGCCACCGGGGGCCCTGGGTCGCAGCTGCACCTTCTCCCTGAACCTGCCCAAGCCCCGCTTTTCCAAGCTCACGCAGCTCCATCTCCTGGAGAAATGTGATGACATGTACGGACAGCTGGCAAAGATCTTTCCTAATAATAATCTTTTCAACAAAAGGAAAATTCAAAGTTTATGCAAGGTGGTAGAAGCCCCAAATGACTCAAAAGGTATTTGGGGGGCGGTTCCTCCCGCTGGTCAGAATGAGTCATCCTGCTGAAAGATTACAAGCAATTTAATAAGAAAACTGTCTTCAGGGTGAAAGTCCAAAAGAAGGTAATATTTAGGTCGGAAGGTTTGGTCAAGGTGCCCCTTTGGGAAGGTGTTTATAGGCGGGGACACCTGCCCTGGGTATGTAGAAAGCCCCTCCCCAAACCCCTTTACTTAGAATCAAAGGACAAGGGACTCCCCTGTCTGTTCACTTTGAGACAAGGAGGAGACAGGGGGACCTCGGAGCCTTGTCCCTTCGGGTTGTGCCAAACAGGCAGGAAATGCCCCCCCGACCCTCCCTCACCTGGGGAGTGGGCCGATGTGCCCTGACAACCTGGGAAACTGGACTCACGTCTGTTACACAGGATCCCCTGTGTCAGTAAGAGAGCAGCTCAGTCTCCAGGCCCCATGGAGGAGGCAGAACTAAGGATTTCACGTCCCTGCTCACCGGCTTCCCCCTTCCCAGTCCTAAGAGCATTTCCCTTTTTAATCTTCTTACAGAAGGTTTGTGTCTCCCAGCATTACTCTTATCCTTCAAACAGCCAGCACAGAATCCCAAACTACAGAGATGCCAAGAGCACCAAGGATAAGGCGGGCACCGTTTTGCTTACCAAGCAGACGGCCCACGGGATGTCAGACCCGCGGCGTTTGGAAAACAGTCTCTCCCCCACTGCTCTTTTTAAAAATTCTCATTCATTTACTCATGCACAGGGGATCCTAGTAAAATCCAGAGATGTTTCCCAGTGGCACAAAGCAGAGTGAAGCCTGTCCTATAAAACTGTTGACTCAGGAGGGAAGATGAACAATGACTAAGAAGTAGAATAAAACCAGAACGGAGTAGACGTGTCTCTCCAACCCCAAGAAGGTGGCGATGAGGTTGAAAAAAAATGAACTCTTCAGAGCCCCATGTCCAGGGCCTGGGATGGACCCTGGCTCCATAAATTCCAGCTGCTGTTAAGTAATAAAGATGGAAATGGCAATATATTTCAATCAATCACAAGTGAAGCCTGGCTTATCCTGAGTCTCCAAGTAGTAAAAATTAGTTCCAATATAATTTAGCCCACATCAGAAGTCAGGCTCGAAATGAGTGTTGTAGGGAAAGTACAAATTACATTTTCAAAGATTGGTGTATAATTATAGGCTTAATTAATTACACAAGGGATTTGTTCTCAAAAAGATGTTTAAAATGTGTCCTATTTTGCACCAGGGAGATGACCTATGGGAAGGAACGCTATTGCTCTTAGAGATCTGTGAACACTGGGGTTCTGCGTTAAAAGGAGGCCCACCTGGGGCACCTGGGTGGCCTTGTTGGTTAAGCGTCTGCCTTCGGCCCGGGTCATGATCCCAGGGTCCTGGGATTGAGCCCTGCGTCAGGCTCCCTGCTCGGCGGGGAACCTGTTTCTCCCTCTGCTGCTCCCCTTGCTTGTGCTCTCTCGCGCTATCTCCATCTCTCTCTCTCTCTTTCTCTCAAATAAATAAATAAAATCAATTAAAAAAAAAAAAGGAGGCCCACCTGCTCTGTTAGTTGGAGATTTACGATATGCCAATTAACAAGAAAAAAAACAAAGAAGGACATGCTTTTTGGGAGAAGAAAGTTAACCCAAATAGATGAGGGTAGCTTTAAAAGTCTAGTTTATACCTTAACTTTCCCTCTCCTGGGTATAAACTTATATTCAAATCTTGGTGTGACTCCTTCCAGACCTTTTTTAAAAGGTTTTATTTGTTTATTTGAGAGAAAGACAGAGAGAGAACAAGAGCAGGGGGCGGGGAGAGGGAGAAGCAGGCTCCCCACTGAGCAGGGAGTCCCACGCGGGGCTCGATCATGGGATCATGACCTGAGCCGAAGGCAGACGCTTCACCAACTGAGCCCCCCAGGCGCTCGTCCCAGACCTTTTTTGACACTTAAATAAATATCTGCAACTTGTAGATCTATTTGTTACTGCAGTTATATCACCCATTCTGTGCTGTACCTGGCTTCCCTTGTTGCAAGACCTAACCTGGCCATTCAGTACTCATTCTTGCAAATGACTGCTTCGTGTTCAGTCCGGAGTATTTTAAGTTTTAAGAAACTATAGTTGGATTTTAAAGCCTTGCAGGTCCCAAGTCTCAAAACTCGGTGAACCCTCGAGCAACACAGGACAGTCTAAAACGAAGGGCCACCTCATCCACGTTCTGCGTCCCCCGGCCCAGAGGGCCCCATGTCAACAGTGTGCACCGGGCCCCGCCCCTCTGGGCTCCTGCAAGCCCACCAACGTGCATCCCCGGCTCACTTCTGTTTTCACGCAAACACGGGATCGTGGTATATATACCTTGCACCTTGTGTCATGAACAAAGGGGAAATCCAGTACTGTGGGGACTGGTTTTTATCTCCCTGGCTGGGTCTTGAACAAAGACAACTTCAAAAAGGAAAAAAAATCTCCAAAGTGAGATTCTCGCTTGATGTTACTGACTTCGTTTTCACCTGGGAGCAAGGCTCCTGCCCCTTTATGGCTTGTGGTTTTCTGTAGGTTGGGATGATTTCGAGAGATCTGATGTTTCAGCCTCCTTGGATGTCACCTGCACTCTCTAATTCTTGCAGGAGTTAGAGGCTTCCCTGTCCATCCCTGGCGAGGAACATGAAGCTCGCCGAGGAAAGTGATGGTAGAGACAGGGCGACCAACTCATCTCAGTTTAAACTGGAAAGTCTCACATCCTGGGAAACCCCTAGTCTTGGGCAAACCCGGGTAACTGGGTGGAGGGCAGCCTCTAACTCCTTCTTGGGAGCTCACGCGATGCCACAATCAGGCTAAGTCCCCGGCTGGAATGCACTCCCCAGAACACAGACAGGGAGGACAGTGGCCCTCTGTGTGGGGCTCACAGCTGCCTTCACACTGGCCGGAAGCTGGAACCAAGAAGCATATTTATCCCTAGCGCCCTGTGTGCTCAACCCAGAATGGTTATGTCTGCAACTGGCATTTAGCTGGTGATGACATGACAAGTCGAGACGCTAGCCTGGCACCTGACGTGTTGGCCTTGGCTGGGAACACCCAGAGAACCAGAGCAAGCCCTAGAAGCCCCTTCCCTGAATTCAACTTCTACGTGTCATGTGGCCCTTGAGATCTGGACCCTGTGTTTGCACCCTGGCTCATCCCCAAAGGAATCCACCCAGCATATGGGAAGAGGCACGGCCTGTAGGAAGGCAGGCTTGGACTTGATGGGGTTTTGCCTTCCCCTGAGGCTTGCACACAGGGATGCCTCGCGACGCCCCCCCCCCCCGCCACCCCACCCTCTGCATGGCTTGGCCCCAGCACATCTGGGAGGCCGGGAGACTTTGAAACCCTGGTGCTTGCAACATCCAAGGAGGGCTGAGGCGCCCCGCTCACCACATTGTGGGGCTTGGGCACCCGGTTCTCCGAGGCAGCCCTGAGAACCCCACTCGGCCGCCGCCACAGGCCCCCGCAGTCGGAAACATTCCCCAACCCTGGTGGATTTGATTATGTGTGGTTCACTCCTCCCCTCCCCCTTAATAACTGATACAACAATTTCATCAGATCATTTCCTGTGATGGGGTTATTATATTTTCTTGTCTATAATCAGAGAAGAAAAACTTAACAGCCTCTTCTTGGTCAAAACATGCCAATTTTATTTGCCACTCACATAGTTAAAAAAATTTTAAACAGTTATAAATTCAACATTTAAAAATTAGGGGTGACACTCTATAATCTAGATTTCTTGATGCTCCTTAAAAGAAAACCAGAAACTGGGACCAATAGGCCCGGTTCCATCAATCAGCTAGAGCGGAGTGGCAGATGCCTCCTGGAGACAGGGCGCGGATCCTCCCGTTTGCCACCGTCCCCTCCCTGTTGTTACACCTGGCCTTGGCAGGCCCTCCCCCACCAGGGAGCAGAAATTTCTTCTTACTTAGTCTCTTTGAGCAGTGCTGTCCGCTGTGCAACAGAACTTTCTGTGATGATGGAAACATTCTGCATTTGCTGGTCTGGTCTGGTAGCCACGGGCTACATGTAATTGTGAGCTCTTGAAATGTGGCCAGTGTCACCGAGGAATGGAATTTTAAATTGTATCTGAATTTTAACTACGTTAGATTCAAATAGCCACCTGTGTCTCACGACAGCCCTCCTGAATTGTTCAGCTTAGCTTCTTTTCTGTAGATGATTAGAGTTTCCCCTGAGGGTTCGAAGCTGGAGCGATTCCTGCCCTCCATCTCCACACCTCCTTTTCTCCTAGACCTGCATTTTGCTTTGATCCATCAAGTTCTCTCAAATCCAGGTTGGAGTCCCAGCTCCCTCCTTACCAGTTGTGTTGTTTTGGGCAACTTCCTTCTCCTCTTGAGCCTTGGTCCCCTCCACAGACACCTCCTGGGGTGATCCCGAGGGCTGCATTAAATGTCCTGTCCTATGCAAATGACACTTGGCAACAAATAGCTGCTCAATGAAAAAAAAAAAAAAAGGTAATGGTACTTCCTTCCCTGCTCCTGATTTCCTGTTATTCCCATTCATGCTTATCTCTCCTCCAACCTCATCAGCTCCTGGAGGGCAGAGTTTGGGATTCTACCTCCAACCTGGCCTGGTGCTCAGCGTTGCGGGGAATTCAAAAGTCAGGAGACTGGACTTGTTGCCAAATGGAATCAGTCCCCCATGTCCTGATAGGTGGCCCGCAATGGAGTGGGTCAGGATTACCTGTCACCTGTTCTCAGGCTCATGAGCGACTCTACCAAGGCAGCTCTACCGTAGGCCCCATGTCGTTGGAAACTGCTCAAAAGGAGTGTGTGATGGGGACGATCCTTGTTGAACTCTGTGACCTTCTGAGTCAACCCTCCCTGAATTTGAGAGCCAACGGTCCCACACTTTTAGGGTTAAGCCATATCCCTGGGGCCATATTTTCTTCCAACACAGGCATTCTAATCTTGTCCTTTGAACGCAAAGGCCATCAAAGGATTCGAGTATGGGTTACATAAAGAATGAAATGTCACAGACAAAATGATACTCATTCAGGGGGGTTGCTGAGGACCAGACCCTGTGCTGAGTGCTTCGGATGACATATGTCATGACATTTTCAAAACACCCTTAGGGAACAGGTCCTATTATCATGCCTATTTTACACAGGGGGAAACTGAGGTTCACAAAGGTTAAATCCACTGCCCAAGCTCACACAGCCAGGCAGAGTCAGGATTCGAATCCAGGCTCCAAAGCCCCCTTCTTAGCAACTGTGGGATATTTTGCCTGCCCCAGGGTGGGCGTGGGTGCTCCACACCCTGGAAGGTCACAATGAGAAAGCAGTGACCTTTTTTTGGATTGTCTCCCAGGAAAAAAGAAATTTTTTTTTCTTTGTTTTTCAAATAGGTCTTTAACTGGAAACAGGATTGCCAGGTAAAATACCGGATACCCTGTGAAATTCAAATTTCAAACAAACAATGAATAATTTCTTAGTATAAGTGTGTCCCTATGTACTATTTGGGACATCCATATATATATGTCCACATATATATTATATATGTGGATATATATATATAAAATTTTGTTGTTTATCTGAAATACAGATTTACCTGGCATCCTGTATTATACTGCTCTGCCTGGAGGCCCCCGCAGAACAAGCCTGCCCCCCCCCACACCAACAGGCAGGCGGTGTCCCCGTCTCCCATATTCCACTCCAGTCTGAGAGCGAAGTTGTTCTCGACACAGATCTTCGTCAGACCTGAAGAAAAGGAAAACTAGGTTTCCCAGGGAACTATGAAATGCATGGTGCTTATTAGTTTATTAATTAAACAGCACAAATGGTGTACCCCGCCCCCTCTCCCTTGGAGTTTGCTGCCATAATTTACAGGAGCGCCCGAGGGGACGGCAGGGTGGGACCCCGTTCTTCTCATTTGCTGCCAAGATTTGGGGCTACCAGTTACTCTTGTCAATCTTTCGCTTAATCATTTAGCAGTTGTAAAGGACTCATTAGAAATGCCGACGTTTATTGGAAACACCTCCCGCCTGTCCAGAGGCAGGCCAGATTGGGAGCTCTTGTACCCACTTGTTCCCCAGGAGCCCCACAACGAAATTGCTGACTGTAATTACACCACTATGGTTTGGAAAGTGGTGTGGGGGGGCCAGGGGGGAGAGGAGGGGAGGAGACCCTGAAACTCCAGGGACCAGGCCTTCAGGGGATCCCTGCCCACACCCCCGCCCACCTGGATTGGGCTCCATGAGCCCCTTGCCCTCCCCGGAGGCTGGCCTGCTTTCTGGGGGCCTCAGCTGCTCCCTGCCTCCCCTCCTTTCTCTCCCCCATGAGTACGTATGGTCTGGATGTTCTCACAAGGTGAGAGAATGTCAAAACAAAGAAAATCCTTCATGCAACACTGTCTTCATCATCTGTGTGTCCCTCCAGCTTCCACGCACAGGCCCGTCCCCCAAACTCCCCCGGGGGAGCCTGCAGGGAGCCCACAGCGGCGTGGGGTCCTTCTCTGAACAGCCAGGTGACACACAGAGATAGAGCCCCTTTCTAGGCATGGGGACACAGCAGGCAGCAGTCTGTCCCCTCGCTGGCTTCACACCTCAGCTCTACCCAGCTGCGCCCTTCTTGTTGGAGGTGGATGGAGCTCCCGATGCGTGATTTTTTTTTCTTAAAATTAAAATTCTGGCATTTTTATCTGAACCTCCCCCAACCCCTTTTAAATCTTTTTTTTTTTTTTCCCCTGGCTGTTTCTTTAGTGTGGCTCCTCAGGTGTGGAGTTACTGGGTGAGAAGATGAGATCACAGGTAGGGAGGGACTCTGATCCACCGTCACCTCTCCCAGGCCACCAGCTTCTCACCTGGGCCCTCCGCCAGCGCCTGGGAGTTCCTTCCACCGCTACCCACCACAGCGGCCAGGGGGCGCTGCTGAGACCCATCGGGTCTGTCACTGGGGAACCCCTGCAGTGGAGTCCTTCCTGCTCAAGGTGACAGCCAAGATCAGTGTAATGACTTATAAAGCCCTGGAGCAGACACTCTTCGCTTCTGCATCATTGACACTTGGGGCCAGGTCATTCTCTGCTGTGGGGCTGTCCTGTGCCTTGTAGGGTATTTGGCGTCCCTGGGCTCTACCGTCTAGACACCAAGAGCACCCCTCCCCCAGATGTGATGACCAAAAATGTCTCCAGACATTTTCAAATGTCCCCTAAGGGGTAAAACCTCCCCCCAGTTGAGAAGCACCACAAAGAAGAGAGACTCTGACCTTCCGTCTCCCACCCCCTGCCCTCCCTCCCCATGCCCCTCATGGCGTGGCAGCTACCTGGCCCACCCTCACCTCTGCACCTTTGCATGGGCTCTTTCCTCTGCCTGGCATGCCCTACTCCCACCACCCGCCTGACTCTACCCTCGGCTCCTTCCGGTCATTACTCAAATGCCCCTTTCTGAGTGAGACCGGCCCTGGGCAACCTTATTTAAAGTAGCCACCTAAGCTCGGGACTTCTTACCCTTGGGTCATGCTTTGTTTCTAACACAGAACTGGTCACCGGGCACGCTGTATTTTCACTTACTTGTTAAGTAAGTAGAATACGGCATGGCGTGAAGCCGGGGGCGGAGTCCAGGCGGACAAGCGCTGGGCAGTCTGGAGTCCCAACTTGGGCTTATTTTCAGCCAGATTGGCCTGTCACACCAGCGGCACCAGCAAGCTTGTGGCAGGACACAGCGGTTCTGAAAACTGGAGACTGAACGTGACGTTGAAATGCGTGGTAGGGGCAAGCCCAACAGAGTGGGGAATTCTTCCCTTTGATCTGGAGACACTGCAAGATTACATATGTCATTTTAAAAACACCTTTGGATTCTTCAAATGAGACTTCACTCCTTGTTTTTCCTTCCTCTTTTGAGTGTTGTTTTTAAATGCATTTTAAACATTTTCTTCCTTATTTATTCAGAGTTTCTTTTTTTTTTTTTTAAATTCTATTTATTTATTTGACAGAGAGAGACACAGCGAGAGAGGGAACACAAGCAGGGGGAGTGGGAGAGGGAGTGGGAGAAGCAGGCTTCCTGCGGAGCAGGGAGCCCGATGCGGGGCTCGATCCCAGGACCCTGGGATCATGACCTGAGCCGAAGGCAGACGCTTAACGACTGAGCCACCCAGGTGCCCCTTATGCAGAGTTTCTTATATAGATAGTGGCAGTGAAGAACTTGAAGATATCCCTGGCAAAATTCTCGCTCGAAGATCATGTGTTGCCATGCCAAGCATAAAAGCTGACATAAGCTAGGTGCATTTACAGAAGCAATTTCAAGGTTTTGTTTTTCTTTTTTAAGGTGACAAGGTTTTATTTGGAAATTCTGAACAAAATTCAGTAGTATACCCCATAATCCTTTGTACTTTATCCTCCTCATCATAATTACAGAGTATTTAAATGTAACACATTTTCCCCCCGACCCGGCTCTGTGCAGATGCCCTCAAGGCTGTCTGGTTGACCTTGGTGCGCCATCTAAATATCATCATTTTCTGTAGGTGCTTGTTGCCAAGAAGGGAAAGAGCTGTCCTAGAGAACAGAGGTTAGGTTTTGGTGTCCTAGCACAAGGCCTGGCATGTGGTAAGTGCTCAAAGATGGAAGCAAGTGTCTTTGCCAAGGTGGTTTGAATGAATACGCTCAGGCTTTCTTTCAGGATATCACAACCATCAGCTTGTCTTCGCTCTTTAACAGAGATCCAGGTATCTGTCCCCGAGCCGAAGCAGCATGCGTTCCTGGGTTCAAAAGCGATGAATGGAACGTTCAGGGCGTGCCGGGCACTCTGCTCAGAGTGTGGGTTCTGGTGAGCAGTGTGCATGCAGTCAGTGCCTACTTATGGAGGCCCTGGGGATGCTGGAGTGAACACCCAAGTGCCTGCAGCATCGAGCTCACAGTTTCATGGCAAAAATCATGACTCCGTGGCAGGCCTGTTACAAGTGCTTTAGACACATTAGCCCGCTTACTCCTCACATCAACCCTCTAAGGTAGGTAGTGTGAATTATCAGAGGTTAGGTGACTTACCCAAGGTCACACAGTAGGACCTGGGGTTTTCTCAGGGATGGGAATGAAGGTGGAATCCGGCTTGGGAACAGTGTCTGCTGAGTAAGGAGTCTTTGGAAAGGCGCAGGTGCTCTGAGCTGGGGGTCTCGGGAAGGGTGGGCAGGGCGGGCAGGGCGCTGCGTGTCGGGGCACGACCACACCCCCCTCCCAGTCTGGAGTCCCATCCCTGCAATTCCCTTTCATCCCAGGGAACCTGGCATTATTCGTGCGAGATAAAAATCAGCCACTCAACCCATTCCAAATTGCAAGTGGGTGAAATCCCGGGACTGCTGCCACTGGGCTGGGGCCGAGCTTATGGCTCCTGTCGGGAGGGGTAGACACCTGGGTAGACCAAGCGTGGCGAGGACAATCCAGGAGGACGTTCTGCAATGGCGAGAAAATTGCGTCTGTCTGGGAACGGAGTCTGATGTCCCCAGAAAAATGTCCCGGCAACGTGGTGCTGTCTTGTTTCCGTATTAGGCATTGACAGGGAGCATTGTGCTTTCATGGCACCATTGTTTGTGTTGGCAACTGCGAAACATGCACAGATGTTTCAGGTGGAGCTGTAGGGTTTCCAGCCATGCCTACAGTACCATAAATTATTGGATTTAAGAGAGGGATTCCTAACGTCGTCTCCTTTACACCCTACCCTACTCCACCCCGGGAATTCCAACTAGCTCGACTTGCATCGACATAATATTAGAAGAAGTTTCATATTTAATGCATTTTAACTTTAAGATAGTTGCATTCTCTGAAGACTCAGACATCTGGAAAATCTGTCCTTAGGCCACAGTCGGAATGTGGGCACCGAGTAGCGGGCAAATACACTGAGTAAGCAGGACACAATGGGGAAAACTAGAAACAACCTACATGCCCAACAATGGGGGATGGTTAAATTGTAGCAGAACCACAGGAAGGAATGGGGCATTGTGCAACCACAGAAGTAATTATTTTCCAGGAGAACAAACTGACATGGGAACAGGCTCATGGCTTGAAATGAAAAGATTAGAAACTGTGTTCTAAATTGTAAATAATGCAAGGAGTTCATATAATTACATCTTAGACGTGTAGATGTGTGTGTGTTAAAAGAAGGTGAGGAAAGATCCTGAAATGTGAATAGCAACTGTCTCTGGGTAGTGCAATTTTTATTTTCTTTTTTATATCTTTATTTTCCAAATGTTCTACTTTAATAACATTTAACTTCAGATAATAATCAGGAACAAAAATGTTATTTTAAGAGGGGGAGTATCCCTTCAAGTGGTCAGGATCTGTGTTTTCCTTTCTCTTTTTATTGCCCTTAACTTCCAACATGAACCTACTATTCTTGTAAAGTGTAGTTGTATGATTCATTTTATTTTCTGGGGAAAGAAGAGAATTTACGTGACATGAAGTAACATTAAAGCAACACAGCTTCAGAGAGGGAAGAAATTAGCGGAGGAAAATGGCAGGCACCCATGGATTGACTTCAGAGCCATGGCCACGTTCACAACCCCAAGCTCCTGAAAGATATTAAAATGCAAAGCACATACAATGAAATGGCAACTAGAAGAAATGATTTAACCTTCTCAGATCTTCAAAAGCACAGAAACAAGACTTTATTCATTTCTTGCTGAAGAGGCGTCCCTTTTTTTACCTCCCCCTCCTATAGTTTGAAACCGGAACAAGCTGCAATAATTTTCAAGGTGTCCTAGTATTCTACGAACATTTTTCCAGAGCCCGTTTCCCCTCACTGGTCTTCATCTGGGAGCTTGACTCTGACGCACCCCCACAGAAGGTCACCTCCAGGCCCCTGATGCACAGCTGTACCAAAGATGCCCAAGACCAGCATTGCCTTAATCATATCTCACAACAAAATTCCAATGAAGGGCCTAGTCTTCTTCTCATCCCCACTTTACAGAATGGGAAACTGAGGCTCAGAGGGTTTAAAGGAACCAATGTAAGCTCCGCCAGCCAGGACATGGTGGAGTCGATATTCAGAAGTCAGTCTATGTTCTTCTGAACCTTTATGGAATCTGGCAAGTCAGAGGGGAGCACGGGGTTGAAGGAGAGCCCCCAGGGAGACATTTACCTGGAAACCAGGTAAAAACTCTGATGTGAGGAGGCCAGGGGTGCACAGTGTATTTAGCTTGGCCGATGAGTGGGAAAGAAAGATCACAGAGAAGGAGTGCACATGCCCAGTGCCCTGGGTGGCTCTGCCAAGATAGCCAAAGCTGCCTTGAGGTCCCCCTGCCTCTCTTAAACAAGGGCTGTGTTAACAACCTCACAGGTGTCCCTGGCAGGTGACGAGGGCTCAGCAGGAGAAGGGGATGGAACACGCCTCCTCTCCTGGCTTGGGGTTGGCTGAGCAAAAAAGCTATAAATCAAGTATTGCAACACGGTAGCTGGCTGAAACGCAACCTAGGAATAAACAATCAGTCAGTGATTTTTTTTTTTTCCTGAAATAGATCAGTTCAGTATGAGTCACGTTGTAGAAGCTGAGACCATTCCCCTGGAAGTGATGGTACACTGAGTAATCGTATCAATGGGCACATCTCAAAGATGACTCCCAGCTTCCAGAACATTCCAAGGAAACTAGTCATTACCCAACCAGCCTGGCTGGGCTCCAGGAGGTCTGAATTCGGTGGTTGTGGTAGGATTGCAGGATAAAACACAATACATACTTATCTAAAAAAGTATTTGTTGTTTTATCTGAAATTCAAATTTAACTGGCATCCTATCCTGTATTCTATCTACAACCCTACCATTTTCTTTTTTTGAGTGAAAGTAATGCACACCTCTCTAGAAGAGAGACTTCCAAGATGGAATCTTGACCCTCTCAAGGTCTGGCTTCAAATACTAGCCATTTCCTCTCACTCTTAGCAATGGTTTGCAAACTCTGAGTGAGCATCAGATGCCCTACAGGGGCTTATGAAAATGTTGGCGGCGGGTCCCAGTGCCAGTTGCCTATTCAGTAGGTCTGCGGGGGTGGGACCCGAGAATTTGCATTTTGAATAAGTCCCAAGATGCTGGTCCTGGGTCCATACTTTGCGATCTGTGTTCTTAGGAGGCAGACTACCGGGTGCCTGGGTGGCTCAGTTGGTTAAGCGACTGCCTTCGGCTCAGGTCATGATCCTGGAGTCCCGGGATCGAGTCCCGCATCGGGCTCCCTGCTCGGCAGGGAGTCTGCTTCTCCCTCTGACCCTCCTCCCTCTCATGCTCTCTGTCTTTCATTGTCTCTCTCGCAAATAAATAAAATCTTAAAAAAAAAAATTTAGGAGGCAGACTACCTCCAACATCCTCCACCATCATGCGCCTCATGCCCTTCACCATCCAGTTCCTGCCAAGCCCTCCAGTGAATCTCACACTACTCTTCCTCGCTCGCCTGGCTCACTGGCCTCCCTGCACGAGAACTCTTCTCTAGCCCCCACAGGGCCTTTGCACGTGCTGTTCCCTGCCCTGCACTTTGCCCCACCCCATCCCTCTTACTCTAGGAGAGGAGGTATTATAATTATTCCCCATTTTACACATGTAGAAACAAAGGTTTGGAGGACTTGAGTCACTTGCTGAAAGCCAAATTGATAGTACGAGATAGAACCAGGGACTTAAAATCTCATCTGCATGTTTCTTTTCTGCCTTACTGCTGCCTTCCCAGGCTGGAAGTATTAACTTCTATTTTGAGCCCTTCTTGAAGGTTGTTTTTTGTAAGATTGTTGCTTGAAAGGCACATATTTGCCCTCAAACCAGTCCCCTGAGATTTAGTACTTTGGGGTTTGGGAAACATGTTCAAATTCACCCTTTGACAGCCAGCGGTCAAGATCCAGTAGACTTAGCTCACATCCCTTCTCAATGTCTCAATGTTTGTCTGAACTCCAGTGCTAGTCCCCTGCCCCCAAACTTATGCGCTTGTGAGTGCGCACACCCACACCCACACACACCACACTACTGAAGTCTACAGACAGAGCTCTGACACTTAATGTTGCCATGGCAACTGAAAGCTTATTCTCTGAATCTTTCCTATTGGTAGGATGACATCGACTTCTTGCCTTCTTCTAGAAAATAATTTCAGCTCTTAGTATCTGCCAGTGAAGTGGGGCCAGGACTTGTGTGCAAGTGGGTGAATGGGGCCCAGGTTGTTGAGTTAGGAAGGCCAAGAGGCTTATTCTGTGCCCACACTCAACTTTTGTGGGATTTCCTGGTTCTCAGAAGCTCTAGTTTTACCTTTGTGCTTTCCAATCCTTCCTTCCCTCCTTCCTTCCTTTCTCTCTCTCTTCCTTCCTTCCTTCCTTTCTTTCTTTTTTTCTTTCTTTCTCTTCCTTCCTTCCTTCTTTCCTCTCTCTCTCTTCCTTCCTTCCTGTCTTCCTGTCTTTCTTTCTTCCTGTTTTTCTTTCTTTCTTTCTTTCTTCCTTCCTTCCTTCCTTCCTTCCTTCCTTCCTTCCTTCCTTCCTTTCACCATGCATGCCGAGCATGACAGGCACAGTTCTGAAGCTGGGGCCCAGTGGTGAACAGAAACAGACGGGGCCGGCCTCTGGTCCTCCAGCTCCAGCTACCTCACCATCCACTGAGACACAGCCAATGGCTTGGAACGTGCTCAGGGCCATTGGGAAAGACAGAGCACTGTGGGGGGCATGCCCAAGTCACCTCCAGGCTGGCAGGCTCAGAAGAAGCAAGGTCTGAGAGGAACTCTGAATGCAGGTCGCAATTAACCAAGTGAATGAGGAACAGGAACATTCCAAGTAAGTTCCTTGAACAAACCAAGCCCTTTCCAGCCCTGGAACAAAACACTTGCTGCTTCTTCAGCCTGGACCTCTCCCCCCACCCAACCCACCCCTCCACCGTCTCCCCACAGTGCTCCTTCTAGCTGTTTAGTCACCAGCCATAATGCCACCTCCCCGAGGGCACATATCCAACCACTCTATCTAAAGTCACCACCCTTGACAGCTAATAATTAGTTATTTCAGATGGTCATTCATGCAATGTGTGCTTATTGGGTACCTACGGTATGCCAGGCCCTCAGGAGAGCCGTGGGTCCCTTCTCTGGAGCTGGTACATATCGACCCATCTCCTAGCATCACCTAGTCCTATATTCATCCGGGCCTCTCAGTTCTCCTCCTGTCTCCCCCACTCCACTGTAAGATCCAGGAGGAAAGGGGTCACCATGTCTTGTCCCTGAGGCATCCTCAGAGCCTGGCACACAGTGGGAATTCAGGAATGAATGCATGAATGACCCACCAGAGCACTTTTTCTCAATCGGGGATAATTTGCCCCCCAGAAAAAATTTGGACATTTGGAAATGTCTGGAGGCATTTTTAACTTGTGGCTTGGCAGATGCTACTGACATCCAGTGGATAGAGACCAGGGATGCTGCTAAGCATCCCATAATGCACAGGATGGCCCCCACAGCAGAAGATGATCCAGACTCCAACATCAAGAGTGTCAATATTGAAAAACATAGCTCCAGAGCCTGGTTTCTGGACCTTCTGAACCTGCTTTCACCTTTTCCCAAAGGGGGGTTAATAGACAGTCAGGTCTCCCTATCTTTTTCCAAGGCTAAAGCCGGGTGTTGTTTTCAGGCTGTCAAGGGGGTAGAGTCCGGACTTGCAGGGAGCTTTGAGTGGGTGCCAGAGAGGTAATCCTCCATGACTGTGGGCACAGCGAGCATGCGGAGAGCACTCAGCTGGCTTCTGTCTAGAGCTGCAGCTAATACTTCCTGGGGCTTACTCAAGGCTACAGCAAACCTTTCTGCCCTAGCTCCCACTTGAGCACCATTTCACCAGCTCTCCTGACACCCAGGGACTGTGAAGACTTTTTTATGTTTTATTATAATTTTTATTTCTTGCATATTGTTTGATTCATTTGATCTTTCAGCAAAAAGAAATTATTGAGTACCTATCATGTACTTTACTCTGTGCTAATTGTTGGGGATACACTGACCCCATCTCATCCCTCATGGAAGGTACCACCTGGTGGGAAATAAATCCTGATGGACCACGTGTGCAACAACACTGTACATGCATCGATGGGGCACGGTCGGTAAGAGGTGCATGCAGTCCTCTAAGAGGGGGATTTGAGCCAGGTGGGGAACTTGGGGAGGGCTCCACTAAGGACATGAAGGTTGAGTCAGGTGGTGGGTGCCTTCCAGGCAGAGGGGACAGCTGCACAGGAAGGAGCATTGCCTAAGAAGGCATAAATCAAGGTGTCGGCCAGGGACGAAATCTCATCCGAACACTCTACTGGGGAAGGATCCCCTTCCAAACTCACTCAGCAGTTGTTGGCAGGATTCAGTCCTACGTGGGTTGTTGGGCTGAGCTCATCAGATTCTTTCTGGGTGTTGGCTGGAAACGGCTCTCAGTTCCTTGCCCTGTTGGTCTCCCCATCATGGCAGCTGGTTTCCTCAAAGTGTGCAAGGTGAGAAAGCCATAGAGAGAGTCCATGAGGGAGATGGAAGTCACAATTTTTATAACCTAATCATGGAGATGACATCCCATCACCTTTGCTGTTGGCTGGAAGTGTGTCACTAAGCCAACCCACACTCACAGGGAGGCCCTTACACAGGGCCTGAGTGCCAGGGCATGGAGACCATTGGGGGCCATCTTGGAATCTGCCTTCCACAAACAGGAAACATAAACAACTCAAGCAAGCAGATGAGCAAGCAAGAGAATTCCAGAAAGTTGTAAGTGAGGGAATAAGTGTGCAATGTCTGTCAAATGACAGATGAATAAATGCTCCATGAGGATAGGGACTGGTCACTTCTGTCCTGTATCACCAGTTTTCTTTCTGGGCCCCAGGACTCTATGGAACCAAGTCAATGTGGAGTGATGAATGCAGCTATGTGTCTGGATGCAGATATCATAAGTAACCGCAAGGCAGGGGCCAAGTCTTGCTTTCTGGTTCCAGACCAAGATCCCATCTACCAAAATGCTCCACCGAATGGGTGTATTTCCTGTTTGGGGTTTTTCCGATTTATTTTTATTTTCTTAAAAGCCACTTACTGAGTTTTCTTAGTTCTGGTCTGGGTATTTAGTGGTTGCTTGGGTTCATGTCTTTTGGGGAATTAATAAGAAAGTTTCCAGGAATATAGTTTCAGGACATTTTTTCCCCTTTCCCTTAGCAAAGGCACACACATTCATCTCCAGAGAAACATAAGCTCCCTGTCATGGAAACAGAAAGATCAGGAGGTTATTCAATAAGTTCTCAACTGCCTACCTCCCCATTTTTTTAACCTGAAAAACAGGGCCTGAGTTTGACTCTTATTTTTTTTTTAAGATTTTATTTATTTATTTGACAGCGAGAGAGGGAACACAAACAGGGGGAGCAGGTAGAGGGGGGAGGGAGAAGCAGGTTACCAACTGAGCAGGGAGCCCGATGTGGGGCTCGATCCCAGGACCCCAGGATCATGACCTGAGCCGAAGGCAGACGCTTAACGACTGAGCCACCCAAGCACCCCTGAGTTTGACTCTTAAAAGCATTTGCTGCTGTCTGTTCCCCTCCAGCCCTGAATTCACTGCAGCAAGAGGACAGATGGGAAGGTCTTGGGGCTTTGTTCCCACTGCTCCTCCAGCTGGTATTCTCCATCAAGAAAGGAACATGAGGACGGAGAAGAAGCAAGCAAGCCAAGTGAACATGATACAGTGCAAGTCAAATGCAGAGAGCCCCCCACAGCCCGGGTCTCATTCACTTCAATAGCAGTTACCTCTCAAGCCTGTCCCCTTGTCCGCAAGCCCAGTGCTATTTACCCAGAAGGGATTTCTCACCTCCAGTGTTAGGGACGTTAGGGCTGGATAATTCTCTGTAGTGGGGGCTGTCCTGGGCGTTGTAAGATATTTAGCACTTCCCTGGCTTCCAGATGCCAGCTGTAATGCTCTCCCCACAATTTGGCAACCAAAAATGTCTCTGGATATTGCCAAATGTCCCCAGAGAGGAGGGAGCAAAGTCACCCCTGGTCAAGACATTTTTTTTCGCTTAGTCCAAGAGCTCACCTGCCCTACCCTGCTTCCCCCACCCCATCTGGCCTCCTGGCTTTCACTGTCTCCACCTAGTACTTTGCCCACGTAGGCACACAACTCATGTTCCTTGATTGCATGACGGTAGGACATAGGACAATGCCCAGATGCTCAGGGTCTAGGACAGTGTAGTAGGTGCTCAATAAATGTTTGCTGGATGGTACAGAAGCTCCTGTGGGAAGCGTTCTGCTCCGCATCTAGGACTCAGCTCTGTTGCTCACAGCCAAATGTATCCATCCTGAAAGTATGAAGACCTTCTTAGGGTGGTTTTATGCATCCCATTTCACAGCCGGAGAAACCCGTGCTCGGGATGGTGAAAAGAATCTTTTCAGGATCTTTGGGAGCAGAGCTGGAGTTTTAACATGGATATGTCTGCCCTCAAAGTAAACATGGATTAAAAGAAAGAGTATCTGAAAGAAATCCCAATCTCATGGCAAGCAGGAAGAAGTCTATAGGAAGTGGATCAAATCCCATGGGGCTCTTTCCTCTGCCACTTTGAGGGACATGGGACAAGTCTCATCTTCTCTCTGGGTCTCGTTTCTCCCCCTTTCAAACATGCTGAGACTGTAGTGTTATCTTGAAATGTCCGTGGAGCTGGAAAATGCCTGGATCCCGGCTCCGCCCTCCACCATCAGTACCCGGGGCCACGCCTGGCGCCGCCGGCACCCACCGCCCCCCGGGGGCCGCCGCTGGTGGCAACCCTGAGACCCTTCATGCCTTTGCGAGGGGAGCAGGACTCTCCCCGCACATTTGGTTTCAATTCTCCAAATGCTTTTGCACATTTTGCTGTCATGAGGAGATAAAATCAAGCAAATGTAAACTGAGAGCAGAGAGAGCCTGGGAAAACTCAAAAGAGAGCTTGCTGGAAGGGCCCCCTGGGGCCCCAGGGTGTGGGGTTTACCTGGGGCTGATGGTTGAGCCGGGCTCCCCCGGGACCGCCCAGCCCCGAGCCAGGATGGGGTGGCCCTTCTGAACCCAGAGACTATTTCCCAGTCCGGAGACCACGAATATTTTCTAAGAGACAGGAAGTTGCTGCCCAAACCCCCTGACCGGTTAGCACCCAGCAGGGCCCATGTGCTCAGAGGCGGCCGGTGGGCAGACGGGGAGTGGGAACAGGCCAGATCCCCTGATTTTTCAAACAAAACCGGGAATCTACATTCTTGTGTGAAGCCTTCCAATTTTTAAATGTCAGGATGCCACTAGGGATTAAACCAAATGCACTGGCTGACCCCATCAGGTCTATTAGCTGCCAGGGTCGCCCGGCCATTAGGATTGCTGTGGCCTTCCCCAGTGGACCCCTCGCTCAGGGACATCCATGTATTTGTTATGTGATAAGTAATTACCACGGACCGATATAGACCTCAGGGCGTGGCAAGTCTTAGTTCATTCAATCCCATCAACAGCCCTACAAATGTAGTAGTTACTTATTGTCATCTCCCTTTTACACATGGGGAAACTGAGGCATGGGGAGGCACAGACTCCTTGCCCTTGAGTAACGTAGAACCCCCTGATCAAATAACTCCTCCTCACTGAGACTCGGTTTACTCAGCTCAGTAAGCCCTTGGTAAAGGGAAGTCATAGTTACAAACGTGGGGGGCCCTGGGGGTGAAATGAGAGGTTACGGGGGCAGCCAGTTCTGTGTGCCCACATAGCCTCCAGCAGTGGTCATCTGTCCTGAGTTGTACTGAGGTCCTTACCCAAATTCACCTGTTTAAGTTCTAACCCCCAGGACCCCAAATGTGACCTTATTCTGAAACAGAGCTGTTGCATGTAATTCACACTCAGGTAGGGTGGGAGCCTAATCCAATATGACCCGTGTCCTTATGAAAAGGGGGAGTTTGGCCACAGGAAGAATGCCACGTGAAGGCAGGAGTGACGTTGCCACGAGCAAGGAACCATGGGAAGCTGCCGCGAGGGAGGCCTGGAATCCTTCCCTAGATCCTTCCTAGCACCTTCAGGAGGGAGCACGGCCCTGCCAGCACCTTGATCTTGAACTTCTGGCCTCCAGAACCGTGAGACAACAGATGTCCATTGTCACAGCTACTTCGTACTTTGTTAAGGCAGCCCCAGGAAACTCGGAGATTATTATAATTATGGCCTCAACTACGATCAGTCACACTTCCTTCTCTTTGCTAATGTGTTTATAATTTTGGGAGCCTCCAGTTAGGGAGGGTTGGTTTTCTATTCTTTTTTTTTTTTTAAGTTTATTAGGGTACTCTGCTCTCCAAAGCACCATGCTGGATGCTGGGGCGGGGCAAAGGTGTGCCACCGAACTGGCTGGCTGGGGGCGCCTCCTGCATTCCAAAAGCCTGCGCCCAGGACAGGGGGAGGACGCATTTTGGGGTGACGGGCTCAGAACCCCAAAGTGACCTCCCTCATTGTCTTCCGTACTTCACGTAGACCCGTGGTTCTCAGCCAGGGAGATTTTGCTCCTCCTCTCCAGGAGACATTTATCAATATCTGGAGCCATTTGGGTTGTTAAAACTGGAGGCAGGGTGCTCCCTGTGGCTAATGGGTGGAGGCGAGGGGTGCTTTTAAACATCCTGCAGTGTCCTGGACAGCCCCCACCACGGAGGATTCCCCGGTCCCGTGTCAACAGTGTCCCAGCTGAGAAACCTTGCTGCAGACACACAAGGGTGAGGACCCCACTGCGCGGTCCTGACCACAGGACCTTAGCCAGGCCCTACCCCTCTCTGAGCCCCAGACCCCTTCTCTGTATATTTGGTCATTCATGAGTTGCCTGACTGCTCTGTGACACCCCAGGGAGACCCATGCCCCGGGGTCCTGGTCCTGAGCCTGGCATGGCGTGGGAGCTCAATGGACACCCCTTCTTTCCACTCCCTTCTCTGCGGGGAGGCTGCTACAAAGGCGCCTGCCTTGATGTATCTGCTTCCCTAAAAAAGAATGCTTTACATTAAGATAAAACATGTCCCATCAATTTTGACTGAGCATATTTTAAGAGAACTCTAAATGTATTTCCTTGATTCTAAGATGCTGTCAATTGTCAGGCAGATCTCAATGTAACAAGAGTTTTGGAGGTGGAGTGGGGGGCCAATTCCATATTAATGTGCATGTCGATTGCAAGGTATACCTTATTTCTGTCCCAAGTGGAGTGGGGAGTTCTGACTTCATCTCTGAACTGGTGTCCCCATGGAACTGCACTCTGTGGAAATACAAACTGAATTCCCAAAGCCTTGAAAAGCCGTGTTTATTGTTACTAGAACTTTCTTAAGGATTCGGGGTGGGGGGCGGTTTTCGCATATTAAGCAGCACAACTTTCTAAGACTTTCCTGTCCCTGTCTCTTCCCCCATCCCAGTCCCAGCCTCTCTGTGACAAGAGTGTTTGACAAATGTCCCCGTTTCCTCCCTTGCAGGACCCTCTTCCCTGCTCCTGGACATAGCAGATCTCTGGGATTTAGTCTGTCCACTGAAGCGTGGGTAGAGGGAGGATGTGTTAGAAGTGTGGCCAGGGGATGCCTAGGTGACTCAGTCATTAAGTGTCTCCCTTCGGCTCAGGTCATGATCCCAGGGTCCTGGGATCGAGCCCCGCATCGGGCTCCCTGCTGGGCCGGAAGCCTGCTCCCTCTCCCACTCCCCCTGCTGTGTTCCCTTTCTTGCTGTCTTTCTCTCTCTCTCTGTCAAATAAATAAATAAAATCTTAAAAAAAGAAAAAAAAGAAGAAGCATGGCTGGGCCTGTCTCAGCCAAGCCCCCCTTCTGGGTCTTTTTGATCTGAAGAGTTGTGCATCCTTTTCTTAGAGAGACCCACTGACCCTGAGCTTCTGTTTCTACCAGACTCACAACTCTCTCCACCACAAAATGCTCATGCTTAGAATCTGCTCTGCTTAGAAGGCAAGAGAAGGAGAAAGTGAAAGTACGTACACTTTGAATTCTTTTGTCTTTGGCATAAAAATTGTAAAGGTGTAAGAGATGGAGACTGGACTCTAGACTTTTTTTTTTTAATACTTGATTTATTTATTTGTCAGAGAGAGAGAGAGCGAGCACAAGCAGGGGGAACAATAGGCAAAGGGAGAAGCAGGGTCCCCACTGAGGAAGGAGCCTGATGCGGGACTCAATCCCAGGACTCCAGGATCATGACCTGAGCCGAAGGCAGACGCTTCACCAACTGAGCAACCCAGGCGCCCCTAGACTTTTTCTGAAGCTAAAAGTGAATGACATTAAAAAGTTACAGTTTATACTCTCTAGAAAAGAGACTTGGAATTTGCCACCCAAAGGATATTTCCATCTGCAACTAACAGCACACACAATCTCCATGAAGCTCAAAGAAAATGAAGGATTCTTATTTAATTAAATGAAAAGTCAGAGGAAGGGCAGCTCCAGAGGGAGGCGATGCGGTGGTTAAAGATGCCGAAAACCGTGGTTCTGCTCTGCTTTCCTCAGGGGGCTAAGTCTGTCTTTAGACCGGTTCCTTTCCCGGTCACACAATCCTGCTGCGGGCCTGGGCATCACTGCTAGATCCAGTAACTTCTAGAGAGAGAAGTGAAGACCTCTCTTCCAGTTTCTCCTTTAAGAGCAAGGGAACCTCCCCTGTAGCCTCCAAGCAGTTCACTGGCCAGAACGAGATGAGCATCCATGGTTAAAGCCATCACTGGCAAAGAGAACGTGGTCATGGTTGGCTTAGAACAATTAGGACTGACTCCTGAGTTGGGAATGTGATCACCTTCCCAAAGGGTGGTTCCTGGACAAGCCAAGGGATATTAAAACCAAAAAGGGGGAACTGGCTTGGATAGGCAACCACCAGTATGTGCTCAATAAATATTGGTTGAGTAAATGACTCATTGTCTGGTCTCAGCTCTCACTGTGAAGAATCAATGTCTGCTCGGGGACAATGCAGAGTGGGGAGCAAGTCAACCATCCCCCAAAGACCTCCAAATTAGATGAAAATCCATAAAGCTTTAATAAATAACAGAACATTTAGATGGATGGATGGATGGATGGATGGATGGACGGATGGACAGGTGAATGGATAGAAGGATGTATGAGATGTAGCTAAACTGATAAACACAGAGAAACAGAGGCTGAGCAGTGAGATCGATATAGCAGGATCTAGAGGGATAGCAGGATATAGAAGAAGCGGATACAAAAGAATATGGAGACATCTCTTTTTTGGCATGCATAATCCATTAAGGCAAAAAATAATGCAGCTTGTATATGGTGCCACTCAAATTTGTTCCCAGAGAAGGTCACCCAAAGAGTTTCTTTGCAGAAAACTGGTAATCCCATTGTAATTTCCTGGTTAAAGAAAAGGTTAGACAAACACTCAGAGAAATGAGTCCTTTCACTGAGAGGCGGCTCTGAAAGACATCCTTTTCTTCTTTTCCTGCTCAGGCAATTTCCAAAAAGAGTCTATCTTATTTAAAAACAAATTTCAACCCTTCCTTTATTCACTTTCTCCACTGTCACTGGCCCCTGTAATTGACTGGGTCTGTCCACATCCAGGGGGGACGTCACTCTCAGGAAAGGGAACGAGGTGGTCTCCAAGACTTTGCCTTGCCTGATCCTGCCATCGGGTTGCCAGCTTGGAGTGGAAATCTATCACTAGCTGCCCCTCATGTATTCCTCTCTGCTTCTAATAAAGAGTGCACCAGTAGCCTTTGGGATGCCCCTCCCCCTTTCTTAGCTCATTACTTTGAGGGTAACTTGAGACCTCTGTGATTGGTCCAGAGTCATACAAGCACCCAGTGAGTCAAATTAGAGTCAGCAACGCATGCAGAGATGTTTGCTGAAGCCACCATTTCTCTCTTCCACTGGACGGTGGTGAGGATGTGACACCTGGAGCTTCTGCAGCCATTTTGTAAACTGATTCTAATTGCTCTTAAAAACAGACACACAGGAAGCAGCGGCCATTGTTTGAGTCCAGAAATGAGCTTCTGCCACTTTTCTGTTACTTGCAATCCATAGCAGACTCTGTTGGTTCTTCAGTGACCATTCATGCTCCCCTGTCTCACCTGCCCCTCAGGAGAGATAACTCTAGACCCCAGCTGGGGAAGGAATCTAAGCCAGTTGTGGCAATCCTATTTCACTGAGCAGTGTTTGCATCAGGCACAGACATTTGACACAATCCTGGCCAATGAAGCATGATGGGAGGCTGCCCGAGGGCTCCTGGGAAACATTCTGCTGCTCTTAAAAACAGACATGCCGGAAGCACCAGCCTCACTCGGCCTCGGGAGGTCGACTGGTGTTGGGATGAGATGCTGAGGAGGCCTGTAGCCATCTGGGACCGGGGAGGAAGCCAGCCCATCCCACACACTTGCTACAGCTTCTTCCCACAGTCCTTTCTGCACATGAGCAAGAGTCTCTCTGCTCTCCCTTCCCGCCTCACCCGGTGGCCTGCAGGAGGCAAACCCAGCTTTGAACAGCCTTCTCTTCTGCTTCTTTTTTTTTTTTTTAAGATTTTATTTATTTTTTAGAGAGCGAGCGAGAGAGAAACAGCATGAAGAGGGGAGAGGGTCAGAGGGAGAAGCAGGCTCCCCGCTGAGCCGGGAGCCCGATGCGGGACTCGATCCCAGGACCCTGGGATCATGACCTGAGCCGAAGGCAGACGCTCAACCATCTGAGCCACCCAGGCGCCCTCTTCTGCTTCTTGAAAGCTGTATTGAAAAGCATTTTTAGGGCACCTGGGTGGCTCAGATGGTTGAGCGTCTGCCTTCGGCTCAGGTCATGATC
>NC_138378.1:5451293-5469637 GCF_054177405.1 Leptonychotes weddellii
TCATGACCTGAGCCGAAGGCAGACGCTCAACCATCTGAGCCACCCAGGCGCCCTCTTCTGCTTCTTGAAAGCTGTATTGAAAAGCATTTTTAGGGCACCTGGGTGGCTCAGATGGTTGAGCGTCTGCCTTCGGCTCAGGTCATGATCCCAGGGTCCTGGGATCGAGTCCCGCATCGGGCTCCCTGCTCCTTGGGAGTCTGCTTCTCCCTCTGCCTCTCTCTCTCTCTCTGTCTCTCATGAATAAATAAATAAAAATCTTTAAAAAAAAAAAAAAAAGAAAAGCATTTTTAATTATCCAAGAAATCCATGATCACTACAGATCAGTGCTGTTAGAATGTTCTGGGATGATGGAGATGGTCTATATCGGCGCAGTCAACACCAGTGCCACTTGCCATGTGTGGTAACTGAGCCCTTGAAACGTGACTAATGCAACCAAAGGACTCATTCTTAAACGTATTTAGTTTTAATTAATTAACGTTCAAATAACCACATCTGACTGGTCACTACTGTATTGGACAACACAGAAATAGAACAATTAGATGATATAAATAAGCATGAAGGGAAAAATACAAGTCACCCCGAATTCTATCTCCGAGGCGCAACTAATACTAAACTCTCATATGTTTTATTCTGTGCCTATCAATCTACTACTGAATTTGTTTCAGAAATATATAATGTTTTAAACTTGTCCATTAAGTATATTGTGAGCATCTTTCCAACTCAGCAAATGCATTGCTAAAGAATCTAGAGCAGGCGGGGCACCTGGGTGGCTCAGTCGGCTAAGCGACTGCCTTCGGCTCAGGTCATGATCCTGGAGTCCCGGGATCGAGTCCCGCATCGAGTCCGGCATCAGGCTCCCTGCTCGGCAGGGGGTCTGCTTTTCCCTCTGACCCTCCTCCCTCTCGTGCTCTCTGTCTCTCATTCTCTCTCTCAAATAAATAAATAAAATCTTAAAAAAAAAAAAAAAAGAATCTAGAGCAGGCATTAGAAGTGCCAGATGTGGGGGGCACCCTGGTGGCTCAGTCGGTTAAGCATCTGCCTTCGGCTCAGGTCATGATCCCAGGGTCCTGGGATCGAGCCCCACGTCGGGCTCCCTGCTCAGTGGGGAGCCTGCTGCTCCCGCTCCCACTGCTCCTCCCCAGAGCTCCTCATATTGCTCTCACTCTCTCTTTCAAATAAACAAATAAATCTATTTACAGATATTATAATAGAGCATCTTGGTAAAAATCTATTTTATTTGTTTATTTGAGAGATAGATGGGGGGTGTGGGGGGCAGAGGGAAGGAGCAGACTCCCTGCTGAACACAGAGCCTGGGGGCTCGATCCCAGGACCCTGAGATCATGACCTGAGCTGAAGTAAAGAGTCGGCCACTTAACTGACTGAGCCACCCAGGTGTCCCAATAAATAAAATCTTAAAAAAAAAAAAAAAAGTGCCGGATTTGGAAGCAGACAGACAGGGATTCGTGTCCGGGACTCCCAGACTGGCTGCATGACCTTGAAAGAGTTATGTGATCTCTCTCTACACCTCAGTCTACCCATCTGCGAACAGGGTTATCTGTATTACCTTCACCACAGTGTGATCGGGTGGATTCAATATGGTAATGCCTATACGGGGCTTGCACGGTGATGGGGCATTGGCGTGCACTGCGTATTCATATTGGTTCTGCGACATCGTTTTTTTGTAGCTGCAGACTATCTCATGACATGGTTGTGCCATGATTCATCTATGCAACCTTTTGTCATCTGACATTTGGGCTTTTGTTTGTTTTTGAAATAAACAATGCTGCAATAAGCCCCTATGGCAAAAACCAAAATAGAAAGTAGCGTCTGGGATCTCCCTTCTGATGCAGGGGCTGCAGCCGTAGAAGAAGTCTGGAATTGGCCCGGAGGGTGTCAGGCGGAACGAGACCAGACCCCCAGCCCAGCTCAGCTAGCATCTGCTCAAGAGAACTGAGTCCAAGAGATCTTTTTCTTTTCATTCCTTCTAGGTCAACTGTAGCTCAAACCGTCAGGGACAGCTCGGGCAAAGCCAAAGATTTTCTGCCATGACTCACCGTGGGATGGAGGTAGTGGGACAAATACAGTTCGCTCCCCAGAGAGAGGAAAAGCAAGTAACCCAAGAGGCTTCCTCCAGGGACATTCCTTGGGGCTTTTGAACCTGAAAAAGGACTGGATTCTTTAGCACGACTCTTAGAGATCATATTAAAAATTTCTGTCTGGTAAAATACACACAACATAAAATTTGCTGTTTAATTCACTGGCATTAATTAAATTTGCAATGTTATGCAACCATCACTACTATTTCCAAAACATTTTCTTCACCCCAAACAGAAACTGTGCCTGTTAAGCAATAAACCCCCATTCTCCCCTCCCCCAGCCACTGATAACTGGAATCCACTTTTCCTCTCTATGAATTTGCCTACTCTAGGTGTTTCATATCAGTGGAATCATACAATATTTGTCCTTCGCATCTGGTTTATTTCACTCCGCATAATGGTTTCAGAATTCAGTTGCAATGCATCAGAATTCCATGCCTTTTAACGGCTGAGTAATATTCCACTTTATGTATGGACTATATTTTGCTTATCCATTCATCTGTTGATGGACACTAGGTTGTTTCCACCTTTTGGCTACTGTGAAGAATGCTGCAATGAACATTGATGGACAAGTATTTGTTTGAGCCCCTGTTTTCATTTTTGGGGGGCACAGACCTACCTAGAAGTGGAACTTCTGGGTCATATGGTGACTCCATGTTTAACTTTTTGAAGAAACACCAAACTTTTCCATAGTGGCTGTGCTATCCCATCCCCACCAGCAAGGCACCAAAGATCCAATTTATTCACATCCTCATCAAACGTTTGTTATTTTTCTTTCTAAAATATGCCTATCATAGTCATCCTCGTGGGTATGAAATGGTGCCTTGTGACGGTTTTGATTTGCATTTCCCTTATGACTAATGACAATGAGACTATTTTCGGGTGCTTATTGGCCATTTGTCCATCTTCTTTGGAGAAATGTTTATTACATCGTCCTCTGCCCATTTTTCGATTGGGTTATTTGTCTTTTTTGTTGTTGAGTTGTGGGAAGTCTTTATATATTCTGGTTATAAAACCTTTATCAGATACATGATTTGCAAATATTTTCTCCCATGCTGGAGGTTGCTGTTTCAGTTTCTTGATATTGTCCTCTGACATGCAGAAGATTTTGATTTTAATAAATCCAATTTTTCCTATTTTTCTTTTGTTGTTCATGCTTTTGGCGTCATATCTAAGAATCCTTTGCGGAATCCAAGGTTCGAGGTTATTTTAAAGAACTAAATATTGAAGCACTTGGGTGGCTCAGTCAGTTAAGTGTCTGACTCTGGTTTTGGCTCAGGTCACGATCTCATGGGTCATGGGATCAAGTCTCCCAGCATCGGGCTCCCCACTCAGTGGGGCATCTGCCCCTCCCCTCATGCTCTCTCCTTCTTTCTTTCTAAAATAAATAAATCTTGGGTGCCTGGGTGGCTCAGTTGTTAAACGTCTGCCTTCAGCTCAGGTCATGATCCCAGGGTCCTGGGATCGAGTCCCACATTGGGCTCCCTGCTTGGCAAGAAGCCTGCTTCTCCCTCTCCCACTCCCCCTGCTTGTGTTCCTGCTCTCGCTACCTCTCTCTCTGTCAAATAAATAAATAAAATCTTTAAAAAAGAAATTAATTAAATAAATAAATCTTTAAAAAAAATAACTAAATATTGCTTCTCTCTCAAGCTCTATTATAAATTTCCTGTGAATGAAGGTGGTGAGTCCTTTATGTGCTAGTCTACCGAGTAGACTGAGTTGGCTGCTCTGTAGGCAGACAAACAGATCTAATTTGACTTATTTATTTATTTATTTATTTAGCCAGTTTAGCAAACTTTTCCATTGCTCCTTCTCTGGTTGCTGCCCTCTGCTCATACGGGCCTCTCCTAAGATTCTGACTGGCCAATCACAATAGCTGATATCCCTGGCATTAGTGATTGGTCTGAGAGGTTGCCATGGAAGCCACGTTGGACCAATGAGACCTTCTTTGGGACTGATAGGCACTTGCTAGGAGGAAGAATTCTGTGGACGTTGGAGCAGGCAAGCTGGAATTGTGGGCAGCTGTGTTCTTCACCAAACGAAGTCCCATTTGCTGGAGGCAAGAATGAGGCAGAGAGGCCCAGCGGGTTGAGACCAGCAGAGCTGGAGATGGGCCCCTGGAGATGGGTCGCTGGAGGGAGAATCATGGGGTGGGGAGTCCCCCATCCCATCAGGGGAGCCTGATTCCTTCAGCTTGTCCTTGTACCTTGTGAGCAGGTCCCAGGGCCCCTCCAGCGACACAAGCTACTTCAGTCCCTTTCTCCTTAGGTTCTTTAGGGGTGGATTTTGATCACCTGCAAATGAGACCACCCTGATGTATCAGCAACTGAATGCATGTCAGTCCCTGTGTCCCAGGCCTTTCCTCTTCCGAATCCTCGGCCCGCATCCCTCTCTCCACCTCCAGCTTCACCTGGAGCAGCCCACCTGCCCCTCCCCTCCCCCCAGCCCCCTAGGCAACCAGGTCCGATTCCTCTTGTGGACCCTTATGCTAGCCACACCACCACGCACCATGGAGGTCCACCATTCTGCGTATAGCTCTCTCCCCCTGGACCACGGGCTTTCTGGGGGCAGCGCAGTGTCTCCCGCAGCAGGAGCTCCTGCTCGTAGCCCAGCGTCAGCACCTCGCGGGACCTCACTAGGTACCAGCAGAATGTCCGAACCGGGGCTCACAAGCGGACCCTGGGCCCCGCTACTTACTTGCCGAGTGAGCTTTGAGCAGGTAAAAATAGGTTGAGGGTAACTGGCAATTCCTTCCTGAGGCTGTGAGGGGTTTAGTGAGTGTTTTTAGAAGAATGAGTGCTCAGAGATCCCTCCCTGGGGGGCCAGCAGCCAGCAGAGTGAAAACACAGCTTCTGCCATCAACACAAATCACAGCTCGGCGTGTGATTTATTAGCTGTGTGTCCCCAGTCCCAATCCACCTGCTCTGTGCCTCAAGCTCTTCTTCTCTAGGACGTGGACTAATGATTGTGTGTCTCTCCTCGGGTCCAGGGAAGAGCAATGAGATGTCACAGGCAAAGGTGGTTTGACTGCAAGCTCGTGGCCCCTCGATCACACAGGCCCCTCCAGGCCCTGGGCAGGGCCCCTGCAAAGTCTTCTCACGGGCCTGTTTTCATAAAATCTGCAAAAGTTTAATGATCTCTTTGCAGTCTCTTAAAGCCACAACAGCTTTGCACTCCGAGTGCCCTCTCAACACATCCCTGTATCAGGTGGGTCTTTATCGGATGCACTTAGTTTGAGTTTGGTGAGCTCAGCCTAAAGTGGTCCAGGGCAGGGAGAGGGCGAGGGGAGCCAGGCACTTGGGGTGCAGAATGGAAGCAGGACCCTGAGAGCGAGCACCCCCTGAGGTCCACCACAGCGCACCCTACCTTCCTTCCTCCTTCGATTTTCTTTCTTTTTATTACATTGAGAAATAGAGTCACCGACAATGAAACTTCTCATGATCTCTGTCGTCACTTTCCCTCCTTCCTGAGTCCAAGTTTATTATAAGGGCTAGAGCTTCACAAAGGGAAAGAGAAAAAAAGGCCACTTTTCCTCGCCTCTAAATGGCTGCATTTAGCACGTATGTAATTACAGCCGCCTTCAAATAAAGAAATCACTTAGTGCTCTCCAAGAAATCCCAAGGATCTTAATACTCTCATCTCACCAGGCAAGCTGAGTTAAAAAAAAAAAAAAAATCAGTAGAAATCCAAAACTTTCATGTGAAGTTTTAGTTTGACTTGAAACATTTAATTTATTTAAAAATAGAAATGTAAATGCAATCTGTATGTTTTCCTCCTCGTCAGGAGCTCTCTCTTCTGCTCTGACTAACTCATTAACAAATTAACATGTTGTGATCGTGCTGTGAAAAGTTACAACATAATTGTTACAGCCCCGGTCCTGAGGCTCCAGAGCTGTGCTTCCCAAACTCTTTTATAGAGTACAAATTAGATGCTTTTCATATATGCTATCTAATTTTAATTAAAAATTGCCCTAAAGCTATCCTTAACAGCTTTGAAGTTGCTGGAGTTTTGTCATCCTGGGGTGCTGAATATTTGCAGTTGATAATGTCAAATTCTGTACCCATGGAAACCGTTTCCCGACTGCTTCTGCCTAGGACAAGCTCAAATCTGCTGGAGTTTTGATTTCAACTTGGTTCAAGAAGTATTAGCTGTTGAGAGAAGGGGAGAAGGGGTCTTCCTCTCTGGGCAAAATTGATATTTGGAGATTGTAATTGGAGAATGATTAGCAGAGGTCTCTGATCTCGGGGAAGCCTCAGCCTCTTTGAATGTTTATGTTTTCTTCACGTCTATATAGTGAAGATGGCCGCAATCCTGAGTCCTCCTGAAATGGCCAAGTCACCCGTGACCTAGAAATTTGGGAAGGTGAAGAAAACCATCTTTCTGAAAGCAATACAGTTAATGGCACCTGAGTTCAGCCCCATGATCAACGCATGCTGGGAAGATTTTTCTTTTTTTAAGTCAGCACACTTTAAAAGCTATGGGGAAGAGGTCATCAAGTCCTGAGGTTCCCGAGGTAGTTCTAGGAAAAGTGTTGCTACTCCAGAGCCAGTGTTGGAGGTTCTCATGCAAATTTCTTTGAGAGTGCCTTGGGAATCTTTTGGGGTCATCCTCCCTGCCCTCATTTCTCCGGGAGGATGGTATCATTGGGAGGAAAGTCATGAATGCTCCCCCCGTGCAGGGGTCCTGGATTCTAATGCATGGACTCAACTCTTCCCAGATAAGGCACCCCAAGACGGAGGTGGAGACCATGCAGGCTAGCTGGGCTAGAGGCTGTGTTTCTGCTCTGGTTGGGGGACGTGGTGTGACCATAGCCCTTCCTTTCTGTGACATCATAGAGGCATTCACAATGAGCCTGCAGGCATCAGATGAAAAGTTCTCCAAAGGCAGTGAACACTGTTGTCCTTATTGTGCGCACCGCGAGTGACCCCCGAGGCCACAACCACCTGCTGTAAATAGCAGGGGAATATGAGTTCCAAAGAGGCCTCTGAGAGGTGATGCTCAGCAGGACAATGTGGAGGCCCTCAAACAGCCGGTCCCAAGGAGACATCATATTCACCCATTCATTCATTCATTCGTTCTACACAGTCTTGTGGCTCCGTGATGTCTCTTCTTCCATCAGCCGGAGTCAGCTCCCATTGCCGGCACCCCCCGAACTCTGAGTGAATCTCATTTATCCATTGACATATCACCCAGGACCTCTTTCGTGCTACAAAGGCCACGTGAGTTGAATGGTTTAAACTGAGGTTGTATAGTCTGAAGGCTTAAAATATTTACTATCTGATCGTTTACAGAAAGTCTCCCAACCGCCGAGGTTGAAAGGCAAAAAAAAAAACACACACACACACAAAAAAACACAAAAACACAAAAAAAAACCACACACAAAAAAAACAACAAACCACTCAATCCACTCAATCCACCAGGTGTCTGATTGTTTTCTAGGATACAGAACTGGGAATTAGGAAAATCCCTCCATAGATGTCCGGAGGTGTGGGGTGAGTGCCCAGAGGCAGTGTTAGGAAAAGACAAGACACGAGGTAGCTATCCATCAGCAATGGGGCGGGAGAAGTGGGACAGGACAGGAGGTGAGAAGCTGGTTGTCAAACTGGTAGAAATGACAAAGAAGCTTTTTACAAGAAAATCCTCATCTTCATTGCTTGTATTACAGCTGTGTTAGCCCCCTGCGTCTTGGGTGGGGGTTCCACAGCCCGGTGTAGACAATGAACACACTGGCTGTGGCCGGCACCCATGGGCACCCTGGGGGTGGTGGGCAGAGTGCACGGCCTTTCCCAGAACCCCAGTGAGACCTGGGGAGACACAGAGTCCCAGGGCCCCAAAAGGAGGTGGCTCCGCTAACACAAGGCCAAGAAGAGATATCCTGCCTGCCCCTCCTAGATCTCCCTTTTCGGGCTTCCTTCAAAAGCCCTCTCCCTCACCCACCCTGTGTGTTCACTTGGCCTTGTGGCTGTCGTCAGCTCTGGGGCCGACTCCCCCACTGGCGCTGCTCCCCAGAAAGATCTGCTCACCCAGGCCAATTTTCCAGAGCAGATCTGGGAAAGGCTGTGCGCATCTTGACCACGGAGCTCGGACTCTCACCGTGCAGGTGGACTCTACTTCGAAGAAGGGGGAGCGATGGGGGCTGGAGAGAATCTGAGACTTGAGGGCAGAAGACCTGGATCCGAGTTCTGGCTCTGCCACCTGCCAGCCGGCTGATGCTGGACAGGTCCCTTCACCTCTCCGAGGTGTCACCCATCCATTGCTCCCTGCTTTACACCACTCGTGTGGTCATCTCCTGAGAACAGGTGTGAACCATGTGACTCTTACAAGAATTAGCCAACTCCTGGGGGAGAGTGATGGGCATGTGTGGGCGGAGGCTGGGACGCTCCTATTGGGGCTGTGGGGGACGCAAGTGCACCCCAAAACCGTCTCCTGTCCCACCAGTAGGTCTGCTCGGCCCGTGACCTTCCTCCATCTCCCTCATCCATCTCACCCAAGAAGGATGGGACATCAAAGCCAACTGGGCTCAGGTAGCTGCTGGTAAATTTTCCGAAGGGAGAAGATACTTGTTTTTAGAATTTTGAAACAATGTCCCTGCAATGCTTTTATCATAAGTGGGAGGAAACACTAAAAAAGCCCCCAGAACGTCATGTGTGACCTTCCGCTGATTTTGCAAGCTTGTTCTTTCCTTCCTTCCTCCAAATGCCATCTCCCTCACCTGCCCTGCATTTTTAGATCACACCACCGGCTGTTAAGTCAGAAAGGTCAAATGTCACCAACTCAGAGAGCCTTGGGCAAACTCCCAAATCAAGGGGGTCCCCCTCACCCCCTCAACACTCCATAAATCTCTCTGCTTCATTTCCTCCAGAGCCCCGCCAGCCAGGAGAACTCAGAGGATGCGGCCACCTATCTTCCCAGCTTGACAGTCTGCTGCACGACGGTGGGGCTCTGGGCTTGCGTCCTGTGGTTCTATCCGCCCTGCGTTGGCCCAGTGGGCTCAACATGTATTTGTTGACTGAACGAAGGCATGATGGGGCAATCTGGAACAAGGATGTCCCCGCTCTCAGAATATCACAGTTTCTCAGCTGCTCAACACGGAGCACAGATGTAATTGAAGTCTATTTGTTGCCTCCTAGATTGTTTTTGAAGTTTTCCATAAGGCAAATCAAATCCGTGTGTTTCTGTCCCCTCCCACGGCCGTGGATCTGGGGGAGATAGACTCTCACGTGTTTTTGTTTTTTCTCTTCTGAGAATCAGGACGTTCACCTCCACCAAAAGTGAATGTGGCTAAGCGCCCCCCACCCCAAACATCAGATGTCATTGGCACCTGGGCTCCTGGGAGGTCAAAAGCGAACGCCCTGGGCAGCCTCACCTGATGGCCCCCATCCATCACCCCTCCCTGGGCAGTGGGGAAGGGAGACGAGCCGGAGAACCAGCCGAGCTAGGAGGCCCCTTGGGGGGGCGGGGGGGGCACACACACGGCCACCGACTTGAAAGCTGGCAAGGATTGTCAGTCAGCCGAGAGATGAATTATTTCCCGATGAGCACTTAAAAGGAAGGGGGCAGGAGGCTGGCTGACCACCCCACCATTCCCTGCAACTTTCATGTTCCCTACCCTGTAATTAGCGGTGTCGACATTTGAATGACACACGTCTTTAAAGGGCGCTGCCAGCATGAACATGTTGGTTCTTTGGAACTACGCTGTGAATCAGTAATTATGCCTTCCAGCCCCTTCTCTCTCTGGATGCTGCTCTGTAAGTGGGCAAGTCAGCAGGGAGAAAGGACTGTTAGAAAAATTCCCACTGTTAACTGCCTTCCCTGGATGCAGAAATGAGGACATGCAGGGACCTTCCCAAAAGAAGGGACCTTATTTTGCATGGGATGATGTGTCAGGCTGTTGAACTTGCCAGACATGGAGCGTCTGTCTAAGGCAGGTACAACCGCACTGTTATACATCCTGCAGAACTGGAAGGTATCAATAATAATAATAATAATCCCTAACATTTATCCCAGGCTTACAGGAATCCGGATGAATTACAGGCTCTAAGCTGAAGGATCTTCAGGATATAAGCAAAGCCTATGATTTAAATGTGATTTCTCATTTCTTCTTCCCCAAAGCCTTATGAGATGGGCACAATTACTATCTCTGTCCTATAGTTGAAAAAACTGAGCCAAATTGCTAGGAGTTGCTAGAGTTGGGAGCTCTTTGAGGAGAGAGACTGGAAAACCCAATTTCTCTCTTACAGTTGTCTGACGCAGCCATTCCTAAAATCTGGAATTTCACTGCAGTAAAACTTCAAAAAAAAAAAAAAAATGCGTGGGTTGACTAGGTTGACCAGCTCCTGGCAATACCTTTGCCGGGTATAAGCATTTATTTAAAAAAAAAAAAAAAAGGCTGTCATCTGCTAGTATCTCTTCATAAAAGATATTTTTGCAAGAACAAATAGAAAAGAAAATCTCAGAAAAAGATTTCTTCACATCAGTCACATTTCACGCTATAAAAAAACTCACTCTTGTATCTTTTTTTCTTTCTTTCTTGTTTTGCCAAGGGCTAGTGAACCTCCCATCCCAGGCTCACCATTGTCTGAAGACTTGCATTCAGGATCCCTGATCCTCAGTGCTGGATCTCCATCAGAGAGAGAGTGGGGGCGATTTTGCCCCCAAGGGGACGTTTGGGGGTGCCTGGAAGCATTACTTTATTTTTGCAATCTTGGGGAGGTTGGCCACTGGCCCTCTAGGAAGGTAGAGGCCAGGGATGCTGTTAACATCCTACAGAGCCTGGGACGGCCCCCTCGCATGGAGAGGCATCCTCCTCCCAGTGTCGGTAGCTCTGAGTTGGGAAACTCTGGGGTGCGGGGCTCTACTGGGCGGCAGGGGGGTTGTTCACCAACACTCCATGGATGCACAGGAGAGACAATGAAGTCTGTGGCGAGAAAAAGATGAGGGTGCTCTGCCTTGTGCACCTCCCCTGTGAGGTCAGGGGGACCGTGGCATGTTGGGTACCCCAGCTCATTAACTTCCTGCAGGTGAATTACTTTCCAAACATCTGGGAAATCTCACTCATTGCCCAGCAACATGAACTTGGAACAAGACTTTTCTGAGGTTGATTTTATTTCTTCTTGCCAGTTTGGTCCGTCCTGTGGGCCAGCCTCCCTAGTTAGACAGTCTCTCGGCGTGGAACAGAGTGGTTGTCCGTGGCAGAGACAAGTTATTTCAGTCTGCAGTGTGGAGTGCTGTGTACACACCCCGACAAAGGACATCAAACAGATCTGTGAACCATGGTTGTGATGGGCGCTAATTAGCATTTCATAACATTCAGCAGGGGAGAAAAAGCAATGACGCTTTAGAACAAATAAAACCCATATGCAAATTTAATATTTTTTCTGACAAGTTAGTCTCTAACCATTAACTCCCCCTTGTGTAATTTATTCCTGCAATGACGAGTTGTCAAATTCTACACCCTCTGCAAGGCTTCTCTCACTGGGAATTCACTGGTTAAAAGTTACAGTGACATCTGGATCTGGGTCCTCCCTGATGACGGCCCACCACCACAGAAGGCCCATCACCTGCTTTTTTGGACAGTCTACAAGCAAAGAAAGGGTTTCATAGTTTTAAATGGCCTGGGGGGGGGATCAAAAGAAGGACAGTATTTTGTGACATTCGAAAATGATATGAAATTCAAATTTCAGTGTCCACAAATAAAGTTTTATTGGAACAGAACCACACTTGATTGTTTATGTTTTGTCTATGACTATTTTCACGCTACAGTGAAGGGTTGAACAGAGTTGAGCAATTGTGACAGAAACCATATGGAAAGCCTGCAAAGCATACAATATTTATCATCTGGCTCTTTACCAAAAAAAAAAAAAAAATTTTTTTTTCAGACCTCTGATCTAGGGGAAAACAGAAAGGTAGACCAGGGAGTTATAATTCTAAGAGAAGACTGCTTATTTAGAAAAAAGTATGTGGTTCCAAGGGGACCTGGGATGGGGGGGGGCGGGGAACAAGGGGAACAGCTCCACCTGGAGGTCAGGAGGGAAGGCATCCTGGAGGAAGTGGTAAGGAATTGAGATGGGAGAGATGAATAAAGTCATCCCCAGGATTCAGGGCCCCACAGTGTCAGTTTCCTTCATGTATTTCCCCAGCATTCATCTTCCTGCACCCCACACCATGGGGGATCTTCACTGGAGTGAGGAGAGAGAGAGAGAGAGAGAGAAAGGTTTTGTGTGCTGACTCAGCACTCATTTCCCCCAAATCTACGTCTCTTGCTTGAGTTCTTCCTTTCCTTCTGGAGGCTGTTGGGAAGATGACTCTAGTTTCAACCAGACTTTCTCCAAAATTTTTGTTTTCACATTCTTAAAAGTGACAATCCTAAGGTGACAATCATGTTCATTCTAAACTCACCCTGACTTCTAGGAAGCGGCCTGGAATTTGGCCCTGAGCCAGTTCTTGCACTTCTTAAAAATTACGCACAATATCTAACACTTTACTTGTTTTCACTAGATAGTGTCTGTCTCTTCCTAGAGAAGCTGATTCTTTGTACCCTGAGCACTTAGCTGAGTGCTGGGCTCACAGTGAGTAAACGTTAGGTATCTGATGACTCGTTACCTCTATCGTCCATTCTGGTTCGTGGGCATTTAAGAATCTGGTCTGCCTTAGGACAACCATCTCCTGTCATTGGGACTTCTGGCATCAGACAGACCTTGGCCATCTTGGCCACTTCTTAGCCGGATGTCATGTCACTTAGACATGCCCCTAAATCTCTCTGAACCTCTGATCTGCAAAGCTGAGATCATAATAGCATCGAACTCATTATTTATGGTGAGAATGAAGGAAGAAAATCAACAGAGAAGGCTTAGCCTAGTGCCTGTCTCAGAAAGCCCTGGTGAACATTAGCTTTGTAGAAAGTACCTGCCCAGAGCGGATGGGCTCCCCCTGAAGAACATCACTCTGTGTCCTGTGGACAAATGCTGCCATTTGTGTAAAAAGGCGGACAGAAGAATATAAACCCATATTTGCCGACATACACATAAAGTGTCTTTGAAAGAAAACTGTTAATACCGATTGCCTCTGGGAGGGGAACCAGTTGGCTGGAGGACAGGATAGAATAGAGGTTTTTTCCTCTCTAGCACATCTGAACATTAAATAATTTGAAAATTACCTATTCAAAAAAAGTAAATCGGTGCTTACAAGACAAGGCACCCTCTCAATTAAAAGGATTCAAAGACATGAGGCATGGGGTGACATAGCATTTGGGTTGGAGGTGAGGGACAGGACATGAGAATTGCCAACAGAGCAGAAGGAAATGCCCAAGTGAAAGGTATCAGGTGCAGCTTTGGCATAAACTTCTGAACCCGTGAAGCAGCAATTAATTTCACGAGTAAATTAACTGGGAGCAAAACTCAGCTCAGTAAACACCCACCAGGCGGCTGACAGCCAAAGCTCTGCAATGACCTGCTGGAAAGGCAGGTGAGGGCGGGACTTTCCTGAAGACATCTGGAGGGGTCGTTCCCACAGCCCTGGTGAGAAACATCTTGAACGCATTGGGGGACGAACCACTGGGGCCAAGGGCTTGCCTGTTGAGACAAGCACTTTCGGAAAATTGCTTTTGACATCTATTCACTTGTTTGGGCTCTGGCCGACCCCCCACTATCAGGGCTCGGTGACCTCTGACATGAACTTGTCGACAAAGGTCACACCAAATCAAAATGCCATTCCACAGGATTCTTTTCAGCAGCAGGTACTCATGGACCTAGATGTTTTCTCAAATGTCAAACGCCTGAAAAAGAAGATGCTAAAGTTGGCCAGAAAGATTTGGGAAGAGAAGAAAAACCGTTTCTGTGACCAAAGGATTTAAATCAGAAAACAAGAACAAAGGAAAACATGGGTGAAGTACAGACTCAATGAGGAACATTCACTTTTGTAAAAAAAATAAACAAATAAAAAATTTTTTAAAAATCTGCCCTTACAAAAATCAAGATGCTTATATACAGTAGTGTGGGAGTAAAACAAAGCCATGTGCTTCTCAGATGAACCAGTTGGCAGGGCAGGGTGGGGAGGGGGGAAGGGGTGGTGTGGGGAGAGGGGGAGGTCAGAGGAACAGATGAGGGTTTTATAGGGGTCAGGTTTTCACTCTCTGAAGTGGAGAAGAACTGAACTGGAGCTCTTATTTATAAGCACAGATTTTCATGGGTGAAGTCCCCGAGAGGGAGTCATACAGGAATAAGTCTCTTCTCTATTGTAATGTGCACAACTTTTCTGAGCTATAAAAATTACTCTGAATTCTTTACTTTCACATTCCAGATGTTCTCATGAAGCCAGTGAATATCCTAAAGTGACTATAAATACATTTAGATATACATAAAATGGGGGGAAAAAAGAAAAAAATCAAAATTGGAGAAAAAACCAGGTGAGAGAAGAAACACCAACAGGGCGGATCATTGTCTAGGGTGGAGCAGCGTGGAAGTGGAGCGGTGGGGCTTAGACAGACCTGGGTGTAAACCGTGGATCTTCATTTATGAGCTGTGTGACTCTGGGCAGGTCGCCCCACCTCTCTGAGCCTCGTTTTGCTCATCTGGAAAATGAGCGTAATCACAGGAGCTATGTTCTAAGAGGTTTGAGGATGAAAGGAGATAATGTTAGCTATTACTTTTACTGCCTCCAGGTCCTATTTTTAGACATTTACCTTTTCCTCTCCTGGTTCTCCTGCCCCTGGTGCCTCTGTGCTCCTTTGTCCCAGAGGAGTGAGGTAGGGAGGAGGGAAGAAGGAGCTTACAAGTCTTTCTGGCTTTTGTTTTCCAAAGGCAAAGGAGAATTGAGAGAGATAGAAGTGTAGCTGAAAGGGAGGGACAAGAGGCTTTGTGGGTAAAGACGAACCACGTTTGAAAAGCAGGGAGGACAGTGCTCCCCACCAAGGCCAGGCTCACTCTGCTCACTGGCTGCTGCTGGAGACGAGAGGACTGGCCCCGAGGCATGGCTGGCAGATGGGGCCATCAGCACCCTCGCAAAAAATTCACACCTCCGAGCCAGCCATGGAAGCAGAAGGGACCCGGAGCTCAAGGATGCCCTGCAGACGGGGATGCTGATATCTCCATGGCAACCGGTGTGCATGAATCCCTGAGGACTGTGTGTCCCTCCTCCCGCCACACCCTCGAACCAGGGCACATCCCCGATGATGGGGATTTCAGGTAAGATGGCATGTTTTCTCTACTAGCCCTGAGAAATGGCACTCAGAGTAAAAATAAATAAATAAATAATAAAGTTTAACTCAAGAAGACGAAAGCAGTGATCTCTCTCACATACCTCTGCCTGTGGACTAAAATCCTTGCCTGTACTTGTTCCCAAGCAGCTGCTGAGCACCTCCTGTGCGTCAGCCACCAACATTCGGTGGGCAAGATGCAGGGAGTGCGTGGGTCCGTGGCGGGGAGCCTCTGCCCTGGGAAGGCTCGGGGTCAAGTGTGAGGTTCCAGCCCTCACTGGGCTTCTCAATCCCTCGGAGAGCATTGGGAAAGCACCCCTCAGAGGTTCTAACTGCACTGGAAGAAAGTGGGTTCCAGGCAGTGGTTCAGCTTGAAATCTCCCTGGGGGTTCTACTGTGTGGCTGGGGTTGAGACCCATTGGTCTTGTGGGAGAGACGGGGAGACAGAGTTACAGGGCAGGGCATGTTGGGGGAGGCCTGGCCCAGCCTGGGGGTATCAGGGAAGGCCTTCTCAGGGAGAGCCCCTGGCTTGGCAACAAAAGATGAGTAAAAATTAACCAGAGAAGTGAGGGTGAAATTCCAAGGAGAGGGGATGGAAGGAGCAGAGGAACAGAAGTGAGTAAAAGTATTTGGGGGGTACCACCCACCATAAGGCTGGAGCTAAGGGTGAAAATAGGGGTATGAGAAAGAGGAAACCCGGCTGGTTAGGGTCAGCTCCTCGGTGTCCTGTCCCGCCCCCAGTCAAGTAGCCAAGGTCCCCCCTAGCAGGCTTTGAATTATTCCAAAGAGAGACGTCACATCAAATTCCAGTTCTAGAAAGATCGTTCCTGCTTCTGCACCAGCCTGCGTGTCTCTAGAGATGAGTTAACAGAGGTGAGTGAGGGCCTTGCTGAGCCTCCAAGATCAGGCTGAGCCTCTGCTCTTGCAAAATAAATGGTTTTGGTGCTGAGAACTTTGGGATACACCTGCTGAGCAGGCAGCAAAGAATTTAGCCCCTAACTGCCCAGAGCGAGGATTATTTGGCTTCATGGGGGCTTTTTAATGACAAAAGCCAGCTCCCATTCCCACAGCTGTTTCTGCTTTGTGCCCCAACAGGGGTGTGGGAGAGGGACAGTGCCCCCCACCATCCCTCCTGGGGGCAGGTGTCAGGGAAGCCAGATGTTCCCAGCTCCACTGTGCATCCCAGGAAGATGGCTTTGAGATTACTTGGGCACCCTGAGCCCGCTCGTCACCCAGGGACCAGGGAAGATCATCTCAAGGGCTCTGGGCAGGTTCCCAATTTCTGAGAACATGACATGCTTGAAACCTCAGTTGCATCAAAGATTCTTATTGACTCCTTCCCAAGCCCTTATCCCATGGTGTATCTAGCAGTCTGAGTTTGCCCAGACCACACTGAGCGGAGAAGGGAGAAGGCCACGCAGGGTCTCCTCAGCATTAAACAAATCTTCCCCGGCTGTGCCTCAAGGATCGGGGTGCAAGTGTGGGGGGCAGGGGGCTGGCATCTGGTGCCATCAGCCCCGCTGTATCCACCAGTGCCCACATCGGTCAGCAACTTGTCATGCCAACCCTCCACGTGGGCTCTGGGACCTCAGGAAAGAGGTCCTCCAAAGGCACAGACGCCATCTATTATGGTCCCGAACTAAAAACCAGGGGTTGGGTCTTCCAGAGCACCCCCCCCAGCCTGGACGCCCCATTTTCTCTCCAGCTGGGGCAAGCTGATGCGTGGCCATCCATAGACTTCAGACGAAGAGGAATTCTTGCTCATCAACGTGAGCAAATACCACGTCTGGCATTTTCCCTTCACATCAAGTGAGGATTTGCCTGGTGCGCCTTCCTCCCCTCCCTCGCCCCCCTCTGCCGCTGATTTTAATGGCTCTTGACAGTTATTTGTATAATTTGAGTTATGTGGCATCACAGAGATCTTTCTCCCAGGGAAGATTACACGAAACTGTTTTGACAGCTCTCACCAAAGGGGCAGCATTTAATATATAACAGTTCATAAAACAAAACCGGGATCCGAGAATACCTTTTGCTGTTAGTCACGATGATGTCACCTTAAGGTCTAAGAGGGGGAAAAAAAAAAAAGGCAGAACGTGCTCTTTGCGCTGTGCCATCTCTGAGAGAAACCAGGTAGTTGAGCGGGTGTATTTCGTACATGACGTTGAGAGCCCTTCCCCTTCTGCACAGGTAACTGGAAACTCTGGGACTCGAATGCCCACAGTTTGGAAGATGAAGGTAAAATGTCCTGAGTTGACTCCAAGCCTCAAAACGTTTCCTTTTTTCCTTCTTCTCCATTTGAGGAGGAATTGTTAAATCTCTAAATCAGTCACCCTCTCCATTTGAAATCCTATTTGAAAACATCCATTACCCCGGAGGCCTGTTATTCACATGTGTGCCTGTGAAATTTAAGTTTGCAACCCTGTTGTCTCAATCAGGGAGCATTTTCAAACAGAGTTTCTGCAAAAAAAGAGCATTTGGGAGACGAAGGTGGACCTAGACCTTTCTGGAAGGGGAACCCCGGGGGTAGGGGGTGTGGTCGAGGAAAGCCAGGTGCCTTTATTCTAATAAATGAACCCTGCTGCTTCTCAATCCTCCCCGGCCCCAAAACCTCAAGCAAAAACATCTCCAAAGTAGAAGGGGCTTCATCCTCACAGGGCTGGAAGCTCATCCTGCAAATTTTGCAAGCTCGGGATAAGAGCAGTTAACTCACTACTAGAAGCCCAGAAGCCAGAGGGAAGCTTCTCATTGGGAATCTGGGAAGAACTCTCTTCTGTCTTCATGTGGATAACATGGTTTGGCCACGGAGGGACCGTGGCCCTTGTCTGCAAGGCCCATCTGGCTGAGGCGGCAGGGCTCTTGGAAATCCCGCTTTTCCAAACCATGAAAGGGTACATAGTTCCCACAGAGCCTGAGAAACAGGGCCATTTGTCCAGGGGGCAGGATGGGGGCCGGAGGGGAGGGGATCCTGCCCTACGGAAAAGAGCGAGCAGTTTCTTTTTTTTTTTTTTACTATTTTTTTTATTCTTATGTTAATCCCCATACATTACATCATTAGT
>NC_138378.1:5470137-5511256 GCF_054177405.1 Leptonychotes weddellii
CATGTTCATCAGGGATATTGGTCTGTAATTCTCCTTTTTGATGGGGTCTTTGTCTGGTTTTGGGATCAAGGTAATGCTGGCCTCATAAAATGAGTTTGGAAGTTTTCCTTCCATTTCTATTTTTTGGAACAGTTTCAGAAGAATAGGTATTAATTCTTCTTGAAATGTTCGGTAGAATTCCCCTGGGAAGCCATCTGGCCCTGGGAAAGAGCGAGCAGTTTCTTAAATCCAGCAGTCGGGAAGGTGGGGAGGAGCGAATTGTCCGTCCCTGTCTTGTGCGTACGGCAAAGTCGCCACGAATCGGGACACGGTACAGACTGGGCTTTACGTGGGCAAATCTCGGGAATCTCCAATTTGGGACTCACAGCCCCCCTCCCCTCTCCCACCACTGAAGACCGTAAAAACGTCACTCCCTGAAGCAATAGATGTGGGCCATGAGCGGCCATGTTCATCAAAAAATGCCCTGAAAATGATTGCTGCCCTGAATTATCAGGATGGGGGGCAGGACATGCCTCGTGATTAGAAGACACCACAGCCTGGGTCTGGTTTTTTAAGAAGAGAACAATGTCTGCGTGGTCTGATTGTGGTCACGGGGAAAATATTAAAGGCAGAAGTTGGTAAGACCGAATCAAGGTGAATGTGAACAACGTCTTCATTCCCCTTCATTCATTCATTTAAGAAATGTGTGTTAAGGCGGCGCCTGGGTGGCTCAGTCGTTAAGCATCTGCCTTCAGCTCAGGTCATGATCCCAGGGTCCTGGGATCAAGCCCCGCATCAGACTCCCTGCTCGGCGGGAAGCCTGCTTCTCCCTCTCCCACTCCCCCTGCTTGTGTTCCCTCTCTCGCTGTGTCTCTCTCTGTCAAATAAATAAATCTTTTAAAAAAAATGTGTGTTAAGCTCCTCCCAGGTGCCAAGATCTCAGGTCTGAAGACACCACCTTTAGCTGCAAAATAAATCCCTGCTCTGATCTTGCATTCTAGGAGTCAATAAGAGACAAATAAATACATAATATCATGTCGGGGAGTGGTCCCCATGTTGGGGAGTGGCTTCTTGATAAAAATACAGCAGTCAGAAAGGGATGGGTGGGGGGCGCCTGGGTGGCTCTGTCGTTAAGTGGCTGCCTTTGGCTCAGGTCATGATCCCAGGGTCCTGGGATCGAGCCCCACATCGGGCTCCCTGCTCCGCGGGAAGCCTGCTTCTCCCTCTCCCACTCCCCCTGCTTGTGTTCCCTCTCTTGCTGTGTCTCTCTCTCTGCCAAATAAATAAATAAAATCTTAAAAGAAAAAAAAAAAGAAAGGGATTGGGGGGCTACTTTAGATAAGCCTGGGAGGGAAGGCCTCCCTGAGACTCGAAGGAGGTGAGGGAGGGGCCCTGCTTTGATCTGGGAGGCAAGTGTTCCAGGCAGGGGCACAGTAAGTCCAAAGGCCCTGGGGTGGGTATGTGCCTGCCTCGCTAGAGGAATAGCAAGAGGCTAGTGTGTCTGGGACAGAGTGAGTGAGGGAGAGCAGGTGGGAGATGTGGGCAGGGAGAGCCAGAGCCCGACTGCACTCACCACAGGGCCTAGTTCACCTGGCGAGGCCCCCAAACTCGAGTGGCGCTTTGGCAGAGGAGTTTGGTAGATGTGATTCGCATTCATAATTAGGTGACTGTCAGTAAGGAAGACTGTCCTAGATGGTTCGGGTGGGCCTGGTACGAGCAGAAGCCGGGGATCCCTGGGGAAGACGAAATCCTGCCTGCGAGCAGCAACCTCAGCCCATGCCTGGGGTTTCCACCTCTTTCCGACAGCCTGCCCACGGATTCCAGACCTGCGGAGCCAGCCACTGGCGCCCACGCCAGCTCCTTGCAACGGGTCCCTTATTATATCCCTTATGCTGGTCCCGTTTCTTTTGTTGGACCTTCTTACTGGTTCTGCGTCCCCAGTTGAACCCTGGCCGAGATGGCAGCCTGGTAAGCGCGATCAGACCCTCAGATACGTGCCTGTGTGGGCCCTGACACACTTCTGCTCTCGCCTGCCTCCCTCCCTTGGACCCCTGGGAGCTTTGGCTCCAAGCAGCCATCACTTGCTCCCCGACATCCTTTTTCATGGCGACAAGGTACATGTTCAGGCTGTTCTCTGCCTAACTTGCCCCCATACCCCTCACTGCTGACACCCGGCCGCCCTCCGGCTCCGCCGAGACAAGCCTACCCGCCAGCGCTGGACTACTTTGCTCCTTACCCAGCTGCCAGGGATGCTACTCCTCCTGTTTGCCCCTCTAGATCTAGTCCACTGATTCTAGAACCTTCTGCCTCAGCACTTGTACTGACCCGGAAGCTCTTTGAGGACAGCATTCCCGATGGGTCCTGGGAGCATCACCCAGCCAGCCATGCTCACCAAAAAATGCCCTGAAAACGATTGCTGCCCTGAATTATCAGGATGGGGGGGCGGGGCGGGACATGCCTCCTGATTAGAAGACACCACAGCCTGGGTCTGGTCGGTGACGGTCCTGATGGGTTTATTCCCTGAAGCGGCGGCTTTGCAGTCCCAGGAGGAGCGGATGGGGCTCCAGGTCCCCTCCGGTTTCCTCATCTCTAAGACCAGGGTAACAGAGCCTACCTCGTGGGGGCATCGTGGAGGCCGAGAAAGAAACCCTGTGAGTGAATGGACAGATATTCCCGACTGCCACCACGTTGGGGGGAGATCCATTGTGGGACTGATGCCGCCGTGAGGCTGGGGGCCAGGCCTGAGTCTGGGGAGAAGCGGCCATGCCTGAGCCACGAGGGAGGGGCTCTGACCAGGGACCTGGCCCCATTAGCGACAGCGCTCACCGCACAAAAGGACTGTCCCATCTTCCCAGGGTCACGCGGCGCCCCAGGGACCCTGTGACTGCCGGCTCCCGGTTTTAAAGACTCTCTTGAACCTCTGCTAGCAGTGATCGTGGCAAGGCAGGCTAACTGCCTCATTGAAATGTGTTCCTTTGACAAGTATTTATTAAGTGTCCACTCTGTGTATGTTCTACAATTGGGGACACGCCAGTCCCCACACGACGAAGCACAAGGCAGCCCCCACTCTCTCGGAATTCCCGAGTGGTGAGCCGAGAACCAAATAAAGACATGACACATCTAGTATGTCGAGGCTGATGGTCCTGTAGAGGCGAGGAGTGCTAGGGCAGGAATGGGCTTCCTGTTGTTTGCGGGGTAGTCAGGGAAGACCCCTTTAAAGAGGTAACATTATAAGGAACAAAGGGAGCAAGCCATGTTTCTTCCGTGGGGCAGCGGGAACAAGTGCAAAGGCCCTGAGACAGGAGCAGGCTGGACACACTGGAGGAACAGCAGAGGGAGGGCAGTGTGGCAGAGCTCCAGAGCACGGGGAATGAGGGGACTTGTGGGGTCTCAGAGGCCGGGGCGAGGACTATGGCGTTTCCTCTGAGTGCAGTGGGAGCCCTGGCAGGATTATGGCTCGTGGTGTTCTTCATGGTCTGCTTCTAGCCTGTCCCCTCCAACCATGGGTCTCCTGAGCCACTTAGCTCCCAAGAGCTCGACTTCTCCCCCTCCTCCGAACACCCCATCTTGTCAGAGCAGATGTGGACACAGACCCTGCACTAGCTGCTAATCCTCATCAGCTGGGAAGCAGAAGCTTCCGGGAAACCCATCACCCATGTCAGCGTGTGAACCAGGGCGCTGCCCCCCTTTTTTTTTTTAAGATTTTACTTATTTTTGAGAGAGAGGGTGCAAGCGAGCATGAGCAGGGGTGAGGAGGGGCAGAGAGGGAAGCAGACTCCCCGCTGAGCAGGGACCCCCCCCCCCCACATGAGGCTCGATCCCTGGACCCAGGAAGCAGAAGCTCTTAAATGCAGCCCACAAAGTCCGCATCGTGATTTTCAAGGTGTTCCAGCTGCCGTTTCCTTCATAAAGAACCATTCAAGACCAAAGCAGGCTTGTTCGTCGGTGCCCACCCGCAGCTTTCCCTACAGCCCACCTGCAGCCCGCAGCCAGGCCTGCTGTGAGAGCCCTGTGTCATTTTCCTCCGTGACTTTGCCTCGGAGCCCGCCCAGATGATAACGTGACATACCGACAGAGCTCGGCAGTGCTTCCTCGGCTCAGCAAGCCGCAGCGGCCAAGCAGAGGTGTGGGCGAAAGGGAGGGCTCGAGGCCCCTCTGCCGCCCGCCCCGGTGTGAAGAGAGCTGGGCATGGGGGGCAGGCCGTGGGGGAGAGACTGTGCCATGGTGACGCCTCTCCCCACCCAGAGCTCTGACTCTCATCTCCTGCCAACAGAGAAACCCAGAGTGGCTGCCCCACCCCACCCCCCAGTCTAGAAGCAGCCATATTTGTGTCCACCTGGCTGTCAGGGCTTAGAGGAGTGGAAGAGGAGAAAGGGGTCTCATTGGACCTCAGGGGATATAGAGGCCAGGGGCTGCATGATCTTCAAGGGGAGATGGCATTCCACGTGACTTTACTTACGCATTCCGTGCTGGAAACGATGGAAGCCAGTGTTACTGACTCCAAGAATCCCAGACCACCAAAACCAGCCTTTTCATCTTATCGATGGGGAAACTGAGGCTCAGGTTGGAGAAGCAACCTCCTCCCATTGGGGAGCAGAGGCAAACCAGAGCTTGGACCTAGAGCCTCTGGCCTCAGTATCAGGTTCAGAGATGCAAAGGAACTGACTGAGCAGCCCCACCCCCAGCCCCCCACCCCTAGTTCCCTGACACTCCGCTCTGGAATTTAGAAGCTCACCCAGCTTAGCCCCAAGACCTTGCCCCCTGCCTCTCAGGGCCCCGACCCACTGCAGGAGTGGAAAGGGGCAGGAAAAAAGGAGAAAGTTGGGGGGTGCAGACCAGCATTCCCATATTACAAAATGGGAATGGTCAGAGGCCCCACCGACACAGTGAAAAACAAGAAACAAGCTTGATTATACATCCCCACTTACAAATCCTGGCTTCACCACTTAGGAGCTGTGTGACCTTGGTCATGTCAGTTAACCTCTCTGCGCTCTCATCTCCAAAACAGCGGTGTGTCTTCTGTTCAGCTTGGCGAGGATTCACGGCAATAATTCTATAAAATATGTAACGCACAGAGTGAACAGACAATGAAAGCAGCCGTATTAGTGTTCTTTCATAATGAAAGTAAAATGGCTTTAGGAATTGCAGAGAAGTTTTGAGGAAACGATTTGGCCTCTGGAATCAGGTGGTCACGGATTCGAGTCCCGGGTGATACCACGCTAGAGTGCTCAGCATTTCTGAGCACCGGGAGAGCTGTCCCCCGCGAGGTTCAGTCTGGAAGGGTGACTGCATAGACATAACCTTGTGCTTGCACCTGACCGAGGCCTGCTCTTGGCCGCGGGAAGGATGCCTAGAGGCCCCCCACCCCAGCTTTGGATCGGCAATTGCGGGGCCCCTGGTTTAGAGGTGTGTTTGCTCAGTGTTACCAGCTTGGGTCGCTTCAAAGGCAGTGTAAGCATAAGCCCTGGGAAACCCATCACCCATGTCAGCGTGTGAACCAGGGCGCTGCCCCCACCCCCCTGCCTCCCTCCCGTTGGGCAAACCAAACACTGGCTGCCCCGGCTTCTGGCTTCTGCAGTGAGTGGCCTTTCCTGCTCTCTCCTGCGTGTCACTGTGACTGAATGTCATCCACACTCTCCCAAGCAGTGGGGACCAACCTTACAGATGGGCCCCAGCCTCGCTCTGCGTGAGGACGCTCGCCCCTCCCAGGTACCCTGAACCTGTTCACTCCCTCCGTGCATTTCTTCATCCAGAACACGGGTGACCATGGCCGCGTCAGGCTGTCTGGGCTTCCGGGGGGATGGAGCAGCTGACCTCAGTCCATTTGTGCCACCTCTTCACCACCCCACGGGCCGAGACCAGGGCGTCTCCACTGGGGCTGATGTGTCCCCCAAGGGGCATCAAGCAACGTCTGGAGACATTTTTGGTTGTCACACTGGGGGAGGAGGGTGCCACTGGCATCCAGTGGGGAGAGGCCACAGGGACGCCACTCACACCCTGTGATGCCCAGGTCGGCCCCCACAGCACAGAACGGCCCAGGATGCCTCTGGTACTGAGGTTGAGAAGCCAGGTTTAGGGGTTTAGGTAGAATCTTGCTCTCCAATGTATAGACTTCAGACTGGCAATGTTGGCATCCCCTTGGAACTTGTTATAAATGGAGAATCTCTGGTCCCACCCAGACCCGCTGAATCAGAATCCACATTTTAATGAGCTCCCCAGGGGATCCACGCACATGTGAGAGTCTGAGAAACATGGGTCTGGAGTGTTCAGCCTCTGAATCAAAATATATGTCCGTCACTTCATGTCTATCATCTCAAGGACCCTCACCTGACCTTCTGGGTGGGCATCAGAGTCCATCTTATGGCCTGAGAGGCTGAAGCTCAGAGACGCCAAGGCACCTCCCCTAGGACATACAGCTGATGAGCAGCAAATCCAGCATCCTGACCCACTCCAACCAGCTCTGCATCCTCCACCCTACCAGGGTCAACCCCCATCTTCATGCTAACATCCCTCACACCCCTAGCCGATTAGCTAAGGATCCCTGCAGGACCGAACAAAACATGGATATGATTTGAAAGCTCCCAGGTGATTCCAGTGTGCAACCACATTTGGGAATCACTCCCAATACACTACCCTTTCTAAAACCTACCTGATCACCAGAATCATCTTGGGCCCTTGTCAAAATGCAGATTCCAGCTTGCTGTCCTAGTGGTTCTGAATCAGGGGGTCCGGGTCAAGGCCAGGGAATCTGTAATTTGGGGAAGCTTCTTCAGGAGAGTCTGATATCTGGCTAGAGCTGGGAGAGACTCTGCTCGAGAGGTCCATGTGCTCCACGCATTCTCAGGGGGTCGAGATGGCCCTCGGGGGGAAAAACTGGCTGGGGGAGGAGGAGGGTGGATGAGGAGGAGGGTGGATGAGGAAGTCTCCATGTCTTGATGTACAAAGCACAGATAAGCATACAGCACGTAAATATATACTTGTCTTGGTACTGACATTTCCTAAGGGGGAGCAATTAGAAAAGATGTCGAAAAAGGACCTTTGGGGGACAACAGTGAAAACCATTATGAAAAGCTTGACTGGATACTTTGGTCTATGCTAGACCCAAGCCAGATGCCTGCCAGTCTCTACTCCCGGGAATGGGCAGGAGGCGCTAGGCGGTGCAGCGGTGGGGGTGGCGAAGGCTCCAGAGATGGAATCCAGGGAACAGTCGGGCATAGCTGAGGGTGGTGTCATCCCCACACCACTGGGGCTGCGTGACCGAGGCCTCGTCCCTGGCCTTTTGAACTGGCCCTCTCTGCCTCTTGGTAATTCCATGAGCTACCCCATATTGCAAAAACACATTCTTTTTCTATCACTTGCACCTAGCAAATCTGACCGATATGGGGTTCCTTTGAAGGCAGGGTTTCTTAGCCTCAGCGCTACTGACAGTTTGGGCTAGCTCACTCTTGGTTGTGGGGTCCGCTGTCCAGTGCATTGCAGGATGTTGCTACAGCAGCCTCGACCCACTGGAAGCCAGTAGCAGCCCCCACACACATTGTGAAAGCCAAACATATCTCCAGATATGGCCAAGGTTCCTGGGGGACAGAATCCCTGCGGTTGAGAGCTGCTGGTCTAGACCATGTTGGATCCGATTAGGGGAAGGGGGTCTGCATTTTGGGCTCTTCTAACAAGTCATTGCGAAACAATTGTATATCTCTATTTAACCCATATCTCTCTCTCTATCTCTCTATCTGTCCACCCATCCATCCTCCATCTATCATCTATCTATCTATCATCTATCTATCTATCTATCTATCTATCTATCTATCTATCTATCTATCATCTATCTATCTATCTATGAAAGTTTGGAACAATACACACCAAACTATTTTATAGTAATTACTTTTAGAGAGTGGAATTGGAGAAAGGGGTTGTCATTTTTACGTTACACATTTCTGTGCCATTTATATTTATTATAGTGAATGCATTTTAATTTTGGTTAAAAACATTTAAAAGGCAGGCTGGAGAACTTCATCCTCCACACTTACAAACTCTGAGTTTTCTAAAACACAAACCCGACCATGCTACTGCTTAAAGGCACCTTCAAACTAATCTCCTTCAAAGACCCCCCCCCCCCCCAGCCTGCCCACTGCTTTCAGGATAAAAGTTGATTCCTTGGCTTCACTGATAAGTCCCCTTATGACCCTTACAGAGCCCTACCCTTTCTTTGGCCTCATTCCCCATCCTTGGCCTTCCACTGTCCCTCACCTCCTGGCTTCAACTCCAAGCTATAACCACCCTGAATTTCTTTGAGCTGCCCACACACTCCATGCTGCCTCCAGACTCCCGCCTTTGCTCAAACTTCCTCTGGTTCACCTGAGTCACAGCACTGTTACGGACACCTCTCCTGGCAGACTCCGTGATACACACACCACTCACCCAAATGTCAGAGCAACTCCAGTCCAGCCCCCACTTAAGGACAGCCCTACAAACTTCACATTCTTTGTGAACTAAAGAGCTCTTCTTACACTGAAGAACTCATTGATTTTGATCTTTGGATCTCAATTCCCTGCTGTGGAGGTGCCTTGCACACCCGTTTTCACTCTCCCAAGCCATTTGAAGTGGATAGACTTGTATTCCAATCTCATTAGCTGTGTGATGTTGGGCAGGTCTCTTACCCTCTCTGGGCCTCATCAAAAATCAGGGATAATTATAACCTACCCAGTTTAGTCCATTTGGACTGCTATCACAAAATGCCACACTGGGTGGCCTATAAGCCACACACATTGATTTCTCACAGGTCTGGAGGTGAGGGGTCCAAGATCAGGTGGCAGCATGGTTGGTGAGCGTCCTCGTCCTGGTTCATAGCCCGCACCTTCTCACTGTGTTTTCTCCTTGTGGAAGCTCTGTGAGCATAGGAGAGGAGGGGGCTGTGTGGGGTCCCTTTCAAAGACCACTACTCTCATTCATGGAGGCTCCATCCTCATGACCTAAGCACCCCCAAAGGCCCCACCTCCTAATACCATCCCCCTGGGGATTGGGATTTCAACATGGGAATTTGGGGGGACACCAACATTAAGACGATTGGGCTGCTTTATAAGGTTGTGCAGAATGAAACAGTGAATGCCAAGCTCTCAGCACAGTGCATGGCACAGAGAATGTTTTCATCAGATGTTGTGTGTTACTGTTAATACTCATTTGCTATGAAGCCTGGAACATAGTAAATGCTCAATAAATATGAGCACTAACAATCATCACAACAACATTTTATTTCCTGAACGGTTTTACCAGACACTATGCTAAGTGCTTTGGATACACTTCCTTGCTAACTCTTTGCAGCAATATCATGACAAGGATACTTTTATTCCTTTTATGATATGAGGAAAAGAGGCCCAGGAAGGTTAAGCCACTTCCTGATGACCGAGTCCCGGGTCTCTCCGGCCCCCGGCTGTATCAGCGAGGGAGTTACTGGTCATGGGGTGGTGGTGCTTGTCCTCACTCCGTGTTCCTGGTCCAGACCGGGCCCCTCCTCACTGAATCTGGGCACCCTCCACTGATGGCTCTGAAGAGAAGGGACACTTTCGCAGCAGACACCACGCTGAGATTTGGGAAACTAGAAAGTGTCCTAAGCCCAGAGCCAGTGGCAGGGGTGTTCTCCTCAAGCCCTCCCTGGGGCTGCCACAGTCCTGTCCAGCTATTGCAAGAGCCCTGGGCTTCCCCATCAGTGGCACCTTAACTCCTAAAGCTGGAAAGGCCAATAGTTCTTGATGGTTCTGAGCATCCACCTCTGACTTCACCCAGACCCTGGGGGCCAGACAAGCACTGGGAGCTTCCTTGAACCCCATGGTGCATGATGATCAGCATCCTGGGGCGGGTTCGCGGGTGCGAGACACTTGCTTGGCTGCAGTGCTGACGTACCTCGCCACCAGGTGGCGCAATTGAGGTGCCCTGAGTTTTTCTTTGCTTTTCTCTTTATCTTGATGAAAGTGCCAGCCCACCTTTAACCCCAGCAGCAAAGAACATGCGACTATGTCCTGTGTATCCCATGACGTGTGGAGACAGCACTGGGTGCTGTGTTTATGAAACCATCCTCTTGTGTTTCTGAAGTTTAGGACCGTTTTCTTTCCAGCGTGTTGGTGGCCGTCCCACAGCCCTATTACACGCCGAGTGCCTGCTTGTAATAAATGCTCAAAAATAGTTATCGGTGAAGACATGGATAGCTGTGAATGAGCCCCGAAGTCCCTCTCGCTCTCTCTCCTGGAACCACCCAGTCCTGAGCGCCGGCTCCCAGCCCTGCCGTGCGAGGGCCTGAGGCAGACACCTGCCCTGTCTCCGTCTCCCTCCAGGTGCTCCAGAGGGCCTGGGCCATTGGAGGGGGTTAGAGTGCAAGCACAGTGGCCAGGAACACCCATCTTGGCCCCCAGTTTGCTTCTCTCTTTCAGGAGGCTGCGGTGGTGGGTGCTGAGTTATCCAGAGCTTCTCCCTGCATGATGAGGGGAGTCTCCCTGCTCTGGCTGCCGGGAACCCCTCAGGAGCTGCAGCAGCTCCCACCCCGGGGCTTGGTCTACCTCCTGAAGTACGTGCATACAGGCCTCTCATCCTCCCCTCCCTCGCTCCACTGCCCTCAGTAGGGGACTTGACCCCTCATCCCTCAGGCCGGTGAGCATCCCAGTAGCAAATCCCATGGGCTCCAAACACAGCCTTGTGCACACAGTGCCTGTGCAGGGAAGTGGGGACGCGGGAGTACCTGGACGGGAGAGGGGTGGTCAAAGACTTGCTTACCCTTATCTAGAATATTCGAATTCTTTTCAAAAGCAAGATCAGTTGCAAAATTAAAGCAACAATAATAATAAAAGACAACCCTCTACCCATCATTTATCCCAGGAAGTGGGTTTTTAGATTTGCAACCTGGAGGTCTTTTCTTCCAGCCCCGAGGGTGCAGCTCCGAAATCCAGAGTGGAGGGAAAGGGGCAGGATCTTAGATGTGCAGCTTCCCCAGCTTCTCTTATTGAGGATTTCCAGGCTGATTTGTCTCCCAGCCGGGACAGCCACGACCTGTTATTATATATGATTTATTATTAACTCTAACTGTGCTGTTTAATTTTCTCCCTATATCATTACACCACTGAAGCAGCTGGTGATACTTCTCCGTAAGACTTGCTCATAAATATCCTTTTTATGGCCGCACTTACATCACGGAATAGTAAATGTGGTCTCTCGGGCCCCGCACCTCTCTGACATGCCTTGATGTGAAGCCAGCCCCTTCGTTCCCAAACTCATTTTATGAAACACTTTACTGCCCATTTCTCCTCGGCTGGCTTCCCAGCTAGAAGCAGTAACCCCCTGGACTGGAATAACGAGTGACATTTCTAGAAACTAATGCGGCTGTTGTATAAATGAGCTGGGCCAACAGATGATTCTCCTGGGAGTCCCTGGGGAGACAGTTCCCATTGATGTGCTTATTCCAGGTGGACTTTCCCTCCGAAGAGCAGTAATTGTTCTCCTTTGCCAGGGTGCCTACACCGGGCCTTCCCCAGGAGGTTTTCCGGAGCCCACCTTCTGCTACTGGAACTTTCCCAGGACAAGTGAGCTTCTAAGGCCTCCTCCCTCTCTTCTAGCTCCTGGATTATCTCCCCACATGGGCCTGATAGATGATCGATATTAATAGAGACGGACACCAGTTACAGACCAACTACTGAAAGAGGAACTCAGACAGATGAACGAGACAGGGGAGACACAGAGCGCCCCCAGGGCCCAGCAACACTTGGAAACGGGCATGGCTATTACTCTCCACTCTTCAGATGAAGAAACTAGGGCACGAAGGGTATAGAAGAACACAGAGCCAGGCTCCACATCTAGGTCTCCCAGCTCCAGAGGGGGTCCTGCCATCCAGGAGAAAGACACCCAGAGCGCAGGGCTATCGACATGTCTCTAACACTGTCCAGGAGGAGTGGAGGGTGCCCAGATGAGCTGATTTGGGCATCTGGTCTACCTGGAGATATACACACGCCTATTGCAGAGACAGAAGCCCCTTGTTCCGACTTCTGCCGAACCAGCATTTGAGAAAGGTGCTGTTATTATCCCCACTTTGCAGATGAGAAAACTGAGTCTTAATGAGGAAGAACAACTCACCCAGCAACATCTGTGACTGTGCGGGAGAGCTGAAGATTCTTAGTGCCCACCTGCAGGGAATGCAAGGTTCTATTTAGCAAGCACGCATTGAGCACACATCTGTCAAGATCCCAAGAGGATTTGGGATTTTACCCTACTTGCAAGCTAAGAGGTGGCCTGATACCATGTCATGGCTGCTGGCAGAAGACGCAAGACTCCTGGGTCAGAGGCAAAGGACTTTGTTACTCACAGCAAAGCAGGAACCAGAGGATCAGCATTTTGGGAGGGACTGGACCTCCAATTCCCATAGGGCAAATGCAAAGGACAGATGTCACCTTGTGCATAGGGTTGCTTATGGAAGAAGAACCCCAATTTTAGGAAATCCTTTATAATGGCCAGTAGGCATGCCTGCCCTGCTTTGCTTTGGATGGAGACACTATTTTCCAAAGCTGTTCTCTATGCAAACATCCTTGAAAAGATAGTCTAGAACACGAGATAGCCAGCTCCTTGCTTATAAGATGTACAGAAACATGTATCCCGTGGAGACCTGTGTCCCAACCATGCCACATGCAAGGCGCTACGGGGGAGGGTAGAAGTGCTCTAGAGGCAAGTCCTGCTCTGCAGAGCTAATGCTCTAAGAAAGAGAGCACGTATGTACTCAGCTGCCTGTGAGCAAAGGTCCTGAGGTTGGTGGGCAAGGCTGTGGGATCAGATCATGCAGGGTCTGGAGGCAAGGATGAGAAGTCTGGGCTTTGTTCTAAGTGCAAAGGGAAGTCACTCCAGTGTTAAGGCAGGGGAGTGGCTTGAGCTAATTTGAGCTTTAGTAAATCACCACTCTGGCTTTCAGTCATGTTGCCCTGATGAGAGGCAGCCAGACAGCACCGCACGGATGAAACATGATTGGCCATGGGTTGGCCATTGTTGAAGCTGGGTGATGAAACCAGGGTTCATTAGACTATTCTGCCTCCTGTAGAAAGGGTTTGAACACTTCCACTAGGGGGTGGGGGGAGATCAAAAACATAAACGTGTGACTCCTCAGGTTTTGGTTTCATCTTGTGGCCCCTCAGGAAGGCCGCATTTAGCTCCTTCCTTTAACCCATTCTAGAACCTAGTCTGTAGCCTTGATTTGATGAAGTCTTATGTTCACTGCTCTTGCCTGGGGATCCTGAAATGGATGGAAGCCACCTAAGGGCAGGACTAGCACCTCCTCCTGGTGGCCCTCCTGCTCTCCCTCTGGTACCCCTTTTGGATACAGGAGTTCATCTTGTTGCCCATCAGCCACCATGTGGCTTCTCCCTCTACAAGCCCCACTCTTGCCAAAGCCTACCTACTTTCACTGCTCAGCTCCAACTCACCTCTTCCAAGGATCTCTCCTTGACTCCCCAACCCCACCCCCCACCAAGGTCTCTCCCTCCTCTGAGAATCCCCGCCCCCTGCATTAAGGTCTGAGTCCCCTGTAGGAGTCTGCGTGAAGAATTTGGTTCTTCAACATTGGCTGGTATTGATCCAGCCCTTCAGGAGCTTCTGATCAAATTCTGGGACTTTACACTGAATGCCCAGAGAGGCTGAGAAGCTAAAGTAGCAAGCTGATGGGAGGCAGCAGGTAGCCGGGGCAAAGTGCAGGGCAGCTGATGATTATGGTCAAGGCTTTCCCACCCTTGACCGTAGAAGGGTCTTCTGGTTTTTTCCAAATAAGCCATACATTCGGACTTTTTTTTTAAGTGAAATCTTCAAATCTTTAGACATTGGCCACCAATTCAATTGTTTAAATAAATCTTCGCAAGACAAGAAAAACATTCCATAGGCCAGATTTAGCTACAGTTTACTAGACCACAACCTCTCTTCTTGTTGGTGAGAGAAGGCTACATCTTGTTCATTTCTGTAACTTCCCAAAGCCACTTTGGCACACACACCAGCTTCTTGGTAAATGCAGGTGAAGTGCTAGATGGCTCAGAACTGGGAGTCCTTGTCTGGAGTGGAGAGGAAATTGCAGAAACTCAGTGACCATAAGAAGAGCTGCTTCTTGAGCAGCCTCTACAGTCTGCAGAGGGTCCTAAGGGGCACGTCTCAACAGAGACACGGAAGGGTTTAGCACAGTGGTTCTTGACCTGACATGATGTTGCCCCCACTCCAGGGCACGCCTGGCAATGTCCGAAGACATAATTGGTTGTGACATTTGGTGGGCACTCCTGGCATCCAGTGAGTCGAGACCAGGGATGCTGCTAAACACCCCACCCCCCATGCACAGGAGGGAGCTGCAGAGAAAGATCCCCTGCCCCAAATGTCAACATTCCTTGTGGCTCGGCCTCTGTTTACTGTGTGACCTTGAATTTTTTTGGTCATAAACCTTTCTAGCCTTCCTTTTTCTCACTGCAAATCAGGGCTGGTGGAAGTTAAATTCTTTCAAGGATGGGTGTGAGGCGCCTGGGTGGCTCAGTCGTTAAGCGTCTGCCTTCGGCTCAGGTCATGATCCCAGAGTCCTGGGATCGAGCCCCGCATCGGGCTCCCTGCTCCACGGGAAGCCTGTTCTCCCTCTCCCTCTGCCCCTGCTTGTGTTCCCTCTCTCACTGTGTCTCTCTCTGTCAAATAAATAAAATCTTTAAAAAAAATAAAATAAAAAAAAATTTTAAGAAAAGGATGGGTCTGAGGTTTCCTAGAGATTATGCATGTCAAATGCTTAGCAGATACCCAGCATGCAGTATATCCTCAATAAATCCTAGCTGTGATTACTCTGTGCCTACTTCTGTCTGCGTGGCTGTCTATCTCACCATCTCCTGAAAGCAAAGGGATCTTTGCACACTTTTGCTTGAGGGCAAAATCAGCAGGACCCTGGCATTGAACTTCCAAGCCTCTGAAATGAGTCAACATTCAGGGCAACTGGTGGAAATAACTTTTCTTTTTATGAGTGCGCCTCTTGGTGCCTTGAGCCTCATTTAATAATTACCCCATCAGATGTAACACGTTATGCTTCCCCCGGTCCTCGAAGTGAACATGAAAAGGGCTGTCAGAACCCACAACTAATAAACAAGCACACATCTTTCTCTCCCTCCACCTTCCTCTTCAATCTCACTTTGATGTGAGTCTATAACTGATTATTTAATGGAAAAAAGCAGGGCTCAGTTCTAGTGAACACGCCAGGGGCTGGAGGAAGACACTGCTGTCAGAGACACGAAATGACACATCTCCACCAGGGACCCTGGACTTTGATGGGGCAAGGCTGCCCCAGTGGTGGGTTGGGAATCTGACAGGTGACTGCCAGGCATAGCTGATTAACTAGGAGAGGTGGGCAGGGGGCAGAAATATTAATAGATGATGTTGAAACTTACTCTGAGGGTATTTGGTTTTCAAATGATCTGATCCTTTTGTCCAGGTCCATTACAATGTTGAGGGAAAGGATTTCTCAATTTGAGCAAGGTGGGGGCCTTCCCCGCCCACCACCAGACCCAGAACCAGAAGGAGGAAAATGTTCGTTAAGTTCCATGAAGTGAGCCAAGGCAGACGGGGTCTTAGCAGGAATACCATGAAAGATGCCCTTTTGTGGCGTGGGGTGGGGGGTGGGGGGATGGCGGGGGGTACATCCCAACGAAGTCTACATTGGCATTTAGTGTCCGTTGGAGTCTACGGCTGCCCGAGTTCATATGCAGAGAGACAAGGAGGAAACAGGGATCAGTGCTTTGGGTATGGACCCTTGGGGCAGAGGGAACAGGAAAGCGTGTGGCCCGCTGCAGGTCCCACAGATGGAGTCTCACTCCTTTTATGGGGAGGGGCAGTAAGCCGGAGCCAGAGGAATTCTTTTCTCCAGGGGTCCTGAGACTTTGAAATAAGCTTCATGGCTTTGGGGCCAGGTGACCACGTAGGAGTCACCTAGAGTCCAGGAGAGACGGCCAGAGGCAGTGCAGCCCGAGTCGTAGGTGGGTGGCAGGTGGGTGACTTCAGGAACCTGGGGACACAGTGCCTGGGGCTGGGAAGCAGGGTGCTCCCATGGGCCCCGGGAACAGAGACCAGAAGGGATCTCCCTTAAGCTCATCGTATAAAGATAGAAACTAAGGCCTACAAGGGAAGTCTCTATGATGAGTCATCATGATCATCCCAATGGCTGGAACTTGGGTAAGACCTAGGAGGATATGCCAGGTCCAGGCTGAGCATTGTATGGGTATCAGCTCCTTGCTCACAACAGGAGCAAAACTATTCATACCTCCACTTCACAGGTGGGGAAACTGAGTTGTGCGAAGTCAGAGCATTGTGCCCAAAGCCAGAATCTGCCCCCAGTGCTCTGAGTTGGGTGTCTACACTGTTTCCCAACCTCAGCATTGGCTGGAAAACCCCACTGGGGAGAAACTCTGCTCTTAGTTTGGGCAGCTGCTTTTCTGGAGACACAGTCTTTCCTTCGATCCAGTCTGACATTTTCATCTATTGAGCCACAGACCCTTTCCTCAAATGAAATCAGTTGCAGAAACCCAAGACGGGAAATGGGTCAAGATAGAGCAGATCTAATTTTTAAAAAATCAAAACAAAGATGAAACATTTTTTAAGCATCAGATCAGCGAACATTGTAAAGGTTGATAAAGCCCAGCACCGATGAGGGCATGGGAAGACCGGATCTCACAGGTGGCTTGGCAGCAAGAGCGTATGTCGCTCCGGTATTTTTGGAAGACAGTTAGGCAACATCTGTGAGATGGTCAAGTTCCCTCTGACTCAGCAATTTAACTTCTAGGAATTTACCCTATGGATACACCTGCAAAAGAACTCCAAGATATGCATGAGATTGTTCGACATAACTTTGTCTCTGAGTTTCTCCGTCACCTCGGAGGGCTCCTTGTGCCCCTGGCCAGTCAATCACTGCCACCAGAGGTAGCCTGTGTCCTGACATCAGGGACCACAGAGTAGCTCTGCCTGCACTTGAACCTCCTGCCTCTGCTCTCTTGGCATCATGTTTCTGAAATTCATCCACGTTGCTAGCATTTCCATGGTTTGTTCCTTTTTATTGCCAAATAGTATTCCACTCTGGGATAGAATGCTTGTTACCTATGTAGATGTGCAACTTTGCATCGTTTCTACTTTTTGACTAATAGGAATAAAGCTGCCCTGACCATTTTTGTAGGACACATTGCTGGGGCAGTGAGTGGGTCTATGTGTGACTTCAATGCAAACTCTTCAACAGTTTTCCAGAGTGGTTCAACCAGTTCACATTCCCATACCAGCAATGTGTGACAGCTCCTGTTGCTGCTTGTCTTTTTCAACACGTGGTATTGTTAGTTTTTTCAATTTTATTTTAGCCATTCCTATCAGTGTGTAGTGATATCTCATTGTGATTCAAAAAAATATTTTCAGTGGAAAGGTATCAGTGTGCAAAACAACTGCTACATAATGATCCCTTCTGGGCAATGTCATATGTTATATAATGTATTTTATCTATCTATCTATCTTTCTGTCTATTATCTATCTATCTATCTATCTATCTATCTATCTATCTGAAGAGATTCACAAAGAAGCATTTTCTTGCTTGTTTCTGTTCATGAAGGGAAATTGGAATTGGGCAAAGGAGGGAAGACTTTACCTTTGGTTTGTTTATTTCTGTAACGTTGAAAAATCTAATAGTCTCAATCCAGTTTCAGAGCAGGAAACAGAAATCATTCTATGGTTTAATACAGAAAACAGAGTGCTTGCCAAACCCCTGGGAGTTTGGGGGCGTGGGCTCAAGACTCCAGCAGCATGCAGAACTGACCCTCCAGAGGGCTACAATTTCTGAGGCTGCCAGTAGATCCATAAAGTTCAAGAGCACACGATTGCACCTGCTTCTCAACACCAAGGAAGCTGGGACCTGGGCAGGGGGAAACAGGTGCAGCAAACCCCACCTTCCACATCCCAGAGCAGCAGCACAATGGCACTTCCACCTTCCACATCCCACATCCTGCAGAAGAATGCAATTCACATCCAGAGCTCTAGCTGCAAAGGAGTCTGGAAAATACAGTTTTCTGCATTATGGTCTCCGACGTTCAGGAAGGAATCCTAGAGGAAGGATGGAACAGAAGTTGAGCAAGCCCACCAGAATACCCACCACAACAACCTCTGCAAGTATTTTAATGTTAGCACGAGTCATCTGGGGCTGGATCCTGGTCATTTCTATCCTCTTCTTGACAGTTTTATGTCCTGCAACCTACACATAGTGTTTGTGTGGAGTAATTATTTAAACAAAAACAGAACTGTTTTTGGTTCAATTGGAAGAAGCAATCCCTACCTTACCCCCTTCCCCCAGAAAGAAGCCCCAGAGTCACCTCTTTGGAAGCCCTGGGGCTCACAGCAGCAGAGTGAAAATCTTGTTCTATGCTAAGCTGTTGATAAAAATCTACACCTCTGTAGTTCCTTAAAATTCTGGGGCCAAGGTCATTCAGTATCCCACCTGCAACCTTCTGTATGCCTGAGTCATGACAGAAACACTAGTTTGGCTTATCTATATCCCAAGCATATTACAAGGAGGCAAATGAATGAAGAAAGCTCCATCCTAGGTCCCTCCATTTAAAAGAATTAAAGCACCTGGAAATCATCCCCCTACGTGCTTGAACAAACTTCTTCTCTAATCAGTCCATCTCTGTTTCTCCCTGCACTACAGGTAGCTACTAAGAATACTGGTTACCTATTATTGATCTATTTTGAAATGCAGCTGGGCACATGATGCAAGCTGCTGGATCAGTACTGGGAATGATTCTCTATAGCTCTTGGCTCTGTCGTCTGGGTTCTTGGTTCTATCCCCCGAATGATCCTTCCTTTTTCAGAAAAACTACTTTTGCAGGTGAGTAGTGTGCTTAGCCTATTTCCTGCCCATAAAAGTCCTCATTTCATTTTGTGGCCTTTGCAAGTGATGACCTCCCTGGACCTCAGTCACATCATCTGTAAAATGAGGCTAATTATGAAATCACACCACAGAAAGATTTAAAGATTCAGTGAGAACATGCATGCAATGCATTTAGAAAAGTGCTCGATACATAGTAAAAACTCGACAAATGTTAGCTGGCCACAGGCTCCCGTGCAAGCACTCAGCTCACTCACAAAGTGAACAACGTTAAGAGAAGGGTTCTGACTTCACAGTTGTCATTTGAATGTCCCACAGGAACAGTGACTAGTCAGATATCGGGTGGTTTGTTCTCCCTTCGGAAAATGTTGGTGGTTCTGTAGTTCATAAGCATAACTTGATTTAGCTCTGGCTTAAGGTGGTTCCTAAGTATTTTAAAAAACAGCCCACCCATCAGTCGGTAAAGTATTCAGATTGTAGTTGTTGTTGACTACTCCCTAAAGAATTTGACATTCTTGCGATAACACTCATGACTATTTATTTACATTTATTCTGTGAAAATAAGCAGATCAAAGACGCAGACCTCAGTGACACTTCTCTGAATTGGCTTCTTCACACCCACCAGTAAGATTCTGCCGGTCAACTGCACTGCCCACAGCTCTGGGCCAGGCGTCCGAGAGGGACAAAAGAAGTTCCCGTGCCCGTCCTTGGGGTTCCCAGTGCGGCTGGCCCCATCAGCCAGCTATAAGGCATTGAGCTCTGGAGAATCCTGAAGGACCAAAGTCATGGGCACCTGCTTGAAATCCAATAGCACGGTTGGGGTGAGCCTGTCACACTGGATTGTGCCAAATAGCTTCACCAAGGAACCACACAGGACAGTGACAAAGCACTCCAGCCCTGGGACCCATTTGCTAGGTGCAAAGCTTGACTCAAACAATTACCTGCAGATGGCCTTGGGCAGATTTCATGGCACCCTGGGCCTCAGTTTCCCTCTTCTGTAAAATGAGGACAATGGCAACAAGAGCCATCTCACAGGGTTGTAAATAAGATTATGCATGTTGTTAAAGAATACATTTTTTTAGGGGCACCTGGGTGGCTCAGTCCATTAAGCGTCTGCCTTCAGCTCTAGTCATGATCCCGGGATCCTGGATTCGAGCCCGGCATCAGGCTCCCTGCTGGGCGGGGAACCCGCTTCTCCCTCTCCCTCTGCCGCTCCCCTTGCTTGTGCTCTCTCTCTCTCTCTCTCTGTCAAATGAATAAATAAAAAAAGAAGAATTTAAAAAGAATTTAAAAAGAATAAAAGAAAACATTTTTTTAAAGATAAGATCACGACTCATACAGATCTAAAATAGAGATGCATCAAAGATTGCATTTAACTCCCATATTAACGAGGGAACCAGCAAGATGTTACAAACAGTTCAAGGGACAATTCAAACACACACATAAATATATAGACTATCAGAAATGCTGGAATAAAGTTACAGATGGATTCAAAGCTGGTCAATAGTCATTGGACAATAGTCAGTTGTATTCCAGGCCACAAAACTCATCTGCATTTCTATGGACAAAATCATTTGCATCACTATCAATAAGAACAATGGAAGGCACAGGCCCTTATAGAACTTGTGGTCAATAATCCCTTTTTGTCCATTTCCCGATTTCTTCTAACAATGCAAACCATTTAGCACACGGTAAGCTCTCAATAAATGTCAGCTCTTGTGTTTATGAATTCTTACAATGCAAGATCCTTCCCTACCTATCCTGTGTTTTAAGGAAGGAAAAGAGGCAGGGAGGGAGAGACAAAACTGCAAACCAAGCTCGTAACATTTTTTTGGCTGAGTCTGATATGGATGGAGGTTCAGCTAACTGAGAGCTCAGTTTGGGGTCCTTTTCAACTCCCTGCCGAGCGTGTCTACTGGGCCCTCGTCAGTTGCTTGAAAGAGGCCACGCCCAGATTATGGCTTTAGTCCGATGGTCTGGCACACCAGCCTGGCCTGAGGACGCGGAGTCATGGGCTAAATTTCTCCCCTCTCCACAAACCCGCCAAGTCTCAGCCCTCACTGGCCCAAATCCCAGAAGGCAGAAGAGCACTGGAGTAATAAGGAGGTTCCATACATATGTTGAATGCATGAATGTGAATGTCCTTAATCCCACTGGGTCAAATCTTGTTCTTTATAGTGAGTCTAATTTAACCATGTCTCATGCACACTTCCCAGGTTCACGTCTTATATGCGTGGCTTTGGACACTGCATCTCTCACCACCTGTTGCTCCAACACTCCAAGAATTTCCTGCCTCAGGCCCTTTGCATGTGCTCTCTTCTCTCTGCAAGGAGTTGAACAGAACAGTAAATACTAAATAAATGTGAGCTATTATTTTTCCTCCAAACAGGCTTGGCAAACTATAGCCCTCCAGCAGCCTGACTGGTTTTTTGCCTTTTTCCCTTCAGCTCTGAGAACTAAGAATGTTTTTGACATTTCTAAAGGGTTATATTTTATATTATTTTATTTTTGAGAGAGAGAGAGAGCATGCAAGAGGGAAGAGAGGCAGAGAGAGAATCCCAAGCAGGCTCCACACTGATCACAGAGCCTCGTTCGGGGTTCGATCTCACAACCCAGAGATCATGACCTGAGTCGAAATCAAGAGTCAGATGCTCAACCGACTGAGCCACCTGGGTGCCCCTAAAAGGTTACATTTTAAATGGTTATATAGATACTTGCATAATATCCTCAGTTTTGCCCCTTGACCCACACAAGCTGTAATAGTCACTCTCTGGTCTTTAAAAAAAAAAAAAAATGCCTGCTTATCCCCAGGGCCATCGTGAAGCCCCCAGAGAGTGGGAGGGTCTGGTGCCTGCTGCGTCCCCAGGGCCTGCCACAGCGCCCATGGGCGCTCAGTAAATAGTGCCACACTGAATAAAGGAGAGCGGCCTGCATCCAGGGGAGTGGCTCTCTAAGGGAGAGCAGGGTGAGGAGAGGCCAGAGGCAGCAGGGGCCTTCCTCCTTCCCTCAGGGGACACTTGGCAATGCCTGGTGCTGTTTTAGGGACTGACATCTTGCAGGTGGAGGCCGGGGATGCTGAAACATTCTACAGCACACCGAGCAGCCCCCACGAGATAGAATCAACCAAATCCTGCAGCGCCAGCTTGGGGAGCCCTGCTCCCGGGGTCTAGGCACAGGATGCATAAGATCACATCCTTGTTTCTCTGTGAGCTGAACGGGGAAGGTTGTCTCAGTCCAACGTTCCGCCTGCCATGGGCCTCCTGAGGAAAAGCCAAGGCTGTGACCACTGGCTTCCGATAGTTTTCTGGCAACAGGTAGAGATGCTTCTCGAAGAGTGTTCGATGGGCAGAGATGTCACCATGTCTCCATTACTCAGAGACACGGAGGGGTGTTCCTGGAGCTCTGCACGCAGCTTCCTGGGGGTTACACCTGCTCCCCCCAGGCCGTGCCCTCCTTCCTGAGCTCTGATGAGGAAACTGCTCTAGTGAGTGCGGGATGGGGCGGGGTGTTTAAGTACATAAATACAGCCGTGTCCCCCAGGCCACCTCACACTGCACCAGCCCAAGGACTTGAAGAAAAAAACCTAAGAGTAAGGCAGCCTCGCAGTGGGGGCCACTGCACACTCTTTGGAGGAACGTGAAAATCAGGCTTTGGCACTTGGAAGGGGCCCAGAGGGCTGACAATGGGATGGGGGGAGCAGAGCGTGAGACATTCAAACAGAAGAAGCCACAGTCAATCAGCGCAGAAAGCTATTCTCGGCGCACTGTCCGATTGACAAAAGCAGGTTTCCAAACTGTATGATCCCCTTGGGGAGGGGGGCCGAGGGGGCTTTCTGTGTCTTCACGTGTGCTGGGGACATGGTGAGCTCCCATTGTGAAAGTTCATGAAGCTGGACCCTGTCCTATGTTTGGTAAAAAGAGCACGTAAAAAGGAGGACTCGATTTTTGTTTATGGTGTAATGAGTCCCTGCAGGAATCAGTGGGCCCCTGGCTTCTCCTTTTATAGGTGGGGTGAACTTGAGGAGGGAGCTCCCAGTCTCTGAACATCAGCTTTGTCATCAGCAAAATGGAGATTAAAAAATGGTAACTGGGCGCCTGGGTGGCTCAGTTGGTTAAGCGACTGCCTTCAGCTCAGGTCATGATCCTGGAGTCCCGGGATCGAGTCCCGCATCGGGCTCCCTGCTCAGCCGGGAGGCTGCTTCTCCCTCTCCCGCTCCCCCGTCTTGTGCTCTTTCTCTCTCTCACTCTCTCTCTCAAATAAATAAATAAAGTCTTTAAAAAAAAAAATGGTAACTCACTCTCTAGGATTGTGGGTGGGATTAAATGAGATATGGTGTGCAAACTACTTAGTCCCGAGTCTGGCCGCAGGAAACGTCCAGTAAATTGTAGCTGCCATTGTTTTATATGATTATTACTAATGCACAGGAAAACTTAAAGACAACCATGCAGCAAAGTGCTGATAGTGGTTCTCTCTGTTCTGCTCGTCTGTAATTTCGGTATTTTTTAATGATGAGTGTGCATTACCTTCACAATTCAAAATATTATGAAGAAAGAAAGAAAATCATGGCTTTTAATGCCAGGATTAACGTATAGGCCCAGGAAGAGCCTGATAAACAAACAGGTTGAGAGCAGGGTTGCATTCCTGGTCCTGAATAGGACACCTGCGCCGGGGGCGGGGTCCATCGGCCGAGTCTTCCTACCAAGTTCCCCGGGCAGTTGGTACAAAGCAAAGGCAGAGTTGCTGTCCACCTCTGCACGGGTCTCGTGCCAGATTGGGGATGATGGTCTCCCCCTAGAATGGCCAGCCCCCAGTGCTCTCAGTGCCCCCTGGAGGAGCTCCCCCCTGCCTCCCCCCCGGGGGGGGTGCAGAGAGGTGCCGAGGCCTTCCTCTCTCCAGGGGAAGCTGGGAGTGGGTAATTATGGGGAATGGTTAACCCCTTGGCCCTTCCCTCCTGCAGCATGGGAACCCGTGGGGACCCAGACTGCACAACCAGGGCTCCCCACAGCCCCCCCGCCTCTCCCTGGCCCTGCAGGCTGCCTCCGTCCCCTTTGGCTCTTGGGCCTCTCACATTTGAAATCACACAGCCTTCCTGGGCCCAGGCCCTTCACCTGAATTTGCAAGTAAGGCCAGATTTAGAGTTTGGAAACATTGTCCCTGTCCTCATGCCAGGCCTACCTCTGGCCTGGATGCAGGCTATGGTGTTGACAGGTGTCCAGGGGCTCCCCAGCTTGCAACCAAGGCAGGGCCTGTGGCCAGGACCTGGGTCCCGGAGTCAGATGAACACGGTTCCAGTCCCTACTCTGTCGCTCCCTGGCTGAGGGCTTTCAGAGCCCCTTCCTCCTCTGTAATAATAGTAGAACCAATATCCTACGATGGCCAGCCTGTCAAAAAGGCCTACTAGGAACCAAAAAAAGTTTTGAAATCGAAAAAATACAAATTAATGGGCTCAGAACACCATAAACTCAAAACTACTAATGGCTTACTTCACTAGCCACAAAACCTAATAGCCTATCAACGAATCAACCACACTCAATATATATAATAGTTAAAGTAGATGTCGTGGATACTTCTCATTGTAGTAAAATATATATGACATAAAATTTGCCATTTCAACCATTTTTAAGCGTACAACTTGGTAATCAAGTGATATGTATCACCTATGTTCACATTAAGTAAATTTGATAAGATATGTGGGCCGGGGCCTGGGAAGTAAGGGTGCTGAGCAGTTACGCAGCCCAAGGATGGCCCTGGATCCATGCTCTTTTTGGAGAAAGAGAAAGTAAAATAAAATTGGGTATCCCTGGGCGCCTGGGTGGCTCAGTTGGTTGAGCGACTGCCTTCGGCTCAGGTCATGATCCTGGAGTCCCGGGATCGAGTCCCGCATCGGGCTCCCTGCTCGGCGGGGAGCCTGCTTCTCCCTCTGACCCTCCCCCCTCTCATGTGCTCTCTCTCTCTCTCATTCTCTCTGTCTCAAATAAATAAATAAAATTAAAAAAAAAAAATTGGGTATCCCTGCCCCCTGGCTGCTGAGAAAGCAACAAATGTCACTAGTCACCATTGCTAGTCCTGACCCAGGAGTAGAGACACCCAGGGCCTGAGCCAGCCTTGCCACTTCTTGCTGTGTGACCTTGGCGAGTCCCATGACCTCCCCAAGCTCCACTTCCATCTTCTGCAAAACGGGGCTCTGAATAGCACTCGTTTCATAAGCACCGAGGCCCTCGATGCATGCAGCACAGGGCCTGGTATACAGGACATGCTCACCAAATGCTCACCATTATTATTATTGTCTTTACTGTTATCGTTATGGTCACCATCTAAAGTAGCAGGAGTGAGGGCCTCTTGGGACAGAATAATCAAGGATCCCCAAGTCTTAGCGAAGTCATGTTTTATCTCCAGAAATGTGTAGCGAACACCCCCTCTGAAATCCCCCACCCCCCTGACTGACTGTAGGGGGGAGGGGTGTTCAGGACACCAAGTGTGGCCAACACAAAGGTCTCTTCCAGATGTCTGGCCATTTCTCTTGGGGTGATGGGGACCAGAAGGGAGAGTCGTAATGACCAAATCCTGGGCTCCAGGTCCTGCTCTGCTAGTCCATAGTTGGGGGACCATGGGAAAGGGGTCCAGTTCACCTAGAGCTCAGACCCAACCTGAAGAAGAGCACAATAATTGCCTGCCCGCTCACACCTCGGGGGCCTGCGGCCAGCACCCAGGGTGGCCCTGAACGTGAGCCATGCCGGGTCGACCACGATGCACCCTGTCATTGCTGCTCGCCGGGACAAGAGGTCACTGTGAGTGTGAGAGGGCGGGTAGGGCTGTGCCGGACAGGGGGGACATGTCCCCCACCCAGGGCACGGGACCTTGTAGGTACGCCTTGCTGTGGGACATGGTGCCTGGCACAGACCACCTACGGCGGACCTTCCCCTGCCACTCTAGTGACGGAGACACACGCGCTGTGAACAACGTCAGAACATACCTGTGAGTCCTGTGTCCTATGGTTCTGTTTCATTTTTTTACATAATCTCATAGAGAAGAGGTCGGTCCCCGTGGCCACTCAAGGTCAGGATACTTAAAGGGCTTTATCCAGCTAGCATCAAGATCACAGTTTTCCCTCTGTCCAAAAAAGTTGGTTGTGGAAGGGCATCCGAGATGCCCTTGCAAACTTCCCAAGGCTTCCCAGCAGGGCTGTGATTATGGGCACAGTGAAAGTCACAGCAGGCCCGTGGGCTGCTCAGTGGCTGAGAGAAGCCATAGCCTCAGGCCAAAGCGCCTGACCTCCTTTTGCCTCAGTTTCCCTATGAGGAAAAGAGCAAAAGGGGGACTGTTGAGATCCATAATTATGATGTGTTTATTGTGAGCTTTGAGCCGTGGGGATAAAAGCCTTCATGCGAGCAGTCCATTTTATTATTATAATCATAGCAGTCTCCAGGGGAAATTCAAAGAGATGTTTTATGGCCCACATTATAGAAGTTTCTCTGTTCAGGAAGGAAGATCGCCGTGTAATGGGTGAGGAAACTGGATAACAGCCCTGCTGAGAGGTCCCGGTTGCAGAGGGCTGTGGGGACCTTCTACCTGGAAGCAGGCAGACACGGCAGCCTGACTCCACACAGAAGCGGGGTGACCCCGTGAAGGCCGGTCACCACCGCAGAGCAGAGGGAGGGAGGGGCTGCGAGCGTGACACGGTGCACTCGGATGGTGTGAGCCGGTCCGATAGGATAACCGGGCCTTCCCTGTCCCTTGGTCATTCCCAAGACTTGGCAGATTCCCCGGGGGAGTGAGCTGGGGGTTTCCCGGGGAGGGGGGGATCTTTTCTCTGAGGATTATACCAACTCTGCTGGAAGTAAGGGGTCCCCAGACAGGGGGGCCCCAGGGCTCTGGCTCAGTGGTGGGTGGTGGGAATGGGGAGCTTTTCACTGGGACTTGAACCCACTTTATTGTGAGTGGTGCCCCCCGACCACATCTACAAGCCCAGCTAGTTAGGAAACCTGCCAACCTTCTCTCCTGCTTTCAGACAGAAAATGCCTGAGGCCTCAAATAACAGAAAAATCCTTGTTTCTCACATGACAAGAACCTGGAAGGTGGCTGTGAGGACCAGTTTGGTGGCTCAGCAGTGTGGCGGCCATGGGTTTCCTTGGCCTTCCCTCGTGGCTGTGAGAATACAGGTGCCCTCTGGGGCGTCACTTCTGCCCTCGTGGCAGGGGCAGGAGGAACACGAGGGGCCAGATGCATCCATCCTTTTTGTCAGGCAAGCAAATGCTGCCCCCAGAATCTGCCTCAGGGCCTTTGCCCATGCTGTTCCTTCTCTAGGAATGCTCTTCCCTCTCCTGGAGGTCTGGTTATCTCCCACTCAAGCTGTAGCTCAAGTTTCCATGGGATCCCTAGATGTTCTCCTTCAGGAGCGCTTTGCCAATTGAAATGAACCATCTGTACCAATATTTCTTTAATCTCTATCTTTCCCGGTAGACCATAAGACCCCCGGAGTGGGGAAGGGACTTTGTCCAGCCAGCATGTGGCTGAGAAAACCCTGTCCACTTCCCTCCTTTTCCCCAAGGTGATGGAGGCCCCATTAGGGGAAGGAACCAAACTGGAGGGGCCATTTCTCCTGCCTCAAGGCCACTCTCCCGCACTCCTCCAACAAGGACATGCGTTCCCAGCCACTGCTGCATGCCAGGTGCTGTGCTGGGCGCTGGGGAGATGCTGATCAAACAGACCGTTCCCTAGACCGTGGGGGGTCACAGGTTGGTGAGACGCATACTGGCTAAAGAGCGTGGGGAAGATAAGCATGAGGAAGGCTCTCCACACCTAGGCCAGGATGCCAGTTTCTGGAGCCACAGTTAGAACTAGAACAAAATTAGGGGCACCTGGGTGGCTCAGTCAGTTAAGCATCTGCCTTTGGCTCAGGTTATGATCTCAGGGTCCTGAGCTTGAGCCCCAAGTTGGGCTCCTTGCTAGGCGGGGCGTCTGCTTCTCCCTCTCCCTCTGCCCCTCCCCTGACTTGTGTGCGCACTCTCTCACTCTCTCGTCAAATAAATAAAATATTTTTTTTTAAAAAAAGAACCAGAACAAAATTAGAACTGAAAGAGAATAGGGGTGCCAGGGTGGCTCAATCCGTTAAGCATCCGACTCTTGGTTTTGGCTCAGGTCAGAACCTCAGGGTCATGATCTCAGGGTTTAGAATCTCAGGGTCATGAGATCGAGCCCCATGTTGGGCTCCGCACTCAGCGTAGAGTCTGCTTGGGATTCTCTCTCTCCTCTCCCTCTGCTCCTCCCCCTGCTTGCAGTCTCTCTCTCTCTCTCAAATAAATAAGTAAAATCTTAAAAAAAAAAATGGAACTGGAAGAGCATGTCAATATCTCAACTAAAAAAAAAAAAAAGTTTAATGGGGAAAAAAAAGAACCAGAAGAGCAAAGATGGCTGGTTTGGGCATGTTCCTCCCCTACCTGTCCGGTGGGGTCCTCAGCATGCTCACCAGTCATCATCTGGTCCCCTGGGGGTGGGACCTAGAGGAATTTTTCTTGCAAACACTTTCTGGCTTTAGCTCAACCCTTGAGGAGAAAATTAGTGTCATGAGTCACATGGAAGTCTTAAGACACTTTCTATGGCTTTACTCCCCACACTCCGCCTTTCAAAGGATGCCTAGGGAGCAACGCAGCAAGCAAGAGCCTCACCTTTGGGAATGGGGGGTGGGGGAGAAAGTGAGTTTGGAGAGTCTTCCAGAAGCCAGTGCCATGCGCACATTTTCTGCCCCAAAGACGAAGACATTGTCCCTGGAATGGGACAACTTCTGTGCTTGTTGCGAAATCTCTAGCGGCCTGCTTTTCCTGTTGGCTCATTTGCATGGAGAAAGACACAGGTGAGGAAGGTTTCAAAATTGGGCAAAGGAGCACTGAACCCAAACAAATGCATGCTCACCTTCCCCCTCCGGCCCAAAGACCCATCACTGGGGTGGGGACTTCCTGACTCTGCTCCCCCTTCAGTGACATGGGTCCCTTCTGGAGATCACGTTAATTGTCGGGGAGTGACTGCCTGTTCTGAACCCAAATGCTTTTACAATCCCCTCCGTACAGGACTGTACCCAGGAACGTCCTGGGTTGTATAACTGGTGGCTGATGCTATTGCTGCCCCAAAGGGACTGATGAATCTCATTAAGTGAAGAGGGTATCACAAAATCTTTATTTCTACCCACGGTCCTACCCTGCCCCGTTCGTCCTAATTTATTCTTTGGACTTCTTTGAACCTATTGTTGAGATTTAATGAAGTTCGTATTGGTCTGAAGACTGGTCTCTGGTGTGCCTGTCCATCCAAACCAGGAGGGGGCAGCGTTTTCCTGCCAAGCAAAGGGCTTTTAAAGGCAGAATTGGGGTGGGGGCGGGGGTGGGAGTTGCGCCAGGGCTGGCAGAATCTGTCTAAATTATCCACACTGCCAGGGAATGATGAAATGATTTCGTGAACCCCACTGGACTTTTCTCCTGGTCCACTCTTAATTGGAGGGGAGAGGGCTGGGGCAAATAACAACATTTATTCCCTCAATCCATTCGACAAACATCTGCAGATAAGAGCAGGATAGCCAGGTGTCTCCACTTAAAAAAAAAAAAAAAGTCCTCCAAAGCAAATGATAACGAATGCATGATGGAAAACATTCAGATGGCTGAGGAATCTTGAGCTTTAGAACATTGTAAAGAGATTCTATCTATGACCCTAACCCTAATGCATGGAGAAGCCCAGCGGTTTGGTGGAAATGGTCCTGGAGATGTGCCTTTGAAAGCCAGTTCTGACAAGTGTAGGACTCTGAGCCTCAGTGTTTGCATCTGGAAAGTGGGGATAAGGAGGAAAACAACAAATCTGGAGTCTGAGCTCCTGGGAGGCTCTATGTGGCTATTGTTAGTGCAAATGCCAGAAGGTTTAGCCCAGTGAACTTCAAGTTTCATTTCTTGGCATAGAACACTTCTTTTCTGGGTGCAGTCATACCCAGAACCCCGTGAACTGGCAATATGGAGGGGTGGCTGGGGGACTTGATCCACCCCCATCGGGGACTTGATCCACCTCCAAAGAACATAATCTACTGATCTTATCCTACAAATGAAAACAGAAACACTGAGCTTATGTTACAAATAAATGTAGCTTCTAGACAGGCCCCGGGCCTTCCCAGGAGGGATGTCTACAGGTCGCTCCCAATTAGAAATCCTAGAGCTGGCACTGCTGAAATCTATGGGGAATGGAAGCAGAGCCCCCTGGGAGCTAGGACGAAGCTTCCAGAGCTGTAGCCCAGCCCCCAGAGACTCCACAGAAGCCCAGGATCTGATCTGGAAACCACCAGGTTTTGATCCTTGGGGGAAGGGGAGGGCAGACCTGGGACTTCAGGGCCAAGTCTCCCTGTGCCCCACCTTTAGGATTTCAGGTTTGGGGACTCGCCTGGGGCCTCAGGGGGTCCACATCCTGATTTCCTGTGGCCTTGGCATCCTCTCTTCATCTCTGTTCAAGGGGGCAGAGTCTTGTTGGGAGATGCTGGAGAGCTTGTTTGAGTCCCAGTCATTACCAGCAAACCAAGAGAGGTCATATACCTGGGAAGGGACAAAGGTGGGGTGTCATCTGTCACCACACCATCCCTCAGCATATGGGTGTGAGCCCCCAAGTTCTGAAAGGCCCAGCGGAAGTCTGTCTGGGGGTGCCCACCAGACCTGCCTTCTAGCAAAGGTTGGCGATGAGCTGTCCAGGCCCTGACAGAGTGGGGAGGGGCACTGGAAAGTTCTGAGATGAGGGTCTGTTGTTTGCTGGAAAGTCAGAACTATTGTTTTCTGCCTTATAAAGACCACTCCCTGGGGGCATCTGGGTGGCTCAGACGGTTAAGTGTCTGCCTTTGGCTCATGGTCCCAGTGTCCTGGGATCCAGCCCGTTGTTGGGCTCCCTGCTCAGTGGGAGTCTGCTTCTCCCTCTCCCTCTCCCTCTTTGCTCTATCTCTCAAATAAATAAATAAAATCTTAAAAAAAAAAAAAAAAAGACCCACTCCCTGGATTCAACCCAGACCCAGGATGGGCCCAGGACAGGCCCTGCCAATGGCAAGTGGGACCCTGAGCTCCAGGCCTAAGGCAGAATGACAGTGTCCAGAAGGAGCTATCCAGGTGAGGGTCTAACATGCTCCAGTGGCCACCGAGGGCAGGAAACCTCAGGCTTTGCTTCAAAAGCAGACATGGGGTGTGGAATGGATGGACTTACACTTGGATTCTGTCCCCCACCACCGCTCACTGGGTCTGTTTGTCCATGGATGCGATGGGGGCCATGTACCTGCTGCTCTGTGGTGGGGTCGTTGGGCGTCTGAATCACCCAGCGCAGAGCCTGGCACATAGGGAGCTCTGGATATGCATCTTCAGTACCACACTCCTGTTTCTGCTACCACGGACCATTAGAATCCCAACTGTGCCTTATGAATCATTGCTGGTCAGTCTTGGAGGACAAGGCTTGCTCAGTGATGCTGGCATATCCACGTTTAAAATCGGAAGAGTTTACCTTTGGAGCTATTGGTTGGGAGCTCTCTTTCTGTACATTTTCTTATAAGTGACCAGAAATCACCACTGGGTCCTCAGACTTCTTCAAGGCGAGGATGCAGAGCAAACTCAGCAAACTCAGGACTGATATCTGAAAGCCTTGACAAAATTGTCCAGAAGGCTGAGCCCGTGGGAGAGCTCTGAAAAGAAAGCCCAGGTTTCACTGATTTACCACTATTAATAACGAGTTCCTGTTTTGTCCCCAGCGGAGAAGAAGGAAGGCTTGGGCTAGCTCCGGGCAGACACTGTCTGCGTGGCATGAAAAGGTCGGGCGTGGGTGAGGTTCCAAGACGAGAAATCCAGGTTTGGGGCAAGCCTGAGGCTGAGCCTGTAGAGAAGCATTCTTCCTTTAAAAGTGTCCATTTGTAGGGCACCTGGGTGGCTCATTCGGTCTGCCTTCAGCTCAGGTCATGATCTCAGGGTCCTAGGATCGAGCCCCGCATCCACTCCCTGCTCAGCGGGGAGCCTGCTTCTCCCTCTCCCCCTGCCACTCCCCCTGCTTGTGCGCTCACTCTCTCTCTAATAAATAAATAAAATCTTAAAAAAAAAAAATAAAAGTGTCCATTTGTTATCAGCTTCTCAGACTGCTCACCTTTCTCATTTGCCCCCCTCTGCCCCGGCACCTGAGAGGATGCCAGAGCCCCACAGTTCACGTGTCCACCAACGATGGTGTCTGCCATGCCCCTTGATTTTCCTTCAACAATGAGGAAAGAGAGGTTTCTCTCATTACTTTATTTCTTTACCAGCAGTGAGAAGGTTTCATTTCTGTTAAAACAAGAGCTGCCCCTCTCTGCTTTTTTGAGCCCAGGGAAACAGTGAGGAGTATGAAGACAGGGTACACAAGAGGGGGGAGTCAGCAGCCTCTATTCCTTTGTCTAAAACCCCAGAGAGGGGTCGTCTCTGGGGCAGCTCCAGCCTTCCTTGCTCCCTGAGAGTGGCGCGGGCCGCAGCAAAGAAATGAGTCCCTCTGCCCAGTTCTGATCTTGCTGGTCCCTGTGACAGGCCTCTACTGGCCCAATCTGACAAACTGCACTGTTGGGCACTCGGGCTATCAGGAAATGCTCCAGGAGATGTTTGAACTGAGATGAGATTACGCATCCAGGTTGATTTGATATAGCAAAGAATCCAGAGCCCTGGGAGCCCAAGAGGGCTTAGGGGCCAGGAGATCTGGGTTCAAATCTCGGCTGGGTGATGTGGCAGGAGACCGAATCCCTCTGAGAATTCCATCTACAGAATAAGAATAGCATCTCCTATGAATTTAACTGCTGGAATATACGCCCTCTGAAGACAAAGCATCTGTCTTCTTCCTTGATCTTTCCCTAGGGGCTTGGATCAGAGCCCCGCACACAGTAGGCACGCATTAAATATTCATCTGTTGAATGAATGGAGCTGTCTGCTTGGCAGGGTAGCTCCGATTAGCTGGGATAAGACATGCGCTGTGTCAGGGACTGAGCAGGTGCGTGGTAATGGTTTGTGCTTCATTTAAGTCCTCTTTGGTCTGCCTTCTGGATCTAGCACAGCACTGCTCGTTTCGGATGTTATGACATATCTGAGAAAGCTTGGAGATGGGCTGCAGAAAGCTTTTGATAAGGGCTCGTAAACTCTAAGGTCTTCTGTCTAAATATTTCTACCCTCTAAAGTAGTGGGCAGAAAATGAGATTTTTCATGTAAGTCAGCATTGAGTTTCAGAGATGTTAGATGACTTTATGTAGGCAGATACTGTTCTGTCTGCTTTAGGAACGCCTCGCCTCCAGCCAGGGCCTCCCGTAATTCCCAGGGGTGGGTGAGGGGATAGAGCAGCAAGAACGGAATAGCTGGGTGGGTTGACTTGGAAACCAATTCATTTACGGAGTTGATGCCATAACATCCGTTCATCTGATCTTTAAATCAGAAAGGGCTTGTAACCAGCATTAACTTTTTAAATAGTTAAGAGGTCAAGGTGAAGGGGAAATGAGGCAGGAAAAGAGAAAGACAAACCGGGGAGAAGATGTTCACAATCTGTGCCAGAAAGAACTGGACAGGAAGCCCAAATGGCCAACACATTGTATATAGAAAATAAAATAAGTTCACATCATTAGTAATTTAAAAATGCATATGACAACCCCAGCCAGGTTGGGATGCCTGGGTGGCTCAGTCAGTTAAATGTCTGCCTTCGGCTCAGGTCATGGTCCCAGGGTCTTGGGATGGAGCCCTGCATTGGGTTCCCTGCTTAGTGAGGAGTCTGCTTCTCCCTCTCCCTCTGCCCTTCCCCCTGCTAGTTCTCTCTCTCTCTCTCAAATAAACAAAATCTTAAAAAAAAAAAAAAAAAGAAAAGAAAGAAAAGAAAACACCAGCCAGGTTTTAAAAACAAAAAGAAGACTCCCCAGAGTTGGTGAAAAAGTGAGCAAGCAAAGCTCTTAAATATGGCTGGAGGTATGGTTAATTGCTACAGCTGTCCTGGGGCACTGGGCAATGTGCATCCAAAGATTCAAAGACGCATACCCTTTATCCTAAAGAAATACTTGGAAATGTGAGCAAAGATACACGTTTAAAAATATTTTTCAAATATTGTAATAGCAGAAAGGAAAACCTGGTTACAACATAAATGTCCAAACAGAGAAGCCCGGAGGCCTGAAAGCCATTAAAAAACCATTGTTTAATTTATTTTTTTTTGATCATGATAAGTGTACTCTTTAATCCCCATTACCTATTTCCCATCCCCCCAACCCCCTCCTCTCTGGGAAACATCAGTTTGTTCTCTGTAGTTAGGAGTCTGTTTCTTCGGGCGGCTGGGTGGCTCAGTTGGTTAGCATCTGCCTTTGGCTTGGATCGTGGTCCTAGGGTCCTGGGGTCAGGCTCCCTGCTCGGCGGGGGGCCTGCTTCTCCCTCTCCTTTTGCCTACCTGTCTGCCTGCTTGTGATCTCTCTGTCTCTCTGTCAAATAAATAAATAAATAAATCTTTTAAAAAATATTTTTAGGGGCGCCTGGGTGGCTCAGTTGGTTAAGCGACTGCCTTCGGCTCAGGTCATGATCCTGGAGTCCCTGGATCGAGTCCCGCATCGGGCTCCCTGCTCAGCGGGGAGTCTGCTTCGTCCTCTGACCCTATCCCCTCTCATGTGTTCTCTCTCTTTCATTCTCTCTCTCTCAAATAAATAAATAAAATCTTTAAAAAAATATATTTTTAAAAAAGGAGTCTGTTTCTTGGTTTATCTCTGTCTGGTTTATTTTTTTCCCCTTTGTCTGTTTGTTTTGTTTCTTAACTTCCACATATGAGTGAGATCATATAATATTCATCTTTCTCTGACTGACTTATTTCACTTAGCATGATACCCTCTAGTTCCATCATTTTATTGCAAATGGCAGGATTTAATTATTTTTTTATGGCTGGATAATATTCCATTATATATATATCACTTCTTCTTTATCCATTCAATCAAATGATGGACACTTGAGCTGCTTCTATGCTTTGGCTATTGTATATAATGCTGCTATAAACATAAGGGTTCATATATCCTTTTGAATTAGTGTTTTTGTATTCTTTGGGTAAATATCCAGTAGTGTGATTACTGGATTATATGGTAATTCTTTTTTTAATTTTTTGAGGAACCTTCATACAGTTCTCCACAGTGGCTGCACCAGTTTGCATTCCCAGGAACAGTGCAAGAGGGTTCCCTTTTCTCCACACCCTCACCAACACTTGTTGTTTCTTGTATTGTTGATTTTAGCCATTCTGACAGGTGTGAGGTGGTATCTCATTGTGGTTTTGATTTGCATTTCCCTGAGATGTTGAGCACCTTTTCATGTGTCTGTTGACCATCTGCATGTCTTCTTTGCAGAAATGTCTGTTCATATCGTCTGCCCATTTTTAATTGGATTATTTGTTTTTTGGGTGTTGAGTTGTATCAGTTCTTTATGTATTTTGGATACTAACCCTTTATCGGATATGCCATTTGCAAATATCTTCTCCCACTCAGTAGGCTGTCTTTTACTTTTGTCGATTGTTTCCTTCACTATGCAGAAGCTTTTTATTTTGATAAAGTCCCAATAGTTTATTTTTGCTTTTACTTCCCTTGCCTCAGGAGACCTACCTAGAAAAATCATGGCTTGAATTTAATTCCTTGGAAAATGTATGGATACAGATAGACAGACAGATTGGAAATAGGTGTAACTAAAATACTATGAGTGATTTTTATTTTCTGTTACTATGATTTTCTTTATTTTTCTAATTTAGTGATTATCTAATTCCTAATTTTCTAGTATAGTGAACAGAATTTGCTCTCTGTAATCAGAAAACAAGATCATTAGCAGTTTTATTTTTACAGTAATACTGTGGGGCAGCATGGTTTAGCCATTCATTCTTTTTTATTAGCAATTTATTGGGCAAGAGAGGGAAACTAACATTCGGTTACTTAACCACCCAGTCCCTCAGCTTCATCATGGATAATCCAGAGCGTATAAAGCACCTACCACACAGCGAGCGTGTGTGCATGTGTGTGATATGAAATGAGTTCGTCCACAGAAGAGCAGTTGGCACAGTGCCTGGAATATACAGCAGCCCCGAAACCGTCAGCTGCTGTTGTGATTATTACCGTTTTCGCTATTGCTGTAGTTGTTTCCAAAGGAGAAAAGGAGACAGAAACACTGCCGAGCTCCAGGCTTAAGGAATGATTCGCGAAGCGATGTGTATCCGGATGTAGGCAGTGAAAAGGATCCTCCAAAAAGGAAGGTCATGTGGGTCATGAGAGTAAGTATGATGAGGTTTCATAGAGGACTGGAGGACTGGTAAGGACCAGCAGCGTGAACAATAATGAGAATAAAGTCACAGAGGTGGAAGAGATGCCCCAGTGGCCCACATTTCTACTCAGGTCCTGTCCTGGAGCCAGATCCAGCTTTGCACCTGGGACTCTCTAGCCCCAACCCCGCCCTTAGCCACACCCCCATTCGCAACCCCAACCAATCAACCGCGCTCCTAACCCCGCCTCCCGCCACACTTCCAACCACGCCCAGAGCCCGCTTCCAACGCACCTCCAACCACACATTGACCACGCCCCTGGCCACGCCTCCAAACCTGCCTCAACCACGCCCCGACAGCCCCGCGGTGCCCAGAGCTGTTCCCCACCAAGGCCCTTGGCTAAGAAGGCGGGACCTGCAAACAGAATTCTCCCGAGAGGTAGAAAGCCAGAAAATCTGCAGATAGGGTCAAAGGAAGATGCTGAAAGGATGCTCTGGGGTTGGTCGGGGTCCCCGACCAACTGAGAGGGTGTGCAGCCCTAGTTTTTAGGACACAATCCCAGTGAGGGACCCAAGGAAGTAATTTTATAACCTTCAGATTTTATTTGGTAGAAATAATACTACTTGACATTTACAACCGGAGATAGTAATTTTAGAGCCAAAGAGAGAGGCAGAAGCGGATTCCACGCGGCAGCAATCATGATAACCTAACATTTACCGAGTGCTCTGTGGGAGGCACACTGCCAAGGTGCCTCATTCTTTCTCCTGTAACCCCGACAGCAATCTAGCCCTTAGGTATTATTAGCATCCCCATCTTAATGAAGGAAGACTCCCAGCAGTTAAGTAACTTGTTCAAGATTCACAGGTGGGAGATAGCAGCAGAATCAGAATTCGAACCCGAGCATTTAGACGGCGGAGGTACTATTTGGTTGCCCTGCCCCAATGGGCTAGCCGTGGTGTTTCCTAAAACCAAAAGAGGCAAGTCAAAGCAAAGTATACAGCAGACATCACCCTAGTAAATGAGAAAGGGGTCCATAAAAAAAGAGCAGCGCTATCTTTTGGCCCCAGCAAACCCCTGCTGGCTGCACCTGATCTTCAGCGCTCAGCCTGGGGGAGGAGACTGAACCGGGACTGACTGGTGCTCACCTGGCCTGCGCTGGCTGCTATGCTGGGTACTCAGGGCTGGGCCTGACCCTGAAGGTACTAACCATCCAGCTGGGGAGACTGGACAATGGGATACTGGCCAAGTTTTTTCAGGACTGATTCATCATGTTTGAGCATAAATCCTGGGGAATTTAGACACTGTCTTGGGCTAAATAATAGCCGTCAAAGAGATCAGCTCCTAATCTCCGGAACCTGTAAATGCTATCTTATTTGGAAAAAGGAGCTTTGCGGGTGTGATTAGGTTAAGGATTTGTGGGGGATAATCCAGGATTATCTAGGTGGGCCCTAAACGCCATCACAGTGTCCTTGCAAGAGAGAGACCGGGGCGGGCGGGGGGGTGGGGGGGGGATTAGACAAACACGTAAGGGAGAGGAAGAGGCCACGTGAAGACAGAGGCAGAGGTTGGGGCAATGTGGCCACAAGCCAAGGACTGTCAGCAGCTACCAGAAGCTGGAAAAGGCAAGAAACAAGATTCTCCCCCAGCGCATCCTGAGAGAGTGAGGCCCTGCCGACACCCTGCTCTTAGCCCAGTGTATTAATAGGGTTTTCTGACTTCAGACTTTCAGATCTGTGAAAGAATACCGTTCTGTTGTTTTAAGGTGCCGGGTTGGTGGCCATTTGTTACGGCAGCCATAGGACTCTAATGCAGACTAAGTGCAGTGCGGGATGTAGTGGAAAGAGCAAAGGATAAGAAACCCAGTGATGTGGACTCAAATCCTGGCCCTGCGTTCTAGGGGCCCTGGAGTTGTTATTGGCACTCGTTTTACCTCAGTCTTGTCACTCATGCAATGGGGCGGGGGGGCGCGTATTCTATACTTCTATTAGTTGAAGCTACTTCAGTTGCATGTGACAGAACTCCAGTCTCAACTAGTTGAAGTAATAAAAGATGCCAAGCAGCTTTATGACAGGACAGAAGAGAAATGGTGGTGCTAGCTTCAGGTTCAGCTGGATCTAGGGGTTCGAAGGAGCTCTCACTCCTTCTCTCCCTTCCCCATTCCCTGTCGTTTATGTCTTCTCTTGGCAAGTGGGTCCATTCATACATCTCAGCTGAATCAGATCCTGACAAAGGCTCTGACTGGCCAGACTCGTAAGACATGCCTACTTCCTGGATCCAATCACTGTAGCCAATGAAATCAGACATTCAGGTTGGCCTGGCCCAGGTCACGGGCCTCCCTGTAGTACAGGGTGAAGAGTGGGTTATGTAATTGGCAGCGCCCACCAGAACCACATTGATAAAGTGCTCCCAAAGGCAGGGGGCAGCGTGCCCTACCAGAAATGGGACAGGATGTAGGGCAAACACAAACAATGAACATCCATCCATACCTCACTACCGACAGAGTGGTTGCAAAGACTGAGTGATAGCAGGTTCGAACACAATCTGGGAGGCATGAGTGCCTGTGACACTGGGATCTCAGCTAACCTGATGCTGCCCACGTGGTCCCAAACCCTCGATTTCAGCACCATCACCTACTTCTTCCTCCTCCTCCTTGACAACCCCCCAGGCCTGGCCTGCAGCTGCTAAAACAGAGCAAGGGGAAGAATGGGCCAGGTGAGCCAAGATGGGTTCAGGCTCTGGGAGAGCCTAGAAGCCCCAGGTCGGCATTAACCCAACAGAAAGTAGGGAGTCGTGAAGGTTCTTAAGAAGGAGACATGACATTTAAAAGCCTTACATATGATTTATAGCAGTCATGTAATCAAATCTTTAAACGAGTCCCGGTCTCAGTCCTGGCTGGTGCTGCTGAGATGAGTCGTGTTATCATTTGCCCTTTCCCTATTGTTGGTTTATCCTGCAGACCCTGCAGGTGAGCGATACCCAGGACTTTAGACGTGGGCCCAGAGCATCACAACTTCATCACCGGGTGGCTTCCAGCTTGGGAATTACCGTGCTTGGAAATTCCGAGGCTCTTCTCCATTGCCTATGTTAAGAGCAGCATAAGTAATCCATATTCATGGATAAATAGTATTTATTATGAGCCCAGCCCTGTGCTGTAACTAAGCCAATGCAGCAGCAACTAGCCGCACGTGACCCTTGAGCACCTGAATTGTGGTCAATCTGAATTGTGATGTGCCCTAGTGTAAAATATGCATCAGATTTCAAAAGCCTCGTGCCAAATATATACATATGTATGATTTTTTATTGAAATGGTAATATTTTTAGCTAAATAAATAACATTATTAAAATCAATGTCACCTGTTTCCTTTTATGTTTTGCATGTGGCTATCAGGAAAGTTAAAGGTACATATGTGGTTTTCATTATATTTCTATTGGACGGCGCTCCGCTAGAAGATTCTAGCTTTCTCTTTTTGGTAGTCAAAGCAGCCCATTGTATAAACAAAGAATCTGAGTCTTGGTTAGGCTGAGGGATGGCAGTGCTACTAAGGGGGCTGAGTTAAGTCCCCAGATTGGTCTGGTTCGAAGGTTGATCTTTTTTGCTCCGCACCAAGCTGTCTGTGTATAGCATCAGTCGTGATGCTTTAGGCTGCAAGTAACAAAGTCCCAAACTCAATTTGGCTTTAAAAAAAAAAAAACAGCATTGGGGCACCTGGGTGGCTCAGTCAGTTAAGTGTCTGACTCTCGGTTTTGGCTCAGGTAATGATCCCAGGGTCCTGGTATCGAGCCCCAGGTCAGGCTTGGCACTCAGCGTGGCGTCTGCTTGTCCCTCTCCCTCTGCTCCTTCTCTCTCTCTCTCTTTCTCTCATAAATAAATAAAATCTTTTAAAAAATCAGCATTTATTGTCTTACACAAGCAACTCCAAGGTTGGTTAAGAGATTTCACAATATCACCCAGTCCCCCAGGCTTTTCATGTTCTCCTCTGTGCCCCCCTCCACATGTTGGTTTCATCCCACGTTATCCAGCTGTGGTCAATCACCATTGCAGCTCAGCTCCAAACAACATGTGTTCACACAACAACGACAGAAAAGTCAGCTTTTCTTCCTGGGGATCTTTCTATAGGGGAGAAAAACTTTTCCCAGAAACTCCTTAAGGCCTCGTAACTCAAGGTGTGGTCCACCTGCCGGCAGCATCAGCATCTCCTGGGCTCATCAGACATGCAGGATCTTGTGTCCCACCCCAGATGTGCTGAGTCAGATCCCCACATCTTCACAAGGTGCCCAATAATTCCTGGGCGCATCCCAGCTGGGGCAGCGCTGCCCTAGGAGGCTTCCTTTGAAATCTTATTGGTCATGGCTGCATCATGTGCAAATTCCTGTATCAACCATTGAGAAGAGGAATGGAATTACCATAACTGATTTAGAACCAACATCATTCACATCCTGGGCTGGGCTGGAAAGGCACCACCTTCCCTAAGCACAAAAGAGTGGACCCAGCTCCCCAGGAAGGAAGAGCTGTGTGTGGGTGTGTGGGTATGGTGTGGGGTGGGGTGGGAAGAATGGGTACACAATCATGAGGCCAACAATCCCTTGAAGGTCTGATGTGAAGATTAAATGAGATAAGGAATATACAGTAACTATTACATTCATTCATTATTTCATCCAACATTTTGTTTCAGTACCAGATACCCTTGGCACCTGAGGTTACAGTGGTGCATAGGACACTAGTCCTCCCCTTGTGGGTGGGGCTTGCATTCTAATGGGGAAGATGGGGTGGGGGGAAAGGAAAACAATATAATACGTAGCATAATTACAACTGTGAAGAGTACATGGAGGAAACAAACAGTGCTGAACACAGACCACTGTATTCGGGCAAAGATGTGCACTCTCTGGGAGGGGGGCATTTATTTATTTATTTTTATTCTTATGTTAATCCCCATACATTACATCATTAGTTTTAGATGAAGTGTTCCATGATTCATTGTTTGTGCATAACACCCAGTGCTCCATGCAGAA
>NC_138378.1:5511756-5532992 GCF_054177405.1 Leptonychotes weddellii
CATTTAAACAGAGACCTAGAGAGTGACAAGAAGCTTACCACTCCCTGAGATATGAGGAGAGGATAAGGTAGGAGTGATCTCTACAGAGGGGGAACATCATGTGCAAAGGTCCTGGGGCAGGAAGGTCTTGGCAAGTTCAAGAAGTGAATGGTCTCAGGCCTTATTTAGTGCATGTGTCCAGCTAGGTTGTCAGGACATCTGTTCTAACATCCTGAGCTTCTCTGATTCCACTTTTGACCCTTACAGCAGAGCAGGAACCTGGCACACTGTGTCTGATTTTTATGAACCCTGAGCAGCAGGTGTCATGTGGCCCACTCAGGAGTTATTTCTGCCTGTCTCTGCTCCTCCTCCCCCTGGAGGAAGCCTCTCTCCTCATCATGTCTATGCAGCTGTGTCACAACCACATTACGTCATATGGTACCTGTCTGTCTCCCACTGGGCTGGGATTCCCTTGATAATAAGAATGTTTATGTGTTCTTATTTGTATCCCCAGCACCTTGCGTGGTACCGGAGACTTGGGAGGTGTTTAGCACAGGTTTGCTGAGTGGATGGGTACATGCGTGCAGGGTGGACAGGTGAATTAAGACTTATAGAAGCCTGGTGCTCAATGCTTGAAGGACTTCAAAAGCTTACCTTGGCCCACACTATGCCTTTGGTTATCAACCCATTTTGCACATGAGAGAGTTGACGCTTAGTAAGTTTACAGAATGCTCCCATGCCCTGCAGTGTCAGGGGAGTGGTGAAGGTGAAGAATACAGCATACCAAACCCTGTTGACTTGTAATGGGTCACTTGTCTCCATGTTAGCCTCATGAAAGATTTAAAAATCTTTCCATCCCACTCCCACTGGCTGGAAAAGGACCTCTGCCTCCTTGCTGGGATAAGATACGAAGCCGAGGCAAAGAGCAGATAAAACAAGCTCTCCAGAGAGCTGGTCATCCTAGTTACATGCATTGATTAGCTGTGGGGTCCAGTTGCAAGGTAGCCCGCTCCCATGGTTGACAAGTTGATGAGAGGCCTCGGGTCCTCCCCATTGTGGGCTTCTCCATGGGCTAGTTGAGTGTCCTCACAACATGGCAGCAGGCTTCTCCCAGAGCCAGCAATCTAAAAGGAGAGAGCCAGTGGAAACAACACTGCCTTGTGTCAGTTAGGCCTGGAATTCACGTCCCACACTCAAGGGGAGGGCACCAGCCCCCCCCTCTGCAGGGAGAGTGTCAAAGAATTTGACAGATTTCCAAGACCGGCCATTGGCCTGTCCATCCCTAGCCTAATGATGGTCAACTGGTCACCAGCCATATTGGTAAACCAGATGCTCTTTCCTGGGTTCCACCCCATGATCTCAATCTGTGATGACGTCCTTTGTCAACAACTGAAGATACATATTGTGTCAACAGCATCTTCTACCAAATGCTTGTGAAGTGGGACCTGAGGTCGAACACCCCTCTGGGCTATTCTCTTTTAGGTTGGGATCAGGAGAGAGTTGGGAGAGAAGGAAGCTCTTCATTAACTAATGGAGCTCCCCTTTCATCCCCTCCCCACCCATGACATTTCAGGCTGAGAGGTGGCTTTGCAGAAAAGTGGACTTCTCTGTCCTCATCTGTCTTTTGGAGGAGACAGAACTGGACCTGGCACCTCATCCAAAGAACCCACATTTCCCAGGCTACCCCTGGTATTGCCACTCCTCCCTGAGCTGCAGGGTGAACATTTACTGCTCTGTGGACTTTAAAAATCAGGCACAATGTCAAGCTGGACCCCTTTCAGGCTACTCGAGGTAGGAACTGATGCGACTTCTCTGGAGGACAATTAGGCAATGGATTTCTTTCCTTTTTTTTTTTTTTTTTTTTAACATATAATGTATTATTTGTTTCAGGGGTACAGGTCTATGAAGCAATGAATTTCTTAATTAAAAAGACACACATCGTCTGGCCCAGCATTCCCACCTCAAATAATTTATCCTACAGATACACCCCAACTTGTGAGACAGAATGTGTGGGCAAGGAGAGAGAATGCAGTATTGTTCCCAGTAGCAAGAGACTGGAAACAATCTAACTGTGCATTGAAGGGGGCTAGTTACATGGATAATGTAACATCCACTCAACAGAATACTCTCTGGCTGTTAAAAAGAGAATGAGGCTCTTTTTTGTATACTGAGATGGAGAATCTTCAAGATACATTAAGTGAAATAAGCAAGATGAAAAACAGTGCCTATCATTTGCTATCTATCATTCATATAAAAAAAGAAAATGGGAATATTCTCTCTATGTGCATATTTATGCAGTCATAGTGCCTGAATAAGAAAACTGGAAGTACAGATTGAATCATAAGAAATTACCATTTTTTGTTGGCAAAACAAGCAGGTAACCATGAACAATTTCATATGAGCCAACCCCATAGTAACAGTGACTTCCTCTGGGGAGAGCCACTGGGTGACTGGAGAACAGAGATGGGGGAGAAGTCAGTGTAATTTTTCTGTACCTTTGGAATTTTGTACCATATGCATGATGTAGCTATCTTTAATTTTTCTAGCATTTAATTTTTAAAGTAGACTATCAGGTGTATTATTGAATTAACCACTTCTAAAGATTGGAAATTCCCATTCTTATCAAGTAGGCAGCAGCAACATTATCCTGAAATTCTATAAAAGCAATTTTCTCTTGCCTATTTTTATTCAAACAAGAAAAACAATTTATTGTTTCAAATTACCTTAATTAAGGGGGAGAAATCAAGCTGAGCAGAGCTTTGTAACTGGAAGAGGAGCCTGAAGGCTGAAGAAGCATGGGAAGAAAGCCTCTTAAAAAATACTCCAGATGGGGTGGGAATGTCAAGGTCCTTGTTCAAGTGCACCTGACCCTGGCAGGTGTACCCCAGCATGGCTGGAGCCCCAGACTCTCAGCAGGTGATCCTGGCTAGACCGTGAAGGGGGTAGCCTTGGGGAGCTGTCCTCTTTAGGACACTGCAGCCCCTGGGAAGTGCAAGTCTCGGGATGCAGGAGGTGACGTACCGGGCGTCCACATCTCTCTGGAGCTCAGAACTCAGGTCTACTTGGGGATGGCAGAGGATCCCTGAGTTTGCACCAGTCAGGCAGCTCCAGCTTGTAACAAGGTCACTAATACAGAGAGCCCCCTTTTAGTTTATTAAATACCTAATTTTTTGAAAGCACAAGCACTAAACTTCTACACGTCCATGTTGGAAAATTTGAAATTGCCACTCTGAGTAGTTATGTTTCTTTAGTTTAAGACGAATGTTAATAGCAGAGTATAAACAAAAGACCCAAGGGCACCCTCTGAATGAAACACGACACAATCTCTTTTTCCTAACATGTTCAACATACTCTCATCAGAACGCTCTTCCTGATGGCTTCCATCCCAGTCAGCGAGTGGGACACTCGGCGCGGGGGCAAATCACTACAATGGCGTGGACATTAGTATTTTGTAGCAAATATTGAAATTCTTGCACCTTTGATCGGGCAATTTTGCTTGAAAGAATCTGTCCCGTAGCAATACTTGAATGTGCAGATACAGACACAGGTATGAACCAGGAGGGTCGTGCTGGCATTGATAATGATGGGATAAAAATTGGAAACAGCCCCAGATAGCGCTTAACGGGAGGCTTGCTAAGGAAGTCCCAACACCTCCGTACTTTGGAATCTGATACAAAAGAGGGAAGCAGAATGTGGAACATGTGTCAGGATGCCCTGTCGCAGGGCTAAGGGAAAGGATGACCTGAGAACCCCACACGGCCACACCCATCCTGTCCAGTGGATCTCAGCAGGGCGGTTTTGGCTCCCGGGGGACATGTGACAATCTCTGCAGACGTTTTTAGTTATCTCAACTAGGGGGTGGATGCTTTTGGCATCTCGTGGCTGGAGGCCAGGAATACTGCTAAGCACCCTACGATGCACAGGACAGCCCGAAGCACAGAGAAACATTTGGCCCCAAATGTCAGTAGCGCTATCTACGTCCATGGCGCAATCCCTGACATGTCCTGAATTCTCAGTAAGCGTTTGTTGGATGAATGACTTATTCCTAAAAACAGCGTGTGTCCACATGACGCTCACCAAATGCTGAGCAGCGTGAAGAGAGGATGAGGAATAGGTTTGGGATATTTCTATGTCTTACTCACTTTTGTATCGTTAGCTTTTTTTAAAAAGCCACTTTTATAATCAAAAAGAAAGGAAAGAAGGGGGAAAAAGGGAGGGAAGGAAGGCACAGAGGCAGGGAGCAAGGGAAGGAGAGAGGAATAACTTTGCCGAGTTATGTCTGTTGTTCTGCCTGGTTTCTCGGCTCTGTGGTGGGCCAGGCCTAGTCAGGGTGCGGGCTTCACTGGACTGTTGAGAGGATTAAATCAGTTCCTCCGTGTAACGCCCTGTGGACAGCACAGGATGTAGAAAGTGCTCAGTAAATGCCCTCGTCTTCACCATTACTGAAAAAGAATCCTGAACGCCATTTTGACTTCTTTCCAGAATATTCTCCAGGCCCTTGGCTGGTCGCTTAGGTTCAGGGTGGGCCTTGGGTGTCTCCTCTGATGACTCCAGGAGGGGAGTTTGCCCAGGCATATTTTGTGGGCCAGGGGAGCTGTAGGACCCCAGCGGCTAAGTGGCGGCCTCGCGTTGGCCCATCCATCATCTCTCCTGGAGCGGGGCCAGGTGAGAGAAGCCGCAAGCTCCCTCTTTCTCTGGTTCTGCCTTGCCCATCTGCCCCTCGGGCCTGCACGGGGTTAATGGAGCATAAATGCATTTGTGATCGAACAGAGGACCGTGGCTCCCCCCAGCACACTCCAGGCCCAGACATTGGGAACCCCAAACCCACATTTTCCCCGCTCCGAGCGCAGATGCTGACCTAGGTCCAGGAACCCCAGTGGTTATAAAGGCGTTTTTTTTAACGGAGCGGCGTTGTCCTGGGAGACAGAAAACTTTCTAATCAATGCAAAACGCAGACAGAGAACAGGGCTCCACAAGAAGCCCATTACCCACTCACCCCCTACATGTAAGCCCTATTTAGCAGCAAATCCTTAAGCCAGCGCTTGTAAAAAGCAGCTTGTTTGGGACTGACCTTCCCATTCATGTAACGTGATATTGCACGCTTGGCCGACCCCGGCAAGCAGCTAAACATATGTCGTCAGTTGGGTGCTGCTGCCCCTCTATTAAGATGGTTCTGGAAGCATATGTGGGAATGGGCCTGCCCTGGAGACCCGAGGGGAAAGGCAGGACACAGGCAATTAGAGGGAGCCCGCCCTGACCCCAGAGCTGAGCTGCAAGAGGAAGTTCAGGGCCGCATCTCATGGGCATGGCAACAATTAAGGTCAACAAATAATCGTGGAAAAGGAAACTTCGGCAAATAGGACCCTGGTTAAATGACCCAGTAAACACCCAGCCCTGCCCCCCAGCCTGCCCCGCGCGGGGGCTGCATCTGGGCTTCACGTGGACCCGCGTCTCCCCCTCTTTTTTGGATAATGACTTCCCTTTGCAATTTCCTGGAGGAAGTTGTTGAAATGATCTTCCAGTGATAAAGTAAGCAGGGTGATTCTGAATTTTCAGTCTGAAGTCCTTTTCCCCTTCCAGTCCAATCTCCTAATTAACTTGGGTCAGCAGCCCCGTGCAGAGAGCTCTCCCCGTGTGTGCCAAAGGGAGGGAGAAATTCAAGCTGAGAGCGTTTGTCTGGTCCAGAAAGGGGTGGGCCGGCCCTGGGCTGTCTGAGGGAGAGACAGGGACCGGGAGCCATCCAGCTCTGCAGATGAGTGTAATTATTGCTGGTGTCAAGGGGGAGAAACTTCCCATTTCCTCTCTTTGTGCTATTCCAAAGAACACTAATGCTACCGCTTACAAAGCACTTTCTAGAGATTCTTGACGTGCACTGTCCAGCCCGGCAGCCACCAGCCACACGCGGCTCTGGAGCCCTTGACATGGAGCTTGTGTGACGGAGGCATGGAATTTTTTATTTTACTTAATTTCGATGAACTTAAATCTAAAAACTGACAATTTATTGGAAGGCTTTAAGAATGCTTGGATCTACTTAGGTGTGTGAATCTGCTTTCTCAACAGTAAGTTTTTAAAAATCTAAATAGCAATTAGGTGTTTATTGAAAATAAAATAAAAATTAAATAAATAAGTAAATAAAAATAAATATGCCTGAATGGAGATGTGCTCTAAGTGCAAAAATACACACCAGATTTTAGAGACTTAGTAAGAAAAAAAGGAAAACATCTAGCTACAGAATTTTATATTATTTATGTAACAGTGTGAATATACTTAGCTACTGAACTTACACACTTAAGTGACTCTACACTTAAATAGTAAAGATTGTAAATTTAATGTTATAATTTTTTTACCGCAGTAAAAAAAGGTTTTTTTTTATTTTTTACTGCTAATTTTTTTTACTGTTTACTTTTTTTTTTACTTTTTACTAAAAAAAGTTTCTTTTTACTTTTTACTAGAAACTGTAAAATTACATCTGTGGCTCAAATTATGTTTCTGTTGGATGACGCTGCATATACCGATCTCCTTTAACCTGTGGACAGTCCCACCAGGCAGGGCTGGGGACATCCCTCCCCTAAAAGACCCCCACCCCACCTAGGTGGGAGGAAGAGGTAAAATGGCTCCTATCGACAGGCTTTCGACAAGATCCAAGGAAGTATTTTGAACCAGAACCTAGAGGTCTGGGATGCTACCAGCCTCTCGTCCACAGACCTTTCTGCTTCCTGATCTGGGGGGGGGGACATCTGGAGACAAGACAGCTTGGGGCTCAGGCACAGTACATGCGATCTGCCGGACAGCTGCCTACCTAGTTGATAAAACTAGGCTCTGCCTCAGCAGCCCCGTGTTTGAGGGTGTCTGCACCCCACATCCCTCCTCCTTCCTCTTCCGCACTGAAGTTGTAACTAAAAGGCGGAGCTCCAGCTTGAAATGAGAAACTTCTCTCCTCCCCGGGAGTCTTTTGCAAAGCCATCTACGGCTACCTGGAAGGAGGGCGTTGTTTCCCCCTTCTTCAGAACTTTCCTGGCCTCAGTGAATGCAGAGCTGCAGGACCCAGGGAATCAGTTTTGATCCTGGGCTTTACAGATAGAGAGAGCTGGATTTAAGCTTTTCCCTCATGTCCCTGCCACTTCTATCTGTGTGACCCTCCTCCAGCCTCTTGATCTCTCCAAGGCTCAATTCTTAATCTGTAAACATGGGGGCAATAAGAAGAGCTATTTCAATGGGGTGCGAAGGAAAAGATAAATCGTTTGAGCAAGCCCAGCCCCTGGACAGCAGCGTGGGTCTGAAGGCTGGTCCGCCGGCCGCCTGGGGTGGGGGTGGTGCCTGCCAGGTCCCGTGGTCAGCACAGGTCCTCCCTGGTCCCCGCCCCCGACTTCATTCCCGCTGTCGCAAGTTAGTAGCCGGCTGGGAGAAAAGGTGGGAGAGCCGGTGACATGAGGTAGCCTCTGCCAGATGTCTTGACCTGCTCTCCTGCAAACTCCCAGCCACGCAGAGATGGCACCTAGGTAGTGGGACGGGGCCCCACGCTGCCACAAGACGCACTGAGGGCTGGGCTGCCGGGGCTCTGTGTGGCCCAGGGTGAAGCCTGGCCTTCCGTGACAGTAACACACTGTGACAGCCAGTCACAGCTCTTCCTGGGTCATTGCGCTGTGAATACTCTGAGCACGGAGCGTCCACCGGGCCTGGGTACAGAAGATGCCAAGGGCACATGGGCATGCTTGATTTCAATAGCCATTCGTTTCACTCCTGCAATGCCCTCACAGAGCCTATGCTTTGCACCGGGTGCCAGCTGGGGCTTCGGGGACTGTCATGGGGAACAAGCCAGATGGGCTCCCTGCCCTCAAGGGGTGTACGTTCCTCCCGTGGGACACCGTGAATGTGCAGACTTGGCCAAGATCATTTCGGATTGTGACAAGTGTTCTGGAGGAAACAAGTAGGACCGAGTTGGGGCCGGCCGTGAGGCAGGCTAATTTTAACTAGGATGTTCTCCCAGGGCTCGAAGAAGAGGGAGCTCTTCAGCTGGTCCTGAAGTTTGGGATCAGAAAGCAACCAAGTGGAAAGCCAGCCCCGAAGCCTGGAAGAAGGACGAGAGTACCCAGTGTTTGCCAGGGAGAGAGCCATCCTGGCAACAAGATGGAGGCGTTGGAGGGTCCGGGTGGGGGGTTCTCAGCCCCAGAACACATTCTAGGAAGCCCTAAGGATTAGGGTGTTTCCGCTCTGTGCAATTCCCATTCTTATCTGATAAGCTATGACAGGAATACAAAGAAGTCCAACAAAGCTCTGAAATTTCCCAGGATGGCCACGTTGATACTTTTTAAGATACCACTTATATTTTATTCCCTCCAGGGCTTTTGCTCAGTTTTTGGATGTCCCTGCTTTCGTGCTGCCTTCAAAGCATGCGCAAGGACAGGAACACACGCTAAGGGCGCAGTGAGGGGCCCTACCTGCGTGGGCACTGAGAGGCGCTCCAGCCCAGCCACCGGGGGGACAGGTGATGACCCCATGGGGCTGCGACGTCCTCCGTGAGCATGAGACGTGTAGGAGCCCAATTCCGATCCCAGACGAGGTGAATAGGGTGCTCCTCCTGGCTAGACACATGGTCCCCAGTGGTGGGAGAGGGGCGGTGGCCATGACTGACAATCGCGATGTAGGGCAGTGGCCCCTATGCCAACTTATTCACAACACCTGTCATCACGCGCTGTCAGCCAAGCACTCTGTTATGATTTAATTTATGCCTCGCGTGTCATAAGCCAGCACAGCCTGTTTCTAAGCCATCACGTGGACTCTGCTGTTGATGAGATGCATCCCTCCCGACAGATGCCGGGGTTGACTGTTGGGAAGGGCCCTCCAAGCCTCTAGCCCTTCAGCCCGAGATGGAGGTTGCCAGAGGGTAGCTCCTGGAAAGCTGACCGTGGAGCCGTGAAGGGAGAGAGGAAGAGCCTCGAAGGGAAGCTCTCAGGGTCCGGACGCTCCACCATGCCACGGGTCGCTGCGTGATGTAGGAAGCCAATGACAGATGCCCTCCCAGCCCAGAGAGCTCCCAGAACCGCCTTAATGGTTCAGCCATCTGAATATGAATTTCTGCACTGTGCTTAGGGCCAGATTCTCACCACGTCTCAACCTTGCGTGGTGGCTGTAAATAAGCCCACGCTCGTGTGCGAGGAGATGTCAGTGCATAATTGATCTTTTGAAGAATGCCAGCCGATGGAAGTGGATGAAGCACCTGTGACAACCTCTGCCTGCATTTGAACGTAAAATAAACGACCCTCTGTCCTTCCATCCTTCCGTCCTTCCGTCTAGGCATGAGATCTCACAGCTGGGGAGGGAGGGAGCGTGCTGGGATGGCGCGGTTTTACAATTCTAAATGAAGCTCAAACTTCCTATGTTTGAATTGATTTTCTTTTCCAAGGAACCAATTTCCCGCTTTACAAAAGGGTGGGGGGTCTTTTGGTTTGGGTTTTGGGTCGATGTTGGCATCAAAAGGGCACCAGCTAGCTGTCATGTCATGTTCTAAGCACTGTGAGTAGGTGCGCTCCGTTCCCTTAGAATATACTAGGAGTTCACAAATGGAAAGAGAAGGGCATCTGGAAAATAATCAACTTGACCAGTGCCCCAAATCACTGTATTCAATGACCCTGGCTCCCTGACAAATCACTACAAATTTAGTGGCCTAAAACAACACAGATTTATGATGTTACAGTTCTGGAAGCTGGAAGTCCAAAGCATGTCTCATTGGGCTGTATATCATTCAGGTGTTGGCAGGGCTGTGTTCCTTCTGGAGACTCTGCAGAAGAATCCATTTCATTGCCTCTTCCAGCTCCTAGAGGCCTCCCACTTTCCTTGGATGGTGGTGCCTTCCTCCAACGTCAAAGCCAACAACACCGCATCTTCCTGATCATTATTTCATAATCAAATGATGTAACTCGTCTGCCTCTCTCTCTCACTTCTCGGGACCCTTGGGTCGACACCGGGCCCACCCAGGTAATCCAGGAGCATCTCTCTATTTTCAAGTCAGCTGACCTTATTTCCATCTGCAACTTTAATCTCCCTTTGCCATGTAAAGTGACATACTCACAGGCTGTGGGGAATAGGACCTGGGCATCTTTGGAGTGAGGGACAGTATTCTGCCCACCATCTCATATTTTAAATAAGCTCCATCTAACACGTCCCTCAGTTAGATGCTAACAAAGGACCACAGGTCATCACCAAAAAGTTTTTCCGTAGTTTACTTTCTTCTCCTGACACATCAGTCACAAGTCAGAAAAATAACAGCAATGACTATCAAATGCTGAGTGTGTCCCGCATGCAGAGCGTGGTATCCCAGGCTTTCCTGGGCATCACCCCCTACCCTGCTGCCCCTCGACACAGGAGTGCTATGATCCCACGTCGGAGCTGAGGAAACTGAGAACCGGGAAACACACACACATGTGCCTGGGGCCCACAGCCAGGGAGCGTGCGGGCGAGACAGGACCTGGCTGGTGCCTCTCAGCATCCGTGCACTTTCTCCTCACCGTGCTTCCCCCCGGGACCTGCCGCACAGACCAGGAACGGTGCGGCCTTGAGAGCAAACAGCAAGGTTGAGCATCCGATATTCACTAACGCCTGCTCTTTTAAGGAAGAGAGGGGTGAAATTCCTGAGCATGAGCACTGGCTTGGAAAACAGACCCAACCTGCCTGGCTGTCCCAAGTCCTCCAAGAATGGGGGTGCCTTTGCTTTCTCTTTCTCAGCAGAATGCGACTTGCGGAGCTCCTGTTTCCAATTATCGGTGGACAGTCCAACCACCAGGGCTCGTCTGTATCAGTTTCAGACAGGCTATAATTTTTGAACAAGACCATTTGCCACGAGTGTCATCAAGAGGAATCAACAAAAAGCTGCATTAAGCAGACAAGTCGATTCTTTCATTTCAAAGAATGTTCTTCAAAACCACGCAGAATGCCTTTCAGTGTCGAGACCGCGTTTTCCATTGCAGACTAGCCAGCTCTCGCTTTTCTCCCCCTCCTGCTCCTCCCCCTCCCCCTCCTCCTCATCTTCCCCTTCCCCCTCTTCCCCCCTCCTCCTCCCCCTCTTCCCTGTCCTCGTCCCCCTCCTCCTTCTCCCCCTCCCCCCCTCCTCCTCCTGCTCCTTCATCTTCTTCCCCTTTTTTCTTCTGTCCTTTTTCTTTTTGGTCAATCTGGAGTCATTCTTTGGAAATAAAAACTGCCCGTTGTTGGAGCGCAGGCTGGTTGTGGGGAAAGATGCCGATCTTCTCTCCGCACCAGCACCCCTCCCAGGCTGCGCTGAACCCACATCCAGAAGAACCAAGCCAGAAGTCGACTCTGGGCCGAAGGGGAGAGCTGTGAAGATGGGATCACCTGGCTGCAAGGCCACGTTCATGAGGCCATCTCTCCCTTCTTCATTGTGTGGGGATGAAACACCGCTCGTCTGGTCACTTGCAACATTTAAAAAGGAAATGATCAGGTACTTTGTGGACCTCTTTTAAAGGGCACGTGATGGCTTAAGAGGAAGAGGATTCAATGCGAGAGGTTTTAGAGCCTGGATCTAGAGTCAACGAGACCTGGTTCAACGCTGGACTCTGCAAGCCATGCCTCTGGAGGCCCCACTCTTCTTTTCTGTAAAATGGGGACAATAATGGTCCCTGCCTCTGGGGTCTTTAGGAACATTAAATCAGATGATGTGCCTGAACAGCTTTGTCCATTGCCAGCACTCAACCATAGTTTTTATTAATAGTCTCATTAATATTCTCTAGATTTAAACATAAACCCCTTTTAATTATCTTTTTTTCTTTCTCAAAAGCCCAATTTACTTAGATGCCAAGCACACATCTGTTAGATTTTTGCCGTTTATGCAGACAATAACACAAACCACACTCTGATTTAAAAAGTGATGTCAATTCAGCCGAGTTGCGGAATCCAGGAGACGGGTGGACTCCGGTGGAGGGGCTGGGGGCCCCAGGGAAGAGATTTGGTCCAATCAATTTCGTTCACTGCATTTCTTCTCAACCTGTATAAGCAGGAATCTCTTTGACCCTCTCTGCCTTGGCAGTCCCTTCAAACACAGATGAATGTAGACGGCAGCGTCCCGCGAGTAAGATCACCCACTGTTTAACCTAGCAATCCACCCCCAGAAGCCATGCAGTGCACGGGGCTCAGGGTTCCCTGCAGCCAAGGCTGGAACAGGCGATCCAGGGCCGATGGGACCCTCCCTCTGGGGAAAGAAGAATCTGGGCTGGGTACCCCCACAGGAAGCGGAACGCTAATGCGGGTGGTTAACACCACGGCCCCAGAATGAGAGGTACGCAGGCTTCGATCCTGGTCCCACCAGTTAGTGTCGCTTGGCTGGAAAAGGTATTCTCTCTATTGAGAGCTCACAAATTGCCAACTAGGTGGAGCCTCTAGGTGGACCGTCTCTCTCCCTCCGCAATCCCAACAAAGAGATTCTGATTGGCCCAGCTTGGGTCAGGTGCCCGCCGCTGGACCAATCAAATGTGTCCAGTCAGGTGCTCGCCTCATAAATAGGGCTCGTGGGACCCGGCTGGGCCCCTAGCCCAGAGGGCGTGCCCAGGGCAGACTGGACCCCTGCCCTTGGGCTCCGCTGTGTGGCGTCCTAAGCCTGGGCTGGAACCTTCCAGATTCAAATGTCCTGTCCCGTTAATCCCAGGCAGTTGCAAAGTCTCTGAAATTCTATTTTCTTCACACCTGGACGATAGACTGGCAATACCACTGCTAGCCATTTTAAGCACCTGTCTTTTGCCTCCCTGGGAAGCAGATGCCCTCATTATTTTTTTTTTAAAGACTTTATTTATTTATTTGAGACAGAGAGAATGAGAGAGAGAGAGCACATGAGAGGGGGGAGGGTCAGAGGGAGAAGCAGACCCCCTGCCGAGCAGGGAACCCGATGCGGGACTCGATCCCGGGACTCCAGGATCATGACCTGAGCCGAAGGCAGTCGCTTAACCGACTGAGCCACCCAGGCGCCCCAGATGCCCTCATTATAAAAGCACATTCCAAAAAGTGAAACTGAGATTTGCTGAGGTGAAGAAATTCGCCCTGTGTCACATGCAATTTCAGAAATGCCCCCAGGGTCCAAGCACTGGTAGGAGATGCCCCAGTGTAACTCCCCCGGGGCAAGGGCATGTCTGCTTTGTACCCCCCCACCCCGCCCCCTGTGTATGGAGCAGCGCTTGGCCCATAGGAGGTACTCAGCAAATCTCTGATGAGTGAATCAACGTGTCTCAATATTTTCCCTCAACTGTCATATCCGATCTATCAGCAACCCCTCCAAATGTTCTACTCGAAAGACATTTCTCCAATCTGCCCCGTCCCCCCACTTCCCCTGCTTCTATGCCTAGCTCCAGCCAAATCGCCTCTTGCCTGTAATAACACTCACCTCCAAACTGGTCTTTCTGCTTCCACTCTCACCTCAATTAGGTGCAATCAGGTGTGGCCGCAAGTAATAGAAATCCCCAAATGATAGAGGCCAGAAGGGTTTACAAGGTTAGTCGTGCCTTCCCGGAGGAAAGCAATCTGGGGCAAACAGGGTGGCTTTGCGGTGGTCACCAGGAGCCCAGCTTCTTTCTAATTGGTCAGCCATCCTCTGCTCATGACTCAACACCTCCTGGCCCCAAGGTGTTGCTTGAGCTCCAGTCATTGTCAGCAGGAAGGAAGAAGGAAGGGTGAGGGCATAACCCCTCTCTTGAAGGACGGTTCTTGGAAGCCATGCCATGCTCCCAGTTACATCCCATTGGCCAGAACGCAGAATTGGGGCTTGGGAAATGAGGTCCAGATCGCTGGCGGCCGTGTGTGCCAAGTCAAACTTCAGTGCTTGCTTCCAACGAGAAGGAGTAATACCTACAGGACAAATCACTGCCACGTGGTCCTGCAGGCCAAGCTCCATCGACCACTCAACTGACCAGTAAGATCACATCCCACCCCGCTGTTGAAAAGCCACCAACATCTGCTTCCCAACACACTGAACACAGACTCCAAATTCCTTCTTGTGGCTGGTACCTTGTGGCCTCGCTCCTCCCTCACCAGGCCCTCTCTCCCCCTCGAGTCCCCGAGCCCTCTTTCTGTGCCCCCAGTGGCCCGAGGCCATCAAAGCCCCAAGTTTTCTGCCCTGGCCATTCTGTCTCCCGCAGGAATTCTTTCTTCTGAGCTTCAAGGCGGACTCTTTCTGCCTTTCTCCTCAGCAGGTAGATATGGGGTCCGATATTGGCTTCCATCCCATCTGGCCCCCCCAACCCTGCCCCGTGTCCTGCTGCATCAGCATGTTTACTACCATCATCTGAAATGACTTTAGACACCTGTCGCATGTCCCCTCCACCCCCCTGCCCCCCGTGAAGGCTCGACAAGGACAGAGACCTGGTCTACAGTGCTCCTCCCGGTACCCTCTGTGCCTAGTGTGCTTCATCTCACACGGCAAGTGTTTGATCAACGTGGTTTGAATCAATACTGCAGGGCAGCTCCCCCCGCCACTTTCCTGCGAGAACGATTCTCCCTCAGCCTACTGTAGCCATGTGATGCTAGTGGGGCTGTCAGTCAGTGTGGGCTGATACTAAGTCCCAGGACCCATATCTGACCAGTGATGGCCCTCCGTGACTTGGACGGAGGCCAAGGAGGGCCTATCGTGTGAGCCAGCCAATCAGAGTGGTTTCCTCATTTCCTCGATCCTTCCCTTTGGAGCTGAAGGAAAAGGAGAAAGTGTCTTTGAGCATCATGGTGCCGGAAGGAAGTAAAAGGAGGACCCCTTGGAGACACGTCCCTCGTGTATGGACGAGTCTGCCCACGGTGGAGGGGAAAGAGGTGAAATGGATCAGAGCATGCCACCCCAAAATAGGTCACTTTGACACATTGATTACTTTGAACTGAAGGCAAGTGCAAAACAGCAGATACAAGAAGGGCCCTCTGACCACCTCCTTTCTATCCAAGAGCAAGCCATACATTTCCATGAGAAAGATGCCCTCCCTGTACCAGGAAGAGGAGAACATCCTCATCACTGGACATGAGGAGTCAACCCAGAGATGACTCCGTACAAACAAACCTATTAAAGTAACCCTGTCTTTCATTAGTTTCCCCTGCCTATTTCCTTGTCATTTTCCCCACAATTTCCTGCCCCATACCCCAACCCCCTTTTTCCTTTGTCTTCACATGCCTCCACAATTTAACGTTCTTTGTTAAAATGGTATGCAAGCTCTCAGACCTAATTACCTCTTAGGGGGTTTTCACTTCTTTCTATGAAGCCCCCCATGCCAAGTAGAAATATTAATTGCAAATAAAATTTGTATGCTTTATCTCCTGTGAATCTGTCCTTTGTCAGCTCAATTCAAGGGCTCCTGCCACAGAAACTAAAAGGGTAGAAGAAAAGTCTCTCTTCTCTAACAGAGGCAAGTATCCAGTGAGAAACAAATTTCAGAGATGGAAAATGAGGGAGAAGGAGAGCGTGCATGCCTGATGACATGACGGACACCCCTGGATGCAGCCTAGCCTGAAGTTGTCCTTGAGCTTCCCATTTCCTTGAGGCAATAAATATCCTCTTCTTTCATTAAGCCGCTTTGCAACCAACAGAGTACTAATTATCATTTTTCTCCATTTTATAAGGGAGGATACAGAGTTTGAGAAGTTAAATCACTTTACTTATGGCCACAGTGCAACTAGCAAAACTGGGATTTAATCCCAGATCTTTTTGACCTTAAAGGCAAAGAGATCCCTCGGATATGAGACCCCTTCCCCTTCCCAATGCCTTCTTCAGAGGCGAAGGACTTTAACTATATGGCAGATCCACAAGCATTTACCTTTGGAGAGAAGGAAACAATTAGAAGACACAGTGTAGCTCTTTCAGCCCAGGGTGGCAGACCCCATCTTGGTAGCTATTTGGTAGCTGGAGAAATTACATCTAGTGCTTGTCTCTGACACCTGGCTAATCATTTCTCTAAGAGGAAAGCAGCATTTCAAAGAGAAATGCAAAGCTTTCTCATGCGGAGGTCTTTTCTTTAATGTAATAGAAGCTAAGACTTAGATTTCTAGACTAGTCATTAATAATGGACATTTAAAACCAAGACAAGCCTCCCAAAGCCCAACAGAATGGTAATACTCTGTATTTTGATCATGTTTGCCTAATTGCTGTATTTAGGCAATTAATGGACCAGTGGGCCAGTAGAGGAAGCTTGGTTATGACTTTGAAATCCTCCAAAATTGCAAAATCTACCTGAAATCTGATTTCACTCTTTAAAAAAAAAAATGCATTCCAAACATTAGCCGAGACTTTTAAAAAATGCGCATAAATATTTGCAATCAGTATCGCTTGGGCTCTAAAGATAAACAGTCATAAAACAATATTGTGACCGCATTTTCCCCTCCCGCTAAACAACTTCCTCAGAGAAGGAAAGGTTAGACTCATCAGAAGTAAATTGCCTGCAGCTGCAGCCAACATTTTATATTTTTAAGAGAAAGCAGTTGGCGGTGTTTGTGCTGTGAGTCCTCGCTCCATGGGCTGTGGGGGTAACTTGCCATGTCCAGTCCAGATTAGGATGAGGTGCTGGAGGCAGACCCTTGCCTTGTAACACCGCTTTTTCTTGGGGCTCCTGGCCGGCTCAGTTGGTAGAGCGTGCGAGTTTTGCTCTCGGGGTCCTGAGTTCGAGCCCCCCAAAACACTGTTCTTTCTAGAACACCTTGGAAAGGCCCGTGGTGGCTCTCACCACAGCAGAGGAGTGAGGGGTGTTTATGGGGCACGCAGTCAGCTTCTCTGTGTTCTGTGGGGTGCCGAGCTGGATGTTAATTCAAACGTATGCATGTTTTTAAAACGTTATTTTTAAAAACAGCTTATTGTTTTAATTTACGCAGCTAGGGGCTGCCAACAGTCTTCTATGCTGCCGCCAAAAGAAATTTAGCTTCCAGATTTACTAAATCGCTGTCTAGTTAATTGCAAGTGCTGGGTTGATACTAAGAGAGGGAGTGGGGCGGTTGCAGGCATGTTGTCTTCCCAGATGTAGGGTTTTCCAGGCTCACGCTGCCCTAAGGACTTTCCAACCCACTTCGTCCACCACATTGGTCACCAGCATCAGACTGCGGAGCTCCCAACCCCGTCCCAAAGACCCCGTTAGCGGCTGAAGGCTGTCAGGATTAAGGTGAAGGTGATTCATTCATTTAGCACATTTCTCCAGTGTCTCCTAGTTGCCAACATAGCATCCCTCTGCGCTAGGAACACAAAAGAGCACAGACCTCCTCTCCTAAAGCTTGCATTCCAGGAACCAAGGGGGAATGACGAGCCATCAGAAATTGGGTGTACGTGTGTGTGTGTGTGTGTGCATATGGGGGGGTGTGCACGCTCCTGTGTGTGGTGAGTACTATGAAGAAAAATGAAGGAGGGAAAAAAGTTTGGAAAGTGGAGGGTGGACAGTCCCCTCATTTTGTGTTTGTCACTTAACATGGGGTTATAATAGCCCCTTTCTTGCCTCTTTCTTTGTCCAGTATGTCACATTTTTCAGGGTCGAGAGGCCACTTTAGAGCTCAGGTTTTGGAAGCCAGACGATGGATTCAAATCTAAGTTGCCATGCATTGAACTCAAGATCCTGGGTGACCTGCTTACCCCCAAAGCACCTTCATTTTCTCACCTATAAAGTTAGAGGAATAACCAGATCCATTTCATCCATCCCTCCTAGTGGATGTTGCTGCTTGGATATGTGGGGGTTCCTTGTTGGGTGGCATTTGTCATATCCCTCAGGAAAAACAGCGTCTCACAGATCCTTTTCGGTTGGGGATTTTGCTTTGTTTTGTCTTGTTTGTAGTTGTTTTTTTTTTTTAAGGATTTTTATTTATTTATTGAGAGAGAGAGAATGATAGAGAGAGAGCATGAGAGGGAGGAGGGTCAGAGGGAGAAGCAGGCTCCCTGCAGGGAGCCCGATGTGGGACTTGATCCCAGGACTCCAGGATCATGACCTGAGCCAAAGGCAGTCGCTTAACCAACTGAGCCACCCAGGCGCCCTTGTTGTTGTTTTTTGTCTTGTTTTTAAACTCGCAGTTCTGAGCATGATGGCCCAATTGAGAAACTCTGATGTTTCTCTGCAGGGAAAGGGGCCCCAGATGTTAAGGCAAATATTGGTTTATCAGAACTATTGAAGCTGGGCAGCAGGAGAGAGTCTCTCTTTTTTTTTTTTTTTTTTTTTTGAGAGTCTCTTTTTAAAAGCATGTGAGCAGTGAACACACATCCTGGAGAAATTCTGTGGGTTCACTGTGCATTGCGCCGAGACTTTTACTGCATTCTTTTGCTGATTCTTCACAAAAACCCTATGAAGTAGGTACCCTTATTATCGTTCCCACTTTAAAGAGCAGGAAACTGAGCCTCGGAGAAGTTCTGAGACTAGCCCAACCTCTCCTGGCCACTGAGCCATGGAGCTGGGGTTTGGACCCAGACCTCTGGATTTTCTAAGCCAAAGGCCAATTCTAGCCCCTACCCTAGAAGGCACTGCCAGGAAATTTCCAAAATATTTCATTTTTTTCATTGCCGTAACCAAGTTTCCGTTTGAAAGGGCTCATGTACAAAAGAGCGACTATAAAAATGAAAAACACCAAAATAACAGCAGTTGGTCCCTCTGGTGAGAGAATCAAGGCATCGTCTACAAACCCCGATGGGTAAAACAGTGTGCTCGCCCCACCTTCCTGACCTCAGGGGCTTCAGGGTGGCCTGTAACACAGCCTTCAAATACTGCTCCAAACCAGTGTCTTTACAGGAGGAATCCCAGAGCTGAAAGATGAAGCTCAAGACACTGTATTTTACAGATGAGTAAATGGAAGTTCAGACGGGGAAGAAATTTTCCCAATGCCACGCTGATCTCTGTATGAAATCATAGGGTAGAAGAAAGACGTTGTTTGCCAGCTGAGGTAAGCAGCATAATGCTCCCCAAAAGGCACCCAGGACTTCATCCCTGGAAGCCATGAATATGTCACCTTCCAGGGCGCAAGCGACATTGCAGATGGGATTAAGGATCTTGAGATGAGAGCTTATCCTGGATCATGGGGACGGCCACAGCGGAGCAATGCGGTGGCCTGCAGAAGCTGGAAAAGCCGAGAACGAGATTCTCCTGAGAGCCTGCAGAAGGGATGCTGCTCGCCGACACCTTGATCTTAGTCTGGAGGATCGGTGTGGGACTTCTAACCTACAGCGCTGCGTGTGACTTAACCTCTGAGTGTGCGGTCATTTGTTCCAGCAGCAATAAGATACCAATGCCAGCCCTCCTCCCTTCATCCCTGTAAACACACACATCATTTTCAGATTCTGGAGACGTGCAGTCTGCTATAATTTCCTGACCCCGTGTGGCTTCAAAACTTCCTCTCTAACATTGCCGGGCTGATGGATTTACCTTTTCAATAGATGGATAACAGAAATATTACTTTCCATTTTGTTGACATAAACTTTTTCATCTTAGGTTAGGATTTACAGAGAAGGTGCAGACAGTGCGGAGAGGTCCCGAGTGCCCCATCCCCACTTTCCCTCTGGCTAACATCTTACATCGGCATGGCACACGGGTCCCAGTGATGGGCCATGACAGATACATAATTATTAACCGAAGTTCACACTTGATTCCTGTTTCCTTAGTTCCTCCCTAATGTCCTCATTCATTTCCGGGGTCCCACCCAGAACACCCCATCACATTCAGTCGTCCTGTTTCCTGAGACCCCTGTCGGCTGTGACAGCTTCTATTTTCCTTGTTGATGGCCTTGACAGGACTGAGAAGTACTGCCCAGGTATTTTGTAGAACGTGCCTCAACTGGGATGTTTTTCATTTTAAAACACTGTCTCTTTTTGGGGGGGAGCGGAGGGGTGGTAGGGGCAGAGGGAGAAGGAGAGAGAATCCCAAGCAGGATCCCTGCCCAGCGCGGAGCCCAATGTGGGGCTCGATCTCACGACCCTGAGATCATGACCTGAGCCAAAACCAAGAGTCGGAGGCTTAACTGACTGAGCCACCCAGGCGCCCCTAAGACAATGTCTCTTTAGAAGAAAATATAATCACAAAAGTTACTGATGCAGGGTGCAAGAAATCCTAAGTTTGAAAACTCAAGTTTCTTTCCCTCATCCACTCACCAGCAGGCTTGTTCCTCTGGACACTCCTCTACACGTATAGAAAATGACATAACCAGGGCGCCTGGGTGGCTCAGTCGGTTAAGCGTCTGACTCTTGGTTTTGGCTCAGGTCATGATCTCTAGGTTGTGGGATGAGCCCTGTGTCGGGCTCCACGCTCAGCAGGGAGTCTGCTTGAGACTCTCTCTCTCCCTCTGCCTCTGCCCCTGCCCCTCGCTCTCTCTCAACTAAATAAACCTTTAAAAAAAAAGAAGGAAAATGACATAACCATGTATGGTGTCACTTTTCACAAGCATAGGTCTTCATATTCCGATCAGATCATAATTTCGGGGCACAGGGCAGTATGGCAGGTCCATCTGCGAAGCTCATGACCAACCCTCGTGGAGCATCGCCCTGGCATGGGACGGCAATCCCCACCCCCTGCAGCAGCTCCGTGAGGGACAAGCCATCACACCCATTTCACACATGAGAGGTAGAGGTTAACTCATTTGCCCACATCCAACAGCTCGTTAGTGGTGGGGCCAGAATTGCCCACAGAGAGTCTGGCACTAAACTGTTCAAACCCCAAATCAGCCCTAATGGAGAAAATAGGGCTAGATCTTTAAGACAGGGAGTAGCCCCAGGAAAACCTATGTGGTTGCTACTGTGCGGTCTTCCCTTCAGACACCTGTACTGAGTGTCTGATCTGCTCGCACTGAGGGGACATTGGTGTAATGAGGCATCACAGACCCCGCTGGACTCCAACTCTCTCCCTCTCTGTCCCCTGTCCATCATCACCTTCCCTGACGACCGTGTGGTTATAAGGGGCAGAGCTGAGGGTGAGCAAGGGGACTCGGCGCCGGGGAGGTGCCCAGAGCCAACACACCCTTGACCGTGGACAGAGTGGGGGAGCAGAACATCTCTGCACAACTGTTACTGAACCGATGTCTATATCTTGGATCCAGGACACACGGGGCCAGAGCTTTAGGGATGACACACCAGTCAACCTCAAGGTGACACGATCAGTGTCCTGTGAAGCTTCAAGGTTTCCTTAGGACTGCCATCCCTTCCTTTCTTTTTTTTTTTTTTTATTCTTTGTTAATCCCCATACATTACATCATTAGTTTTAGATGAAGTGTTCCATGATTCATTGTTTGTGCATAACACCCAGTGCTCCATGCAGAACGTGCCCTCCGCAATACCCCCCACC
>NC_138378.1:5533492-5560914 GCF_054177405.1 Leptonychotes weddellii
AGAACTTTTTTTTCTTGTTTTAGACCCTAAACTGGCTTCTACTAGGTTTCCTGAGGGTGGGGCAGCACCTCTTGGCAGCCGCCTACCCTCACCTTTGTCCTTCCATCCTTCAAGAAGCGAAATTAGGGCTTCAGCAAATACTGTAAAAATCAGGATATAAATGCCTTTTTGAGTAATAGGCAATCAAAACAAATAAATCCACCCCCTGTGTGGTTGGTTTTCCTTTCTGTTTACTGCATCTTTTACTTAAATGAAGGCTATAATGATACACTTGCTATTCTTGTCATTTTTGCTCCGTTTGATGCTTCATGATGTGCTCCTTATAAATGGCATTAAGAAACATTCCTTGTCTGTCATGAGTGCCCCGAGGCACCAGCAACCTTGCTCAGCCCTCAAAAGTAATTAAAGACAATCAACCAAAAATGCAAGGGGTCTGTGGGACCCCAGATTCCAAACTCCACCTACTTACAGCGGGAGCCAAACTCCTGCATAGATGAGCTATTTACATTTAACTCTTTGATGTGTAGCTGCTGGGAGATGCTCAAACCCACCCCAGCCGGCTGCCGATGTAAACACCTAAGAACTCCATCACAGAACTAACGCAGAGTTTCCTTTTAGGAGACAAGAAAAAAGATAAAAATAAAAAATAAAAATAAAAAGCAAGCACCCACCCCTAAACGCCGGAACCCCTTTCCCCCTGGCTGCTTTCAGATTATTTATTTCTAGCTCCTAACAGGCAACAACGAAGAGAAGATGAGCATACTGACGGTGTGGAAGTTTTCAGAAACCAGCACGAGCGGTATTTTTCTGAGACAAGTGAGATCAAGGGGCCGCTGCAGCAGAATCAACACTTGAAAATATTTTTCCTGCTGCCTGAGAGTCTTTACGAAGTTCCAAACACGAATCACCTTCCATATTTCTGTCGCTCTCCAAAACCCGGGCTGAAGATTGTTTTCTTTGGGTGAAAGGAGCTGTCGCTCCCAAGAAGGAGAACTAAGTGGAAAACTGTGTTTTCACAGAAAATGCTGCTGGTCGGTCCAGGCACATAAAATTGGGGAGAGCGTAACTTGGGAAGGTGAGGCGCCAAGGGCTCCAAGCCCCCTCCCCCCTCGGGCATGCATTTAAAAGGAAGCAAAATGCAGGGAGGCCTCTAAGGAATAAAAAGGTCCAGGGGTCTCTGAGCAGGTGGAAGAGCCCAAATCACGGCTGAAAGAGGATGCTTCATACGGGGATCTTTACAGGGGGTTCACAAGTTGCTGGTAGACCAGGAACTGAGGGAGAGTCCTGCGTCCGTAGACAAGAGCCCTGCCCCCCAAGTCTCTTTGCTTATCAAAGGATATGCAGTTTTGTTTCTTTCCAATGCAATCTGCCCGATCTATGAGTTGGGCATGGTGGGGGTGGGAGGGGACCGGGATCTCCTGGAGGCTTTGGAGGAAGACAGGTCAAGTCTGGGAATACGGAGATCCATATGCAATCAGAGACGCCTACGCAAGAGCCTCATTCCCGGTGCCTCGGTCCTGTCCCGGGTTTGACCTCCCAACGGAGCCAGTGGTGCTTCTGCTGCTGGGGTCCCAGGGAACTCTTGGCCGGAGGGTAGAGTGATACTTGGCGACAGGGTGACGCCAGCCAGAGGATGGGCCGCACCCCAAACAAGGGCACAAGCCCTCCCCCATTCATGCAGGGTAAACACAACCCACAGACAGGTTCTCCTTTCCCCTCAAGGGGGAGAAATTCCTTGGGGTCAACATTCCCTGGAATTTCTGACCCCTGGCTCACTGGGGGATTGAAGCCCATCACTTCATCCTCCCTTTGAGACTGGATTCTGATCCACATAGGCTGTTTAGCAATCAAAAATATCATTCAGACATTTTCATGGATCCAGTTGGCAGAAATCAAAAACGGTGACAAGTCACTAAGTGCGCAAAGGCCTAAGGAAACACCCTTCTCAGACCTGATTTTTGGGAGTGCCAATTAGAAGGATTTTTTTGGAAGGAAATTTGGGAAAAGCTCTCAAGTCTTTGAAGGCATGTATCTTCTAGTGCAGCATTTCCATTGCTAGGAATTTAACTGCAGATCTAGTTTCCCTCTGTGACAAGAATACTGTCTATAGTAACAAAAGACTGAGCGTAACCTACCTGTCCATGAGCAGGGGATTGGTTAAACTGGTTAGCTCACACAGGGAATACAGATACTGTAAGTGAAAAGAACAAACTGGAACAAAGTATATGGCGTGTTAATTTCCTGTGCAAAGGGGGAGATGCATATATGCAGGGTTGTATGCAAAGAACATCAATGGAAGGAGATGCAGAAAGCGGTAGGAGCGTTGCCTCTAGGGAGAGAAATCTGGAAAATAGGCAGTGGGGGTGGGGAGGAGATGAGGCAGGAGAGAAGCTTTTCACTGTTGTGTTTGGAAAAAATGTTTACTATGTACATACAGTGCTTTATTAGAATTGAACTGAATTTTAAAACGCTTCAATACCACTTAATTCCACTTTTGTTTTCTGTCTGATGATAAATTGATCCTGTAGACCAGATGTAACTTGGGCATCATGTGGGTATAGCAGTGATGGCCAAAGCAGGGGGCTGCATTTTATTACGCTTGGCAATTCCATCTCATCAGTTACACAATGTCATTTGCTGTCCTTTGCTGTGCCCAGTGTTGTTTCTAAGTCTGGCTTTGGGACCTCAAGGTAATCTGGTGCTCAGCTCAACTGTGAAAGCATTCTGACTCCAGGGAAGGCATCAAAGATGAAATCATTTCCTATTGTTGGCTGTTTAAAAAGGGCTTTTCTGAGGAAGAAAAGTGCAAATAAAGTAAGATCAGGGACACCCCCTTCCCTAGAGTGACCCCCCAAATTTTTGCTAAGAAAAAGGCAGTTTCTGGGTTAGAAAGGATGAGAGAGTTTACATGTTTGCTCTAAGAATGAGAATTGGAATAGCTAGGTGCAATTAATGGATATTTGTATGTGATGAAGACTAGATTATTGCCTAGGATTGATTCCAGCTCTAAATATAGAATATATAAGAGAACTGACATGGTTTACCCTTGAAAAAATAATTATTCATCTTAAGGAGGTAATTGGAAGAGTGTACAAAATGGAATTTACAAATATATTCCCAACAATATTGTTTCAAAGAGGAAAATGGAAACAGCCTAGATGTTCATCAGCAGGGGACTGCTTGCGCAAATAAGGGTAAATCCACACTGCAGATGGTAGGCAGCCATTTAATAGGAGAATGTACATCAATATTTACTGATATGGGGAAATGTCAGTGATGCTAGGTTTAATCCAGTTGTAAAACATCACATACCCTATGATCCCTCTGATATAAAAGCAGGGACACATGCTCTGTGATGTAACCTACATAGTCTTACAGAGGGAACACACACACACACAGAGGTTTGGAATGAGGATGGAAGGATTAATACTTTTTTTTACCCTTGTCAGTACGATTTAAATTTTCTAGAAAGAGTGATTTTTTTTTTTTTAAGTGCAAGAGAAAGGAGGAAAAAGAAATATGCCATACTGTTGGAACTGCTTGCCTAGAGGAGGTGGGATCCCTGGTAGGAGGAGGGCAAAAAAGGGAACTTGGAACTTTTTCTGTACACAAGTCTGTGTGTATTCCTTTCTTCATTCATTCGTTCTAGCAATAGTTATTGAGTGCCTGTTATGTGCTGGAAAGACCCAGATTAAGCCCTGTATAAATCCTAGAGGCTGCAAAGATCAGGATTCCCACGTACGTAAAATAATTCACAATGAGCACATTTACTGCGAGTCCCGGTGGAAGCGGGATAGCGTTCGAGGAAAACCTATAAAATTGCCAGCTTCCTAGGTGGAAAGTTGTCGGATACCCGCACAGTCCTGGGGTTTAACATAAGCCATTGAGCGAGCGTTCTTTTGAAATCGCAAATATCCACTTCTTCTTTCCACTCCCCCACCCCTCCTCCAAAACGCTCGGGGTGGGGCTGCTTTGCTGGGGCTCTTGGCAGGAGCCGCGTCTGCTGATGGGGAAACGCACAAGCGTGGGAGCGGAGCCAAGCGCTGGGCTGTGGGACTTGTTGGATGATTACTCTCGTAATTAAGAGAGCCGATTTGGGGGAAAATGGAAAACCACCCTGCCCCCTCCCTCTCCCCCCCCCCCCGCCCCGGCCAGCATCCCTGTCCCCTCCCCCCTCCACTCCCCCCCTCCGCCGCCGCCGCCCGGGGAGACTCGCGGCCACCACTCCCACCCCGGCGCGCGGCCGCCCGCCCGGCGGGGACGCGCACGGGCGCAGGGCGGGGGTCCCCCGCGTGGCCGCGCGGTCCATCTGCCCGGCGAGGGCCCGGGTCCCGCCAGCCCCTGACCTGCAATCTGTCACTCTCCTGGCTGAAAGGCGGCCGCGGAAAAGCGCGCCTCCCGCTCCGCCTATTGAGAGCGTGAATGCAAAGTGGTCCAAGTTGACCCGCCGCCAGTCTCCGCGGCTCCAAGTCGGCGAGGCACCCTACAGTTTACACAGCCCGGCTCAATGCAGCCTCCAGGCGCCCATTCAGGCGGGCCTGCATGCAAAAGAGCCGGCCATTAGATCATCGTAATTATCCCATTGACATCGCCCGGGGCCCCCGTGGGGGCCGGGAGCCCATCAAACGCGTCTCTAATGAGGCGCGGCGGGCCTTTGTGCGCGCCGCGCCCCCTCGCCCGCCGCCGGCCGGGCCGCAGACAGGCGGCCCCTTTCAGGCGCATTCAGCGCCCTGACCCCCGACCCCCAGGGTTATGACATCAGCAGCCCTGATCTGTGATCATTTTTATTGGCACACACTCAACGCTTGTTTCCTGTGTTTAACTCCGGCCCCCCCAGCGCACCCCTCCGCTCGGGGCCGGACTTATTGGGATCTAATGGGCATATGCCCCGCACCACCAAATGCGCCGCCAACGTTCTCACAAGGGCCCGGCCATTATGCCCGCGACGACAACCGGGGACTCATTATCTAGGTGCAGGGACCCGCTAATCGCCGCCACGCCGAACAATCCCAAGCAGATGTGCGCACTTTATGAGTTTTAATTAAAATGTTCTACTTATTTTTATCAATGCACTTTTTCCCCTAAAATTAAAAAGATGTTACTTCCTCGTAGTGTTTTGCAAATTACGCCTTCACAAGGGTGATTAAGAGACGCTTATTTGGAACTAATCGGGTTCCCCCCCCCCCATCCTTTTAACGTGCTGCTGCTAATTTTTTTTTTTTTTTAAGAATTAATTAAACTGGAGGTTTAAAAAGATTCTGTTTTCTTATGTCACAACAACTCCATACAGCCGGGGAACTATGTGCGCTTCTTCCTTCTGATGCAAAAGATGGCAATTTACACGAATTCCTTACTTTCAAACGTGGTTTGACAGAAAAACTCGACTTAGCGTTTTTCAGTTCGGTGTCTGTTTCCCCAGCATTTTCAGTGTCCCTTTCTCTCCAAACTGTGTGACTCACTGAAGGACATTATTGTTGCTTCTTGACTCCGAGTTTATGAAAGATCCACTTTAAACAGAGCAGCTTGGGCTTTTTAAAGTATAAACTTGATACTCTCCCCCAAAACTTCTTCAGCACATATGGTTTTTAATGTAATTTTGTTTAACCACAACCATAATTTAATTTGCCATAAAACTGAAATGAAAGGCATTACAAACGAGCCTTTGACTTGAGTGTCAGTTAAAATAACCATTTGCGGAGAGGCCAGAACTTAAAGAAAATGGCATCATTTCATTGCAAATAGGCACCAGAATTTGAAAGAAAAAAGAATTTCCTTTTTTGAAAGTAACTGGGCATCTATGATCACAGAACCTTAGCCTTCGTATGAAATTGTACCACGACTCCAGGGGGATTGTCCTTGTGTCAAAACACTTTTGGCCCTGAGTAAAAAATAATTAACTTTCAGGAAGACAATTCAATCAGGAGAATGTAAAATACACTCTGAAAGTCATGGACCACAATTTCCAATTGTTAAAAATCAGCACCAGTAATTGCAGAAAGTGAAAAGTAAAGGAATAATAGGAGACTTCTCATTACAGCCCCCGCCTCCCAAAAAGAATTTCAAAAAACAGCTTCAGATGATGTCTCCATTAACAGGATTCTGATTCTTCCTGAAGTTTCTCTCTTGTGACCTAGGTCTCCATTTACAGTCACTTCAAACAGGGATGCAGAATGTCACCCTGCGTCCCCCCATGTGAAGACGCCTCTCTCAGGACTTGCTAAAACAGAGAACAATGGCCACAGCCCAAGTGAATGACATTAGATAACTTTAAACTTTTTTTAAGATTTATTTATTTATTTGAGAGAGAGAGAGAGAGTGTGTGTGTGTGTGTGTGTGTGCGCACACGTGAGTGAGGGGCAGAGGGAGAGAATCCTCAAGCAGACTCCCCACCGAGCGCAGAGCCCGTCCTGGGACCCGATCCCATGACCCATGAGACGATGACCTGGGCCGGAAACCAAGACTCCAACATTCAACCAACACCCAGGCGCCCCAACTTTAGATAACTTTAAAGCATACACACACACACACACACACACACACACACACACCACAATTCTGCTTTCACCATCACAACCCACAGCAAATTGTGAGTATTCTTGTCCTTCAGCACCCAACCTGAATTTTCATTAGCAGCGACTCAAAATCCTGCACCGAATCGCACTGGAGGGGTGAGCACGGGCATGACAAGAGGCTTAGACTCTTTACAATTCCTAACTTTTCATTCCACAAGCAGGTGAGGAGAGTAATCAGTTTCAACCATTAAAAACATCACTTTTACTTCCAAAAATATAACCACCGGGGATGCCCCAAGTCAGCCCTGCCCTTTTGCAGATCTGCGTGGCCGTTACCCAGGCGGACTTGGCCGAGCACTTCAAGGAGATGTCGTCACATCGCCTTTATCAGAGGATCGAGGATTAAAGGCAGTTGAAATGGAAACCGTGTGCCTCGCCATGATTAGGTTTATACAAAGTCCGCAGGCATATTGGAGCTGTTAGAAATGCAGCCTCGGAACCGTAAATATTTAGCCATCCAAATCCCCGGGCAGGGTCTTCAGAGAACAGGTTTTAGCCCTGGCACTTTGGAGCTGAGCGGAGTCCCTTGAGCACCTCACCTGCTCACTCCCAGGCAAAAGATGTTCACGTTCAAGCCTGGGAGACGCTGTAGAACAGCGCTGTCCAATAGAAACACAACATGAGCCACAAATGGGAGCCATATGTGCGATTTTAAATTTCCTAATAGCCACATTAAAAAAAAGCAAAAAGAGCCAGGTGAAATTAATTTGAATAATGTATTTTATTTAATCCAATGTATCCAAAATATTATCATTTCAACATGTCGTCAATATAAAAACTTATTAGTGGTATATTTTACATTCTCTTTTTGGTACTAAGCCTTTGAAATCAGTTTCACACTCACAGAACATCTCAATTAGGCCTGGCCGCATCTCACGTGCTCAAGAGCCACGTGGAGCCAGCGCCTTGGCTGCCGGAGTGGCCAGTCCCCACAGGGGAGTGAGGGACCGAGCTGGGGGATCTCACTGCCTGGGTTTCAGCCCTGGCTCGACCACTTACCTGCTGAGCAAGCCGCTTGGGCTTTCTGAGGCTCAGTTTCCTCATCTGCTAAATGGGTGTGTGTGGACAGGAAGGGGGTGCTGATAAGTCTGGTGCTGACCTCATAGTGTTGGTGTGAGGACTAAAGCGGAGATTCAGCGGGAGGTCCTTAGAATGGTGCCTGACACCGTTCTCATCCAGTCCTCAATAAATTCTGCATACCCAACAAATATTTAGTGAGCATGGACTCTGTTTCTAGATGTTAGGAACATAGCCCAAGGCAAAACAGATACAGTGCCTGCCTTCACAGAGATGGGATGTGAAGACAACACAAGATGACAGGCAATTAAAAACAAAATCAAGTATCAGGTGTTGATATAGAAATAAAGGTGTTGTTCTTCTATGTAGTTGGACCAGGGAAGGCCTCCTGAAAAGGCGATACCTAAGGTATGGAGATGTGAAGGAGGCCAGGTTACTGGGTACATGGTCATCAGAAGGAAGGGCATTTTAGGCAGAGGGAAGGGCAGTGCAAAGGCCCTGAGGCTGAGTGTGTGGGAGAAGCAGCTGGGAGGCGAGTGTGGGGAGAGCACAGAGAGAGAGCAGTATGGGGTGAGGTCAGAGAACAGTCCGGAGTCTGGATCCCATGGGTGCTTGTTGGCCAAGGTTAGAGTGCTGACTTTAACTCGGTTTGAAATCGGGGAACCATTGGGAGGCTATGAACAAAGAAATGGCTTGACCCGACTTGAGTCTTAAAGGAATCCCTCTGCTGTCCTGTGGGCAAGATGCAAGAGGGCAGGGGACACAGCAAGACCGGCGAGGGACTCGGGCAAGAATCCGGCAGGGAGACAATGGTGGTTCGGACAAGGAGAGTATCCATGAAGGGCATTCGTTGAAGGCAGAGCTGACACAGTTTTCTGACGGGCTGGATGTGAGGTGGGAGTGAGCATCAGAGGCAGAAACAAGGACTGTGCCTCGAACCACTGGGTCATGGAGTTACCAGTTTGTTGACAGGGGAGGACTTGCCATGAGTTCACCATGTACCAGGGACTCTGCCCAGTGTTTTCTACATGGATTATGCATCTCAGCAGCAATTGTCTATGACTGGCTTTGTGATTGTTCCCATTTTACAGAGCAGATAACTGAGGATCAGGGTGATGAGACCACCCTGCACCCGGTTGGACTCACTGAGTTCCAGTACTGGCTACTGTTACCTCCACGGCCTACCAGCTCTCCTGTCCTTCCCAGCATCTTAGCAGAGGTGAGGACTGGAAGATTCCCCCCTGCCCCTGGGCTGATGGCAGAGCAAGAATCATCCTTTCCCCTGGAGCCATCAAACTGGAGTCCAGTCTTGCCTGAGAGATGCTGAAGCTTTCTGCTTGGTCCTCAAAGAGGATGCTCTGCCTCCCCCAGGAGAAAAGAGACACCATGGCTGTAGTTACCCTTTTTGAACTCTCCACAAATGAGGATCCAGCCTGTGGGAGACGTGGCTGCGGGGACCAATGTGGCAGGCTGAGTAATGGTTCCCAAATCCCTGAGACCTGTCAATGTGACCTTAGGTGGCAAAAGGAACTTTGCAGCTGTGATTGAGTTAAGGAGCTTGAGATGGGGATATTATCCTGAATTAGCCCCATGAGCCGCAAATGCAATCACAAGTGTCCTTACTGGAGGAGGGCAGAGGGGTCTGACTCCACAGAAGAAGGCAGTGTGACAAGGAAGCAAGATGCCGCACCGCTGGCTTTGAAGATGGAGCAAGGGACCATGAGCCAAAGGTTGCAGCTCCGGAGGCCAGGAAAGGCAAGGAATCTGATTCTCCCCTGGAGGCTCCAGAGGGAGCGCAGCTCTGGGGACACTTGGATTTTAGTCCTGTGAGACCTGTTTTGGACTTCTGACACCCAGAGATGTAAGAGCATCAATTCCTGTTGTTTTAAACCACCAAGGTCGTGGTCATTTGTGAAGCTAGTACGACCCCCTCAGCCCTTCCCACGATGACTGGGAGGGTAAGTGTGCAGGATCAAGGTCACACAGCCGGACCCCACCGTTGACAGCCCCATGACCTTGGGTAAGTGAAGTCACAGGAACAGGACTAGACAGGACCTCTGAGAATCCGACAGGAGCCAGACCCTCTCCCCGAAATGTGCACGCCCTCAGCATCTTTCTCTGTGGTTCCAGGACTCTCAGGAGACTTCTCAGAGGGAGAGATGGACCAGACCCCATTCATTTTCTGAGGCCCCCAGTATATTAAGAAATATAATAACAGGGGCACCTGAGTGTCTCAGTCGGTTAAGTGTCTGACTTGGTTTCAGCTCAGGTCACAATCTCAGAGTCATGAGATTGAGCCCCGCATCAGGCTCCACGCTCAGCATGCGAGTCTGCTTGAGATTCTTTCCTCCCTCCCTCCCCTCCCCCTCTGCCCCTGTCCCCTCCCCTCTTCATGCTCTCTCTAAAATAAAATAAATAAATAAAATCTTTTTTAAAAAAAGAAATATGATGGGGTGCCTGGGTGGCTCAGTTGGTTAAGCAACTGCCTTCAGTTCAGGTCATGATCCTGGAATCCCCGGATCAAGTCCTGCATCAGGCTCCCTGCTCAGCAGGGAGTCTGCTTCTCTCTCTAACCCTCCCCCCCTCATGCTCTCCCTCTCTCAAATAAATAAATAAATAAAATCTTTTTAAAAAAAAAAAGAAACATGATAACAAAAACTATGGCATATATATTTTTTTAAACGATTTTTATTTATTTGTCAGAGAGAGAGAGAGCACAGGCAGGGGGAGCAGCAGAGGGAGAGGGAGAAACAGGCTCCTCACTGAGCAAGGAGCCTGATGTGGGACTCGATCCCAGGACCCTGGGATCATGACCTGAGCCGAAGGCAGACGCTTAACGACTGAGCCACCCAGGCATCCCAACTATGGCATATTTTTAATGTTTACAATTTAAAGGGATTAGAACATGCCAACCCCAAATCTGCCTCTCTGGCACAGTGATTATTTTGAGCTGAAGGCAGTTAAGAAACAGCAGGTGCAGGAAGGGCTCTCTAACTTCATCCTTTCCACCTAAGATCAGGGCATGAGTTTCCTACGGGAAAGGTACGCTCCTTGCTCCGGGAAGAGGAGAGCATTCTTATCACTGGAGATGGGGAATCAGCACGGAGATGAATCTGTACAAACAAACCTACTCAGATAACTATATCTTTCATTAGTTTCTCCATGTATTTCCTGGTCACTTCCCCATGATTTACTGCCCTTACCCCAAACCGCTTTTCCTTTGTCTCATCACGTCTCTACAACGTATTGCTCCTTGTTAAACTAGTGTATCAGCTGTGAGGCCTATCCATTTCTTTGAGTCTTCTTTTCATATAGACGAGGTCTCCATGCACACATAAAAATAGTAACATCGAGGGGCACCTGGGTGGCTCAGTTGGTTAAGCGACTGCCTTCGGCTCAGGTCATGATCCTGGAGTCCCGGGATCGAGTCCCTCATCGGGCTCCCTGCTCGACGGGGAGTCTGCTTCTCCCTCTGACCCTCCCCACTCTCATGTGCTTGCTCTCTCTCATTCTCTCTCTCTCAAATAAATAAATAAAATCTTTAAAAAAAAATAGTAACATCGAATAAAATGTGCGTGCTTTTCTCATTCATCTGTCTTTGTCAGTTTAATTCTCAGGCCTCAGTCACAGAACCTAAGAGGGTAGAGGAAAACTCTCTCCTCTCCTCCACATTTAACAATGCCATTCTCTTAACGTTCAAATTACAATGTGATATAATTGCATTATGTATGAGATAATTGTGGGATCTATAAAAATAATACTTTGTGGTACCCTACAGGCAGAGCAGAGAATGGTCTGGGCCACAAGGCGCGAGACATGAGGGTGTAAAAGCTTGTCTTCTCGCCAACCCTGAGGGTTCTGGGGTTGTATGCACAACATCAGAAGTGACATCCAACATCAATGCCCATGACCTTCCATGAGGGTGTGGTCCTGTGCTGAGCACTGAGGGCTGCTACTGCCTTGGCCCCTGAAGCCCACACAAGGACCACCAAGGCACTCGCGCACCCAAGGTTACGGCAAAGGGTGCACAAGCGTGTGATTGCAGTGGCTGGCCAGGACTTAGGAAGTCACGGTCGTGGACACACAAGGACCATTCTTAGCCCAACACGGTTAAAGCTGAAGAATGAGGGGAGGGAAGGCACGTGGGGCTGTTGTGGGGGAACAAGATGAGAATGGCATCCTCACTTTCCATGAAAGGAGGTCAGGGGGCCGTGTTCAAAACTGGAGCAGAGCGAAGAAGCAGTTTAGTTCGCTAGGTTACAAGGTGGCCATTAGCAACAAGGAGCAGACAGAATCCAAGTGAGCTTGTCCAGGGGGATGTGGATAGGCGTTGGGGAAGGTGGAAAGGAGAGCTTTAGTTGCTAATTTTGAGGAATTTTGACTTTGAGAATTGTGTGCCTGTATTTTTTATTTAGAAGATCTATAAATTAAATGAAATTGTAACGGGGAAAAATGTAAGGGCGAAATAAAATAAACCAAGGTGGAAGACTAAAAAAGGAAATACAGGCTGCAGGGGGTGGGATGGGGAGGCAGAAGGGAGGGGAGATTCTGGGGAGAGGGGGACCGCAGGAAGAGAGGATCTCGGAAGAACAAAGTGCTGGGAAGAGGAGGATGAGGAGAGAGATTTATCAGAGCAAGTGGAGGTGGCGCCATGGGGACAAGTGTTTTCAGAGCAGCTGTATCTTTGGTGCCTTCCCCAGGTGCTGGAGTCGGACCACCAAAGCAGGGAGAGTTGAGAGGGGCTATCCTCTTACCCAGCCGAGGGGTGCTCCCTTGTCAGAAACAGGTCACGTTCCTCCCAGAAGCAGGACAGAGGCTTTGAACAAAAAGGGAGGAGGACTAGAGCCAGGGAAACTGGTTTGTTCAGGTTTGCACCAATGGAATCCAGAGGTTGGGGAGTAGAATAGAAGTAAGAATAAAGGGGCACCTGGGTGGCCCAGTCCGTTAAGCGTCTGCCTTTGGTTCGGGTCATGATCTCAGGGTGCTGGAATCGAGCCCACATCAGGGCTCCCCACTCAGTGGGGAGTCTGCTTCTTCCTCGTGTTCTTTCCCCCTCCCCGTCCCCTCCCTATTTCCCCCATCCCTCCTTACTCCCCCCGCCCCCCCTTCGTGTGCGCTGTCTCTCTCTCAAATAAATAAATAAAATCTTTAAAAAAAAGTAAGAATAAGGATAGTTGACAGGACCCACGGCTGGCCTGAAATGGCCTTCATTTTGACATATCTTACTTCGTCCAGTCCTCATAATAGGCAGGGTGGGTAGGGGGTCAGAAACGTCATAACCCCATCAGGCGGATGACATGCAAGAGTACTTACCTTTTATTGAGCAACCTTTATATGCCAGGCACCAGGCCAGATGTCCCACATTAATTATCTTTCTGAAACAGGGCTGCCAGCAGGAGCAAATAAAAATTCATCATTTGGGACTTGCTTCTACAAAAAAAAATGTATTCATTGTCGATCGGAAATCCAAATTTAACTGGCCTTTATCCTGTATTTTATTTGGCAACTCTATACTGAACCCTCACGACAACTAATAGCTACACTCAGCACCCCATTTCCAAAGGAAGGCTCTGAGCCTCAGAGAAGTTTAGTAACTTACCCAAAGCCACACAGTGAGTAGGTGGCGGAGTTGGGACCTGTGTCTAGTCTGGGCTTCTCCCCACTAATATCTCCTTTAATGAACCCTGATTGCCCGATCTGGGGAGAGCACAGCAGGGTATCCCAACCTCCACATCTCTGAGCACCTGCTAGGCGTCAAACAGATCTACCGAGCACTTCCCGAACGGTCTTCCACAAACCCACGTCAGGTATTGTTTCCATCCATGTAACTGGAGGAGGTAGGCTGCAGCTGTTTATATATGCCCAGAATCTTCTGGAACAATACATAGGAAGCTGACCCAGTGTTTGGCCCAGAGGACGGAAAAGAGACTTACACTTTTGCTCCACATCACGGATGGCAAAATTATCCAAGTAATTCTTGAGGATTCTTGAGTAATCTTTTGGAGAGGCGAAGTGCACTTCCAAAATACATTATTGTCTGGCAAAACTCAGCCACTCAGGCCAAATCCTGCTGACTGTCTGTTTTCCTAAATACAATTGTATTTGGACAGAGCAGTCCACTCAGTGAATCCTGACCAGAGCTGCACTTGCGTGTCGTCTCTCTGGCCCTTTACAGAAAAAGTTTCATACCGTTTGCTCTTGTCTTGTGCACCGCTTGACTACTTTCCATAGCTACATTAGTTTTTCATTGGGGAAAAAAAAAAAAAAGGAAGGGGGGGCGCCTGGGTGGCTCAGCCGGTTGAGCTTCTGACTCCTGGTTTCGGCTCCGATCATGATCTCGGGGTTGTGAGATCAAGCCCTGCACTGGGCTCCCTGCTCAGCAGAGAATCTGCTGGAAATTTCTTTCCCCTCCTCCCTCTCCCTCCCCCTCTGCTCCTCCCCTCTCCATCATGATCTCTCTCTCTCTCTCTCTCTCAAATAACTAACTAACTAACTAACTAAATAAATAAATAAAGTCTTAAAGGGGAAAAAAAAAAGAAGGGAAAAGGGTTTCATTTGGGTTTGACTTCATTTCCACAATTTGTTAATAAATAGTCATTCCTCATCTTGGTGGTCCAGGTGGGCAGCCGAAGATGAAGGTCGGGTGCAGGATCTCTGGTCCCTCAAGTGCCTCTCAGGATCACTCATCTGAGCTCTCCACCAGGAAAGACGGTGATGGTAGGGGGACCCTCAGCAAGAATTTCTTGGGGACTTACACTGACGGTTGTTTGGGGTTTTGTTTTTGCTTTGCTTTCAGCCCATGTGCCTTATGGATCACAGAACCAGGGGGCCTCCTCTCTTGGATTGGCTGGTTACTTAGAGCTAAATGCTCGGCACTGGTCTCCAATAAAGGCGAATCTATCCTATAGGTATTAGTTCCCAGTGCTGCTGTAAGATGTTACCACGAACGGAGTAGCTTAAAACAACACAAGTTTATTATTATGATCAGTTCCGGAGGTCAGAAGTCAAGATCCAGCTCAGTGGGCTACAGTCAAGGAGCTGGTGGGTTTGCCACTTTTCTGGATGCCCTCAGGAGAAACAGGCTAAAGGGAGCACGTGAGGAGCTCAGGGCAGCTGTGAGGCTCTGAGGGGGACTGGCCTGCCGCCTCCTGGCGGTGTGACCTGGGCGTGGATCACTCGGTGCCCTTGGGCCTGAGTTTCTTCGTGTGTAGAATCGGGATAATCACAGCCCCCTTCACAGCGTTGGGAGGACTGAACATGGGGGTGTCCGGAACTAAACCTGGCAAACAGTATACACAGGGCCAGCTAAGAATTTGCAGGGCCCTTGTTCAGAAAGTATCAAGAATTAAAAATATAACTATATTGAGAATTTCAAGAGAGCGATACCAGAGAATTAAACCAGACACACAGCCCTTCTCAGTGTGGAGCCCCGTGGGCCTGCTCAGGTCACACACCCATGATCAGAAAAAAAGGATGAGCCCCAGGAAAGTGCAGATGGAAATCCTCCCCCCTTTTCTGGCTCTGGGCCTGTCAAGGAGGGTCCTCTGCTGGCTGGTGGGGGTCAGAGCCAAATCATGAGGCTCCAGGAGACCCCTCTTCAAACCACGCAGCTCCCCCTTCCTACTTGCCACCAGCTGAGATCTTGAGCAAGAGCGTCCAACTCCCTGAGCACCCCCGTGGCCTCACCTAGGAAGTGGGGGACCGGTCCTTAGTCGCTCACACCACAGAGTCTGGTGGTGAGCCGGGCGTCTGGGCTGTTCCAGACGGAAACAAGACATCCTGGCCTCCTGGCCTTTACAGTCGGGGCAGACGGACAACAAACAAGTACCCAAACGTGCGGGTCCCTCGGAAGAGTGTGCAGTGGGGTGAAGCCGGTGAAACAGCAAGACGTGACCGTGTGCACGTAGGGGATGGAGGGAGAGTGGGCTGGGGTCCCTGGGAAGCAGGGTCCGAGATGGGGACAGAGGTGAGCTGGGCTCACCGAGAAGGTGCTCAGGAGGAGGGGCTGGGGGTGCAGCTCAGGAGGAGGTAGGAGTTGAGCAAGGCTGTGGCCCCAGACCCCCTCAGCGCGGGGGTCCCCCCTCAGAGCCCCGCGTCAGCCACTGCGGCTGTCCGGGCAGGGTGGTGGTTGGGGCGGCAGAGCAGGAACTCCTGGGGGAGGCGCCACCCTGCGGCTGAGAATGCTCTGGAGAAGGAGGTGACTGCGGCCTCTCAGCAGCCAGCGGCCAGCGGCTGGGCACCGGAGACTGATGGCCAGTGAGGGGCTCTGAGGAGGTGACAGTTGAGCACAGGCTGGGTGGCACACAGAAGTACATGATGGAGGATGGCTCGGGCAAGTGCAAAGGCCCTGAGGAGGGAGGGACCTTGGCACCTCCGAGCACCGGGCTGATTGCTTGATTTTACGAATAAAGTTTTATTGGCACACAGCCACGCCCATTCATCTGCATCTTTTCCGAGGCTGCTGTCCATTACAAGGGCAGTGCTGCCGCCGAGACCAGACAGCCTGCAAAGTGGGGTGACCCGCCATCCCCTTTTGCCTGGGACTGAGGGGGTTCCGTGCTAAAACCACAAAGCCTAAATTATTTACCTTCTGTTCTTCACAGAAAAAGTTTGCCGACAGAAGGCAAGCCAATATGGCTGGAGCAAAGTGGGAGGAGGCGAGGCGACCAAGACAGGCAGGGGCATGATGACAGGCCCTGGAGGGGCGTCAGGGATCACATGAGCTAGCCTCCCCCAGTGTCACCAGGTGCGGGCCCAGAGCCAGCCCCAGACAAAGCGAGCCCTCCAGGTATTCTCCTCTCGGTTGTGGGTGTCGTCCCCTCTGTGTCTTGGCTGGTCACCGCACGCAGATCCTAGAGCTGGCTGTCAACTTGCATTCCCGCCGGGGGACGTGGGGTGCCCGCCAGAAACTGACTTTGGAGATCAGAATCCCTGAGTCTGCAAAATTTCACTAAACCTCTAAGCAGGAGACAGAGCCTGTCAAAAACACCCAAGGATGAGGAGAGGAGGGGAGGGAGGGAGGTGTGCAAACGAGAACCCCCCCCGCCCGCCCCCCGTGCGGCCCATTACCAGGAGCCTTCTCCTGGACTCAGGGAAAGAGAGGAGGGGGCTGTCCGATATGTCAGCGGTGTGAAAAATAAATATTGATGTTAATTCTAAGGAACAAGGTTTTGTTTTATTTACTTTTATCCAGAGCAGAACATTTTCAACATAAACTCGGCGTTCTGACCACCACAAAGCTAACAGCATTTTCCCACACATGGCCTAGCTTTTATTTTTTATTTTTTTCTCTAAAAAGGAAATGGGAGGGTGAGCATGTGTGGCTCTTCTGCATGTTTCTGGAAGGGCTGGTTTCAAACAAGGGTGCTGGAAGAAGCTGGTGGCTGTGAGGAATCTGGTTTGTGAGTTCGGATGATTTTTTGAACTCTTAAACCCCTGAAGGGGCCAGAAAGGGAGAGAAGTGGGTTTGAGAAATCTGAGAGATCAGGGGGTATGTGTCAAATAAAAATTAGGGGTAGAGAGGGAGGGTCATACAGGATTAGCATAATAAACTGTCAAATTCTTTTGTTCACTCGTTCAACAAATAATGAACAAGCTGCTAGGCGATGGAAGGTTCCATAAAGCAGCTCCTTTGGGGAACATAAGGACAAATCCACCATGAATCACATCTACCATTGCTTGCCTCAGTGATTGTAATAGATTATTATTGACTCAAACTGGGCTTTTGTCTCTCCCACATGGCACTAGAATTGGCTGGCACTTTTTTTAAAAAATGAATTATTTGCCAATAATAGAAATGGAAAGAAGTTTTGAAGAGTGGGAAGACTCAGGAACTTAGGGCTTGCATTCCCACAAGGCAACTAGCTGAAGCCGAGTGAAGCCGAGTGGTGGCTGCTCTCTGCAGACCAGTGTTTCTGAGTTGGGGATAATTTCACCCTCCAGGGGGCATTTGCCAGGATCTGGAAACATTTTAGGTCGTCACAGCTGGGGGGATACCTACTGGCATCCTGTGGGTAGAAGCCAGGGACGCTGCTCACACCCTATGAAGACCAGGTCGGCACACCAACTCTCCCAGCAAAGAGGGTCCGGCTTCAATTGTTGGCAGTGCGGAAATTTCGAGGCTCTGCGATAGACGGGTGTGTGTGTCCGGTTTGCCATAGTCCCCACCACTCCCTATTGTTGCCCAGAGAGGGAAGCCAAGTGTAACTTGCCTTTTGTCATCTTACCCACAGTGCCTCCATGAGTTTTCCTTATTGTCCCGGCCCCGTCTTCAAAGGTATTCCTGCCTTTGATTTCCTAGCCGGCTCCTGTGTGTGTCCACCCACTCCTCACACTGCAGGAGGGTCCTCTTCCTATGATTACGTGAGACCTTAGTGAAACACTCATCGCTCGGGACAGACTTTCTCTCCATCACTGTTCCCTGCTGCTTTTGCAGAGGCCTGCCCAGCCTCTCCTACAGATACTTGTGGCTTTCTGAGGTTGTACCTTTGAAGGGAAGAGACAAGCCCTCCCCTCAACAAATCAAGTTTCATCAAACCAGAGAAATCTCTCTACTTGTAAGGGGCTCATGGGACTAGACTGGGCCCCACCAGATTGTCTCCCAGCAGGTGACCCTGGGGCCCCACTGGCCAGGATTGAGTCACATGGTTATACCTGGCTGCAAAGGAAGTTGGGAAAGGGGCGTCTGGCATTTGCAGCCTCCACCACAGCCTCTAAGGACTTGACCGGAAGGAGGAAGATGGAGGGAGGAGGTGGCTGAGGGAGGCACAATGTTTGAAGGTAGGCTCTTCCTTTGCTCTTTGTCCAAATCATCTTCTTCAATTTGTAATGCAATGTTGACTCATTTACCTCTTTGTTGTCTGTCTCCCCCCAAAAACTGGTCTTTCTCTGTGGAAGCTTCCTAGGGAGCAGTACCTGTCACTCAAGGACCTTAATATCCACCTCCCCCAAATGTAGGAGGAAAGGATGCTGAAATGTTGGTGCTAACTTGTATCAGTTAGCCTTTGCTGCATAACAAACGATTCCAAACTTAGTGGTGTAAAACAGCAAAAATGTTTTTCAAACTTTTCACAATTCTTTTGGTTAGCTGAGAAGTCTTCTGGTCTGGGGCGACTTGGCAGTGGCTGGCTAGTCTAGAATGGCCTCCCTCACAGGTCTGGGGTCATGTCTGAGATGGCTGGGCCTGTCCTCAGGTGCTTGTTCTCACAGTGGCAGAAGGGTTTCTAGAAGGAGCGGGGAATGGCAAACCCAGTACAGAAGCACTTTTCAGTCTTCTGTTTGCATCATGTTTGCTGAAGTCCCATTGGCAAGTCACGTGGCTAACCCAAGGTCCAAAGGAAGGACATATAAACGTTGCTTCTTCATGGGAGAGGCTGCAAAATACTGTGGCCATTTTTTTCCCTCAATGGGGTCTTTATTTAGCACACATTTCTGTGAGGCAGAACACTGTTTCCCAGTGGCCAAGTGATATTCACACAGATGTCCACTCTCTACTCTCATGCATGGAACGAAACACAGTTGAAAAGAGGCAAATTGCAACCACTCAAGCATCCGGAAACTGAGGACATGGAAATCTCCCATTCTTGGAGAATTGTACTATAGGAACCAAGAATTCAGAGGAAACATTCATCCTGCTTCCCATCACTTCCCCTCCACTCAAATTTTCCAGTTTGGGGAAAATCCATTTTATGCCCAAAAGTTTTCTCGTCTCAACATTCCAAAGTCACTATTGTTGACAACTAAACCAAACTTCTCACGAAATGCAACCATATTTATCTGTCAGAGAAAAGCCATCCTTTCAGACACCTTGACCACCTTTTCATCACAATCTGTAGGCATCTGTCAAAATGTACTGTACCTTATAAATATGTATAATGCCAGTTCTCATATTTTGTGCCAGGAGAGAGTATCAATGCTACAATTAATTAGTCTAATTTGCATTCAAGACTATACATAATTAATTTCTTCATTAAAAGCTTTCAACATTTCTTTGCGGAAAGTGCAAAAGATCATCGATGAGGTTTGAAGAAGCAATTAGTAATAAAATATGTCAATGCTGGGATGGGAGAATAGTAACAGGACAGCCCTCTGCCATTCAAAGCCAGGATGATCCTGTGACTTGGAGACACTTGTTTTTCGTCGAATCTGCTCCAGGTTGTCATTTTCAGGTAGAGACAATTCTTCCTGTTTATTCTTCCACCCCAAGCTGTTTTTCCTTTATGTGAGTGTCTACGAAGTGCCAGAGAAGAGCCCTAACCAGAGATACCTGACAGATACGTGGTTCCTGGCCTATCCTTACGGGGTTCTGATGGGCAGCCTGCCAGAAAGAGCAAGTACACTCCTCCTCGTCACACCACTACAATAACACTGATAAAAAATAATCATAATAAACATTTATTGGGTGCTCACTATTTCTCAGGCACCGCTGAAAGCTTTTTATGCATCATTTCATTTAATGCCCACAAAAGAATATTCCCAAGTCGCTACCATTATAAACCCCTGTTGCTTATGTGAGGACAGGAGTCAACATACTTCGACCCATGGGCCAAAGCCAGCCACGTTCATTCACTTACCAACAACAGCAGAGTTGGGAAGCTTTGAAAGAGAACGTGTAATCCACAAAGCAGAAAAAATTTCCCATCTGACTTTGTATGAGGTTCCTATTGCCACTATAACAAATGACCACAAGCTTGGTGGCTTAAAACAACACAAATGTATTGCCTTGGGGTTCTTGACGCCAAAAGGCTGAAAGGTGCCCCACTGGACTATGAGGAAGGTGTTGGCAGGGCTGTCTTCCTTCAGGAGGTCCAGGGAGAATCTGGGTCTTTGCCTTTTCCAGCTTCTAGAGGCCCCCACATTTCCTCACTCGTGGCCCCTTCCTCCATCTGCAAAGCCAGCAATGGCTGGTCGGGTCTCTGTACACTGCACTTTCACATTCTTCTCCTGCCTCCCTTTTTCCCTTTTAAGGACCCTTGTGATGACACTGGGCCCACCCGGATAATCCAGAATAATCTTCCCAGCTTACGATTCTTAATTGAATCAAGTCCACAAAGTCCCTTTTGCAGTGAAGCAAAACATATTCACAACTTCCAAGGATTAGGATCTAAACATAGGGGGCCACTGTTCTGCTGACCACAGGCCCTTTACAGTAAAAGTTCTTGGTTAGGAAGCTGTTTAGTTAGTTGACAGTCTTATCAGCCAGGAGCACGTATCTCCCGCAGCAAGCAACACTGTTAACTTTGCTTCGTCCCTATATTGTTTAACACAGACACAAGGAACTCTGGTGGTTTCGGTTCTCAAATGCCTAGTGGGTAGTAGGTGTTCTACTAATATTTGTCGAGTAGAGAGGTGAATGGATGGTTGGATGGATAGATAGAGAAAGGACAGCATGACTTACCCAAGACCCTATAACTAGTTAGTGGAGGAAACAGGCTTTGAATTTTGGGCTGTTTGACTCCCCACAGAAGCTGTTAATCAATTCACTGGCTCCGATGTTCCTACAGCTGACAGCTTCTTGGAGTGAAGGAAAAACAGTATTTCTTCCCTTCTATCTGCTTGCATTTATTTGCTATTTAATCTGACTATTCTCCTATTTAAATCTACAATGGACTGGGATTTTGCTGTATAACAGTCAGGAACAGAATACATTCTCAATAAACGCTGATTGTCATTACTGCTGTTCTTAGCTAATTTCTGCATTAGTTAGGGCAGAACTATCTGGCTCAAGAGATGCCATAAAACTACAAACCAGGCTGAGCTGGTGCCTCCTGTGCCCTCTGCACACCTCCCTTCTTCCTTCCCTCTGACTCTTTGGTGTACAATGTGTTGTGGCAGAAGCTCCAAAGGGAAGATGGTGGTTCCATTCCTCTTGGGAGTCTTTTAATAAATGTTTGTCCCATGGTCAATTAATAGGCATTCAAGTACCTTCTTCCTTGCTTGCTGCTACACACAACACACTTCCCCTCCAAGTGCTCACACGTGGGAGGGAAAAGAGAAGGTGGAGGTCCTGAGCTCTCCTAGAACAGCGTCACCCGCTGCTTGGTCTTTGGAAGAGTATAAATAAGCCACTTACCACTCCCGAACCTTCCTTTCCTCCTGGGTTAAAAGGTGACAATTGTATCTCATGGCGTGGACATAAAGATGCCCTCCCACCAGTCCGTGTTAAGTAGTTTTCACTGAAGTATCATATCCGGAAAGCCTGCACTTTGGCCAAATTGAGAGCCAGCAGGGATCCCAGTGGAGGATATTCTGGAACTGTAACACTCTCCATGCACTCTTTCCATTGTAAGAGAAAACACTGTAAGTGAATTCTGCAGATTCATTCTTTGCAGTGCATGGCATATGTCTGTACACATTGTACGTTCATATACACATATTACGATGCAGGTTTGGACACACAAACCAAGCGCTCTAAGGATATCTCAGGAATTTGGAGGGCTAATTTTGCCCCTAGCAGACATTTGTCTCTCTTGCCAACACCAGCTCTTACCCTGGAGTTGTGTGATACTCGGCTGACCGTGCACTCCTGCCAAGTTCACGTGCCTTTGCCCCAGAGACAAGGGCTCTCCACAGGACCTTTCTAGCCCGTCCAACTATAAAAAAAAAAAAAATCCCTGATAACTATTTGAATGGAAATAGACACACCATCTTTGCATATCAGGGAGGTGTTTTGCAGAGTTGAGTCATTCAGAGGGCAACATCTGGCTTCAGGCAGACCTCGCTTAGCTAGCTCAGCATAGCTGTGGCCCAGCCCTAGGACAGTGCCCAGCCCTAGAACAGAGGAGACACTCAGCAAAAATCTGTTGAATGGATGGATAGATGAATAAGTGGGCGGATAGATTCCTTCAAAGCAGGAGCTAATGTGACATTTAGAACAAATGAAATTGAGAAAACTACAGATTCAGGATTTTATGCATAAAGAAGTTGGGGGATAAATGTGACCCTTGGTAAGATTTCTGGGAATCTCGTGCAGCAGAATTGAAGAACAAGGAAGGTCTGGGGACGCCTGGGTGGTTCAGTCGGTGAAGCGTCTGCCTTTGTTTCAGGTCATGATCCCAGGCTCCTGGGATCGAGCTCCCCATCGGGCCCCCTGCTCAGCAGGGAGCCTGCTTCTCCTCCCTCCGCTGCTCCCCCTGCTTGTGCACTCGCTCTCTCTCTCTGTCAAATAAACAAATAAAATCTTAAAAAAAAAAAAAAACAGAACAGGAAAGTTCTGGTAAAAGGGCAGATGCAAGTCCACAGTTTGAGGCCACGCTTTTCACAAAATCTCAGATGGTTTGACGGACAGCCTTAAGAGACTCCTTCATCTCCTTTGTAGCTATGAAGATTACAGGGCTCTGTCCAAAGCACCAAGGCTTCTGCCCTGGCTAGTAGTGAGCCTGCCTTCCAAATGCCTTTAGCCACTCTTCATAAGAACTTGTGCCCCAAGGGTTCCAAAGGATGTGGGGTGTTGTTAGCCACTCTGTCAAGAAGACTCTCCCTCTACAAACATGGTGGAAGCCTGGTGCTTGAGCTGGTGGAGAGGGATACAGAGAAGCAGCAAGCTCTGGGGCCAGACTGAATCCCGGGCAGCCTTCCCTTCGACATGTCTCTGGCCTTTCTGCATGTCAGGTCCCTCCCCCGTGGACCCAGGGACAGACTCGCTCATGTATTGCCTGGCCTGGTTCATGCCGCCTGGCACAGGGAACGTGCATATTGGGAAAAGAGATGATCAAGAGATGGTCCCCTCCCTGGGGACAATTTAGAAAAGTTTGATTGTTTATTTACACAAATGGGATTCCATTTGTAAAGTTTTGCCAAGTTAAATAATCTACACGAAAAGCTTTTAAAAAATAACAAATAGGAACATCACAATAAGTGGTGGGGTGGGACCAGGAGGTGACCTTCCAGTGATGTCTAGAGTACACAAGAAAACCCAAACCGCAGCCGCACCCCACCCCCGCCATTCCTAAATAAAACAACAAATAGCCACAAGCCACATAAAACTGAGAAGTAATTAGCTCAAGTCCCTGCTCAGTCGGAAGAATGTTCCAGAAATAATCCCCCGGCAACAGCTTCTCCACTGAAGAGAGAGATTATTTGGTGGGAACTGAAAACCAGCTCAGGATCCCTGTGGCCCCCAACCCATACACCTTATTCTCTTTGCCCTTGGAAACAGTGGGGAAGTATTCCCAAAGCATACACTGCTCAGACTTTGTTTTAACAATTAATTTGCAGCCCAAACACAACAGAATGTGTGATTTCAGAATTTGGGGATCACTGAGTAGACCAAAGGAGATGGGGAATAATTCTCAATGTTGCATAATCATGATGTTCCAATTTGACAAAAAGCCAACTTAAACAATAAAGGGATTTATTCATTGGCTCAGAATATGAGAAGTCAAGAGCTAAGTTAGTTTCAGGCGAGGCTTGATCCAGTGACTCATGCCATATCACCGAGGACTTTATTTCTCTCGACCTCTTCTTTTCTTCATTCTGCAGTGTAAGCTTGTCCCCAGGCTGTACCTAGCAACAGCTAGCAGCTCCAGTCTTCCCCTCTTTGGTACCAAAATGGTGCGCTCAGCTTTAAACGCCGTATACTGACACTCTCCCTATCCTTACACTCCAGCACAAGGGAGCTTTATTTTCCCAGAAGCACCAATCAATATCACTTCATATCAGATTTTTAAAATAATATTTTTTTATTTAAAATAGTTTCAGATTTACAGAAAAAATTGCAAAGATACTACAGGGAGTTCTCATATACCCCAGTCTGTTTCTTCTATTATGAGTATCTTAAATGAGAGTGGTACATTTGTCGCAATTAATAACCAATATCGATACATCATCATTAACTAAAGTTTAAAGTTTATTCAGATTTCCCTAGCTTTTACCTAATGTTCTTTTTCTGGCCCCGGATCCCATCCAGAACACGACATGACATTTAGTATCATGTCTTCTTAGGCTCCTCTTGGCTGTGACAGCTTCTCAGACTCTCCTCGATTTCCGTGACCTTGACAATTTGGAGGAGCGCCGCTCTGGTAGACTATCCCTCAATTCGGATTTGTCTGATATTTTCTCATGAATATCCTGGGGCCACGGGTGTGGGGGAAGAAGACCCCAGAGGTAATCCCAACTTTGTCAAGGATATATACTATCGATGTGATTTATCATCATCGATGCTAACCGAGGTCACCTGCCTGAGGCCAAGTTTGCCAAGGTTCTCTGCTGTAAAGTCACTCTTTTCCCCCCATTATGTGCTCTTTGGAAGGAAGTCACAAGCTGGGGTTGTGCTCCACCTCACCGAGGATGCAGTATCTACATAAATGATTTGAAATTTTTCTGCATGGGAGATTTGTTCATTTTTACTTATTTATTCATTATCCCACCACTCATTTATATCAGTATGGATCACACTTATTTTATACTTTGCAGTATCATTCAGCACTACTTGATTTTTTGCTCAAATTGTCCCAGCCTAAGCAACTGAGAGCTTTTCCAGTTGGTGCTTATGTGTCCTTTACATGCCTCCATTACTGTGGGTGGGCTCTTTTATTGGTCCCTCACTTTCTGGCACTCCAAGATGCTTCAGACTCGTCTTCTCTATTCCCTGCCCCAAGTCTGAGATCAGCCATTTCTCCATGGAGACCCTTTTTTGGAGAATGATATTAGAAACAAAGATCTGGCCTCTAGGTGTACTTACTGCTACTGGAGTGTCCTCCATTCTAGGTCCTTCCATCTGACAGAGCAAGGAAGGGTAGGTGCTCTTCATATCTTTTTGTCATGGATTTGGTGATGCGCTCATCCACTGAGCCAATCTCTGGGGCCTGGGGGTGGAACATGACGACTGGTTTTAGCCAATCAGAACCCATCCTGAAGCAGTCATTGGGATACCTCTTGACTCAAGATTCTGGGCTAAGAATAGAGGAGGTGTGGTTTCCCCAAGAATGCTTGAGGTACTGATAAGGAAGAGGGGAAATTGATGTTCATCCATCACCATGGCGGGGCCGGTGGGGGGGCAACAAATAACAGACACCAGGAAGAACAACATAATCTCTTGAGTCGTGACATCCTATGAGTGCCCTTTCCTTTGGACTAAGTAACTCAGGAAGATGACAAATTCCTTGAGCATCTCTTCCCGAAGTCACATGTGCATTAATGAAATATTTTTAATCTTGTCCTTCAAACCAACTGGCTTGTCTCCTAATAGATTCCAATTAAATCCTTCTTTTAAATTACATTGTTGTTAAAGACTTTGCTATCTTCACATGATGATCCCCCCGCCCGTTTTGGCCCCGATCCTCTCAAAATTGCCTTGCCACCCCCTTTTCTATTAAAAAATGGAAAATTGCACCATCTACCTAATTAGTCAAATTTGAATTGTATGTGGCTATCACAGCCCAATGGTTGAATTTCAGACACCATTTGAAAAGATATGGTAGAAATGTCACTGTTGATTTCCTCCCACACTCCAGTGGTACTATTCAATTACAAAAGGAATAATTTGGCTTTCTGTCTTTGTGATGCTCTAGCAATATGCTATTAACCTTTATTGATTTTTGCTTAAATATATTCAAGATGGGTACATTTTTGCAAATCTTATGCGCTGGTATTTAAACAGAAATATTTCATTAAATGGATTTTCATTTTAAATGAAACTTGCCAAATGATTATAAATGACAGGGGATGGGTTTTGAACTTGAACGAGATGTTGTGCAGAGGTTCTAGGAGGAGGGTTTCTGGGCTACCTCAGGGGCCGGGGCAGCCAGAGGAGGTTTTTGAGGGGAATACGTGTGGCAGGGAAGGAAGGGTTCTTGCCTTGATGTGCATCTGGGCCAGTGAACTTAAAAACAGGTCCCTCTCAGGCTCTTGTGGGTCTCGTGACCAGCACAGATGAGGAGTGTGGAACTGGCTGGCACCATCAAAGATGATGATAATGATGCATATTGCCATCTACCTATTATCATTCACTTGTGTCTGTTGTATGTTTTCACTATGAATAGTTTCAGAAGAAATGTCTACAATTTGGGGCGCCTGGGTGGCTCAGTCGGTTAAGAGGCTGACTCTTGATCTCAGCTCAGGTCACGATCTCAGGGTTGCAATTTCAAGACCCACGTTGGGCTCCATGCTGGGTGTGGTACCTACTTAAAAAAAAATGTCTACAATTTGAGGGAACCTCACGAAAGTACCATCTGCTGTACCTACTTAACTAGAAACACGGGGGATGCAGCCCTCTTGGGGTGTGACCTCCTCTCCCCCTCCCCCACCCCCAGGGCCTTCATTTACAATTTACAAAGAGTCCTCTACCTTTTGAATGTGTGTGTGTGTGTGTGTGTGTGATATGTCTTCTGTGATATTTAGGAAACGTTTACCAAAGAAACTTCATCAAACAGGGCATGGAGAGAACACAGTAAAAGGAATTTTAAACACGGTGGGGGGGGGGCGCATTTATAGGGAAAATTCCAAACACCAGGTGACCCACCCTTTTTGGTTTGTCCTTGGAATCCATTAGGTATGAACAAGAACTGGGCGGTGGGAAAAAGGCTTGCTTTCCAAATTGCTTTAGAATATGCACAACTTGAGGAAATAGTAGAAGTTGGAAGTCACAAGGGCACAGTCCTGGACCACGGACGGCTTTCAGCGCTTGCCAAGAAAGCTGAGTTTTCTGTAGGTATGGACACAAGTGAGTCCTCCTTTATGGGGCAAATCATATTTATCCTTGCTTGATGGGTTTTATTCAATCTAAAAACCTTTGCCTTTCTGAGGGCCGATTTGACCTACGCAGTGAGCCTGGGGCTGGCCGGAGTGGAGCATGTACGGATTACCGGGCCACGATCACTATAATGAAATGGCTCC
>NC_138378.1:5561414-5593109 GCF_054177405.1 Leptonychotes weddellii
CTGCAGGTCTGAGCCTGTGCCTCCAAATTCATCCCTTTGTAGTGTTCCCAAACAAAACACAAGAAGCCACTTAAATTTGAATTTCAGATAAATGATGGATCATTTTTTTTAAGCATAAGCCTGTCCCCTGCACTATTTGGGGCATACTTACACTGAAGATTTTGGCATAATAAACTTGGAATTTAGTATAAGAACTTCAGAATTTTGGTTGAGTAATTTTAGAATCATGTTTTAGTGTAAGACTGTTCCATGTAATATTTGGGGCATCCTTATACTCAAAACTTATTTGTTGTCGGTCTGCAGTTCAAAGTCACTGGGTGCCCTGTGTTTTCGTTTTCAAGTCTGACAATTACAAGCGCCACGTGGAGAAGAGGCTTCCACCGTGCGCTGCGCTCTCAGCCCCACATGCACGCAGGGGGAGAGAGAGCCATGGCCAGGCCCCCCAGGGTTGTGGCATCTCCGCTCCGGGAAGCTCCCTTTGTTCCAAGTCAGGCCGACTTTAAGCGCCTGCTTTGTGCTGTATCCAGGGCTGGGCCTGCAGAGTCAAGGTGTCCTTCCAAAGTCACCCCACCACAGACAGAGAGGCTGGGAACAAACTTCTCCGTGCTAAGGATCTGCAACCTTTTCTGTAAAGGGCCAGATTGTAAATACTGAAGGCCATATGGTCTGGGTCATAATAACGCAACTCTGCCCTTATGGCAGGAAAACAGCCATGGGCAATCCATGAGCAAAGGGGTGAGGCTGGCTTCCGGAAAAATGTTTTTCCAAAAACAGGCAGAGGGCAGGATTTGGTCCTTGGGCCATTGTTTCAGCACCCGGCTCTAAGGACCCAGGGTCAGGCTGTGTGCCACGGGGTGCTTGAAGTCCTAACAAAAACTAATGTGGAGGGGGAGGGAAACCTCACATGGCTTTTTAAGGCACGAGGTATGTTATCCCAGACGCAGGAGTGCTTCCTACACAAGGACCCTGTGGTACAAGCCAATAAAGAGCAGTGGTGGAAGCAGGGCAGTTCAAATTCCAGTTCTCCTGTTTTCTAGCTGTGTGACCCTGAGGAAGTCCCTTAGCGCCTCTGAGTCAGTTTCCTCATTTGTTAAATAGTGCTGATGACAATATTACTACTAATAATACCAATTCCTACTTCGGGGCGCCTGGGCGGCTCAGTCAGTTAAGCATCTGCCTCCGGATTTCAGCTCAAGTTATGATCTCAGGGTTGTGGGATCGAGCCCCGTCTCGGGCTCTGCGTTGGGCGTGGAGCCTGCTTAAGATTCTCTCTCTCTCCCTCTCCCTCTGCCCCTCCCCCCCTCTGTATAATAGTAATGATAATTATCATTATTCCTACTTTAAAGGGTTATTGTTAGGATTATCTTTATTTGCAAATAGAAAGAGCTTTTTTTTTTTTTTTTAAAGATCTTATTTATTTGACAGAGACACAGCAAGAGAGGGAACACAAGCAGGGGGAGTGGGAAAGGGAGGAGCAGGCCTCCCGCCGAGCAGGGAGCCCGATGTGGGGCTCGATCCCAGGACCCTGGGATCATGACCTGAGCCGAAGACAGACGCTTAACGACTGAGCCACCCAGGCATCCCTGCAAATAGAAACAGCTTTAAAGAATATCTGGTCTCTATATATTTAATTTTCTCAACCTGCCCTGCAGCTAAGGAAGGAGGGAGAAGCTCAGAGACTGGCCATCTGATTCTCTGAGCTCCTGAGTGTTCATTTGGGGTCTGCGAAAGTGGTCCCTGGGGTCCTGTGCAGCTGGGGCGGGAGCGCGGGGAGGGGCTGGGTGAGTAGTGAGGGCAGAGGGGAAATGAATGCCACCTCCCTGCTCCAGGGGGCCTTGCTTCCCCCCCCCAACACACATACACACACACACACACACACACACACACACAGGCTGGCTTCCCAGTTCCCTGTTCCCCGGACACCAGCCAGGCTCGCTCCCTCCTCCGGGTCTGCCCTCTTGCTACGGGTCTGCCCTCTTGCTACGGGTCTGCTCTCTTGCTACGGTTCTGCCAGGAAGGCTTTTCTCCAGAAATCCCCACGCACACTGCTTCACTTCCTTCTTGCTTCCTCTCACACTGAACCCAGACCACCCGGACCACCCAACCCAAGCAGCTCCCACTCATCACCGTCGTCCGGCTGACCAGTGCCATCCCTGGGTGCAGCTCTCACCACCCGCAGTTACCCTACGGATGGGGCTGTTCACCTGCCTATTGTCTGATGTTGTTACCAGAATGCAAGCACCCTGAGCACAGGGACCTCGTCGAAGTGTCACGGGACCTAGCTCAGCGCCTGGCATGACGTGGGCACTCAGTAAATATTCCCACAAAGAATGAATAGCTAAACGTGAGGGGAGGCAGAAGCCCGGAGCTGGAGTTGGATTCCCGGCCGCTCGGCTGCCGCATGTCTGGCTGGGAAGCGGCGGGCACACGGCCTCATGTCTCTGAGCTCCAGATCCCACCCCGCTTGGCTTCCGGTAAGAACTGGATGCTGGACAGAACACGAGTGGCGATGATCTGAGGACCGTGAACAAAAGCAGGCAGAAACTGGAGGGGCACACAGTGAGTCTCCTATTTTTTTATAGTTTGGGGTCAGTCCTCGTCTTTGCTGTCCAAGGGATGGAGAGCTGGGATAGAAAACCTTCTCACGGTTATAAAAATGCACTGAGTTCTTAGTAAGTCTGAACCATTTTTTTCATGCATTATCTCAATTCTTCCAAAACCTCTATGAGGAAGAGCCTGTGATCATCCCCAGGCGTGGAGGGGTGAGTGACTTGCCTTAGGCCCTTTTCACTGGGTGGGCCTGGGACGTGAGCTCAGGCAGGCCAGCTTAACAGGAGTACTAAGTCCTAAGTACCTCGGAGCCCTCTCTCAGCACTAGACTTCGCAGTTTGGAGGGGACCCGACTGGCCAGTGCATTCCTCACAGGGACTTAAACAGCCCCTCTGTCTCCAGCAGGAGAGAATCAGGCATCCTGGATGCACGGAGGCAGCAGCTCGGGAGGGCTGATTTTGCAAACTCAGCAAGCCGGGAGGCTGGGCAGCATCTGAGTCAGAGCGGCGGCGGCCCGACCGGCAGGGCAGCGCGGCTGAGGACCCGCAGCGGGAGGCCCGTGCGCCGCGCCCTGTCTGCACCCCTGGGTGGGGTCCCTGGCCAGACCGGCTGCTCTCCTGGCCGGGCCGCACCTGGAGACACAGGCCAGGCGGATTCCTGCGAGCAAATGTCGAGGAGCCGAGAGAGGGATGCACGGCCCTTCTCTGCTCTCCTGCATTGGGGCAGGCCGGCCGCGCAGGGCAGGAGGGACCCCGCGGCCCTGGAGTGGGAGCCCTGAAGTCACAGCAGCCTCCTCGCCAACTTCTACTCTGCTACTTCCAACATCTGGGCCCTTGGACACATCCCTTCACCTTTCGAAGCCTCATTATCTATTTGGGGCATCTGTACCGTGGGACAGAAGCCCCGAGAGGCCCTCCTTGGGTGCCATCCGAGGTGGCGTGCTCACAGTACCCAGCAAGTGGACAGCTCCCCGGCGCCATCCCAGGGCACAGTCGCTTCCTCCCCGCCCCTGCCTCCCTTGACTTCTTGGGCATGGAACACCCAGGGTGGTAACTCCCGAGAGAGTGTGGCTCTCCTGGACGGGGGGACCCGGGGTCCGTCCAGGACGCTTCCCTGCGGCCCCACAGTCCACGAGGAGGACGCTGCCCTCTGCGTGCAGCGAGAGGAAGAAGGTGAGAGAGAGCCACCCGCTTGGAAGCCTGCACCCTGAAGTGACCCTTCTCACCGCTGCTCCTGCCTCACTGGGGAGGGTCAGTCTCTGACAACAGCTGTGGGCTCACTGGGCCGCAGGAACCAGTACCTTCTCTGCCGCAGGACCTCCCTCCCTCGCGCCCTGCCTTCCGTGAAGTGTTACCGAGTGCCCACAGCGTGGTAGGTGCCGGGGACCCAGCGTCACCTTGAACCAGACGGGGTCCCTGCCCTCACAGGGCCTCGGGGCTTATTGATTGGTGCCTAAAACTTTCTCCTGGGCTTTGAGGGTCCCTCAGGGCTGAGTGGAGAGTGTCCTTGGACCATGAGTGATGTGTCCTGTGAGCCCAGGAGTGGGGTGGTGACCTGGGAGACTAGCTCTGAACCCTAACTCCACCCCTCAACTCTCCTCTGTAGGGATTTGGCCACGTTTTCTGCTTTCTTGGCACTTTCGGTTTCCAGGCGGCACACACAGGTTTGGGACAACCTACCTGTCCCATCATTTCATAGGTACATAGAGAGAATGTATGCAAAGCTCTCAGTACATTGCCCACCTTTGTCGTTCTTGCTGAGTCCTGAAACATAAACAGGGGAATGGGGCCAAATGAGATGACGCTGAGCGGGGCACAGAGGGGCCCGCGCTCCGGGGTCTTGGGGGCGAGGCCGGTTCCTGGACGCCCTCCATCCAGCACCGTGGCCCCATGAGTATCAGTGCTGACGGGGGGTGGGGGGGCGTCTTTCCTGGCAGCCGTACTGCTGCTCTCCCACCCAAAGTCCGCCCAAGAGAACCGCAACGCAGAGGGGGAGGCCGGCTGCAAAGGACGCGGGCAGCCAGCCTGGGGCTATCAGAGGCTGTCCCAAATCGGGGTGTCATGCCGAGCGAGAGCCCTGTGCTCACCATCTGCACAGACCACAGCGGGCCAGGAGGGCAGCAGCCCATAGGGACGTTTTTTTAGTGACCGTGGACACCAAGTGCAGTGGGGACCATCACTGCAGTGAGCAACCAGCCCTTCCCAAAGGCGCCCCAGGGTCGCGCAGTGGCTCAGCACAGTGACTTTGGCAGCTGGCCGCCTCTGAGGACGCGCGGGTCACCGGAGTGGAAGCCAGGCTGCCCTCGGAGGGACATCGGAGGGAAAGCAGACATTTGATCTAAATGAAGGCTGAAGCCCCTCCGGAAATGGGGCACAGCAAACCCACACCTGAAGTGTTTAAAGAAACATCTCTCCTAGCCTCCTGAGCTGTTTCTGTGTTTTATCTTTTCGAAACAACAACGACAAAAACCTGCACAAATATCTGCTACTGTACACACAATAAAGTCTCAAACCCAGTACAAAAGGTTATAGGGGGAAATGTCAGTCCCTCTCCATCCCTGAGCCCCCCAGGGTCTCCACTCCCTTCCCCGGAGACAAACCAACCCTGTGGCTGAGTTCTAGGACAAGCCTCTTGAGATCGCTTCTGTTTCTTACAGATCCATGCGTTTATATTCTCTTTTCCCATGGTACAAAGGGCTGCGTCTTGTCCACACCATTCTGCGCTTTGCTTTTGTGCTTGATACATCTCAGCAATCTTTCCCAATCAGTACAGAGAGAACGTCCCCGTCCTTTTTTAGAACAGCATAGCACGGCACTGTGCAGATGCCCATCATTGTGACCTAATTTCAGCACGCTAATGGACATTTGGGTTGTTCCTATCCACTTGCTATTAAAAGTCATGCTACCGTGAATAACCTTGCATGTTTGATTGTCACGCCTGCTTCTGGGGACATCTGAAGGGTGCTCTGGCTGGGTCTAGGGAAAAGTATTCTCTAGACATCTGCAGAGAGATGTCGATGCAGAAACAGACGTTGCCAAACTACCCACCAAAGCTGTTGACTTAAGCAACTCCCAGCCAGTTGCTGCAGGTGCCTCTTTAAAGGAGTTTTCCTCGGGCAGCCAGGATGGGTAACCTCCCTGGAGGATCCCGTATCGCGACGTACTGAAGCCAGGCAGTGAAAAGGCAGGGCTCCATGATCTTCACAGTCAGTCCCTCTTCTCAATCCCTGTCCCAGCTCTGCCACTTACAGCTGATGCGAACGTGGACATGCTGCTTCCTTAGCTTTACTTAGCTTTTTGGGGCCTCCGTTTCCGCATCTGTAAGATGGGAACATGATACAGCTGCTGCGTGCAGTGGTGAGGCCGAGATGAGGGAGTCCAGGTGGTTGGCAGAGCCTGGGCTCAGATGTCAGTTAAGTATTGTCGTTGTTAATAGGGTTATGCGCACAATCTCAGGATTCTGTGTCAGGTACCCGGCACGTCACCCATTATCACTTTTACCTCGAGCTTGTTTTCTGACGTATGTGAACAGCTAATGACTAAATTCGACTTGGTGATATGGGGGGTGGGGAGGTTGTGGATTATAGTGATGATTGTCCAGGGAAGACATCAGGTGGCAGAACTGGGGTGCGGCTTCTACCTCCGGTTCCTCATCCCCAAAATGGGGACAAAAAGACTTATCTCCTTCCCCTGTGAACACCGACTCACGCCTAATGTTTTGCTTCAACGTCCGTTTCTCAGGAGGCCTCCCCACCCTCTCCCCGCCCCTCTGGCCTGACTCAAGTTGGACCTCTGACCAGCCCATACCATCTCCTTCTAAGTTAAATGGAGAGTTACCTCCTACTGGAGATTAATAGGATAAATATTCTAAATTTAGCCCACATCTCATCATCATCCCCTCTTCCTGTACATTGCAGTGTTTGGTGTACAGGCTCCTAAAATTCAGTCATTTCTCTCTTATGATGACACACCACAAACACGATGCATTTTAGGAACATTTTCTTGCACACACTGATGCTGGACCCAACTTAATTACCCAAGGCACCTTTGCCCCTTGTAAAGCCTCATGAATGTGGATGCTGCTATTTTTAAAACTGTGTTTACTTTCAGTCATAACCCCAAAGCCCTTTTCTTCTAGTGGGTTGCTGCAAAGGTATTGAAAGAGTAAGGATAGGGCTGTCACCTGAAAGTCAGCCGATTTCCTGCACAGAACCTTGCAACACAAAGTAGCATCAGTTCGTGGGGATCCCAAGTTGTCTGGGTTCCGTGAATTGCCTTCCATGCCCATCAACTGGGAAACCACTGAGTGAGTCCCAAACATGATTTCCAACAGTCACACCTTGTTTTTGGCTGTGTCTGCACATGCAGATGGGGGTGACGGAATGCCTCACACCCCCTCACTTGTTTTGGCATTCTGTATAGCCTCAACAAAAAAATATTTTAAGAAAACCATTTAAAGAGCTACAAGTTGCCTTTTCTGATTCTTCTTGGCATTGGTTATATTTACATGATACTCCCATCTGTTTTCCCATGGCAGATTCTCTGTCTGGCAGTAGAATTACTTTTGCCAGACAAATTAATTTCCTTCACTTCCCACTTTAGTTACAAATTTCTATCACAGGGACTAAATCAGTGTGCGATGATCTCTCAGGTTATATCAGAGGGTGGAATTTGAACAGTGAAGTCCCCACCATACAAGGAAAAACTGTTTGAGATGAGAAAAACAGGGAGAAATGATCAAAACTGAAAGACAGGCCATGACTTGCACCACTCAGGATTTTGTCACTGACCAGTTATTGATGGATTCTGACCCCAGCGGGGAGAAAATGAACTCAGTTCATCTGATGGGGGAAATGCTCAGGTGGCCAGCCTCCAAGATGGCTCCCAGGGATCCTTGCCTCCCGTAAGGTCCCCCTCACACAGAATCATGACTGGCTTATGTGACCAGGGTAGAATACAGTGGGAGTTTGTGACTTCCAAGGCGAGGTCATAAGAGGCATTATGGCTTTACCTTATTCTCTCCGATCACTTGGTCTGGGAGAAACCAGCTGCCATGTTGTGAGGTCACACAAACATCTCCATGGAGACACCACGGAGAGAAACTGAGGGCTCTTGCCAAGAGCCAACACCAACTTGGCAGCCATGAGACTGTGCCACCTGAGAAACGGATTCTCCTGCAGCCCCAATCAAACCTTCAGATGATGCAGCCCCGGCTGACATCATGACTGAAACCATGTGACAGATTCTCAGCCAGGACCACCCAGCTAAGCTGCTACCAAGTTCTTGACCCCGAAAAACTGTGTGAGATCCTAAATATTAATTGTTGACCCAAGCCACTAAGTTTTGGGGTAATTTGTTATACAGCAATAGGTGACTAACACAGAGCCTTGGTTATTAAATTATGAGACTTTTTCTGAATCATAGACAAGTCTTAGTGGGTACAGGAGAGCTGGAAGGGACAGTGAAGGAGGGGTAAAATGTGAAAAAAAAATAGACACTTTTGCTCGGTTTCAATCTTACAAATAACAGCAATTACTGAGAGCTAGCCTATTTTGGCACCTTTTTATCCATCTACTTCCTTGCTCTTTTTCCTGCCTGTCTCCACTTCGAAACTTTGTATTCACTGTTCCTCCACCTGGAACAGTCTCCCCAGATCTTCACATGGCTCCTTCCCTCCCACCATTCAGGTTCAGCTCACATGGTGCTTTCTTCCCTGACCACCCTTGCCACCCCTTCCCACTCCGGTTACCCTCACTGCCTCTGGGCTCCGTTCATTAGCTTAATACACCTGTCCTCACCACCGATGGCACCACCATGGGGGCAGCATCCTAATCTCTCCTGCCCACTGCCCTGAACCCTGCCTGGCACATTATTTTATGTAATCTTCCCAAGAGCCTGAGGGTCAGTCCCATGATTATTCCTTTTTACAAGTAAAAAATCTGAGGTTGGTCATACAGCTGGTAAACATTAGAGTCGGGACTCCAGTCTTGGCCTGTCCGCCTTGATGCTCAACCGGCATGCTGGGTGTTCAGGGGCCATTCAGACGGGGCGTGCTGGGGAAGTGAAGGCACTGTGGGGCAGGCTGTGTCTGGGATTCACGGGGCAAGGTGTAGGGATGGGGTGAGGTGGGCTGGCATGATGGAAATTAAGAATCCGTGGTGGTTTTTTTGTTGGCCCTTCTACAAATTTCAAAATTCCTAAATCTATGCCTTAGAACACTTTCAGTTTTAAAGACCTAAAATGATGGGGTTTTTTTATACACTAAACCCCAGGAAATACAGTAGGTGTCAGTAAATGTACATTCATTCAGTCATTAACTGTCTACTGTGTGCCAGACATAATTCCAGGCACAGGAGACCCATCAATAACAAAAGAGATGAAACTTCCTGCCCTCATTTACATTTCCTGTCTTGCCTTTGAGTGAGGGAAAATGGCAGAACAATGAGTAACCAAATAAAACAAGTAACCATATAACAGAAATAGTAACAGCTTTCAAAAACCATTGAGGATGAAGCCAGAAAGGCTCAGCGGTAGAAATCTCCAGGAGACACTTCCTTTAGGTGATGTGATTGGGGAGGTTTTTTGCCATAAAGCTTTAACCTGGGAAACAGGGACTAGCAGTCATAGGAGACAGAAGGCCCAGAATGTGTGCAAATGCCCTGAGGTGGTAGAGAGTTAGACCTGCTAAGGGGTATAACGGAGGTCAGCATGACGAGACTAAAGCCAGCAAACCCGAGTTGGCCGGAGAGGAGGTCAGACAGGTGGACAGGCACAGACCATGTCATCTTCTGTAAGGATAAGGCAAGGACTTGGGATTTTATTTCAAACGTCCAAGGATGCCATTGGAAGGTTAGGGTATAGATATGATTCTTTTTTGAATTAATAGACTTTTCTAGAGCAGTTTCAGGCTTTTAGAAAAGTTGAACAGAAAGTTCAACAGAGAGTTTCCATGTACCCCTTCCTCCCCCCACCTAGGCTCCCCTATTTTTACCATCTTGCAATAGTGAGCTACATTGGTTACAACTGATGAACCAATCCTGATACATCATTGTTAACTCGAGTCTGCATTGTACCTTAGGGTTCAGTCTTGGTGGTGTCCATTCTATGGGTCTTGACAAATGTATAATGACACCCATGCATCTTTACAGTATCATACAAAGCAGCTTCACTGTCCCCCTGCCGATCCCCTGTGTGCCACCTACTCACCCTTCTCATCGCTCCCCTGCCCCCAAGCCCCGGCAACCACTAATCTCATTGTCTCTGTATTTTGCCTTTTCCAAAATGTCCTATAGTTGGAGTCATACAGCAAGTCACCTTTTCAGACTGACTTCTTTCACTTAGCAATATGCACTCGAGGTCCCTTGCCATGGCCTGGTAGCTCTTTTTTTTTTTTTTTTTTTTTTTTGCTAAATTATTCCACCATCTGGCTGTACCATAGCTTGTTTATCCATTTGACCCTGCTGCGTGAGAATTAGGGGATCGATTGACTGGTTGCCACACCTGTGAGGAAGTGGAGGGAGTAGGATGGGCAGAGGGAGAAGCCCAACGTCCACGCTTGCTCCTGATCCCTTAGGCAGCTGGCCCACACCGCTGCCCTCCCCTGGTCCCCACAAGCCATCCACTGACTGGATACAGCCCCTAACCGATGGCGATCCGTCTGCAAGCCCAGGTTCTCACAGCCTCTCCTGAGGATGTCAGAAGCCCGACTTCACATGAGCCCCCATGGAATGACAACACAATGAGAATAAAAATACAAAGGGGGCTCTTTATGATGAAACTGTCCTCAAAACCATTGCCACATTCGAAAATAACAATCAGTCAATTTTTCCGCACTCGTTCCCAACCCAACCCACAATCATGTCTTGCTGGAAACCCTGAAGACAGGACTTTGAAGATCCCTCTCCGGCTCTGGAGGGTGATTCAGAGTTGGGTTTGGTGACTGTGTGTGAGCATGTTTTCAGACAGGCCACCAGAAGCTCTGCATTGTTTTAGAATCCCTTCAAACACAGGCCATAAATCATACTCATCCAAGATGCACTGTGGGGAAAGGCGCAACCCAATGGGGGTTGCGCTCTTGGCGCTCAGCGGCTCTCCTCACAGTGTTTTAGATCAAGGGCAGCAGGCGGGATGGGGGGGGCGATGGGGAAGATTCCCCCCTGCTTTTCCATTGCTCAACCCATTCTGTCAGCTTGGGTGTTTGCCACCCAGGCTGGGAAGCAGAGCAGGAACGGACTGACTGGCAGACAACAGACTCAGAGTAGAGGAAGCAGGGAGGGGCTGCCCCAAATGTCAAGGCTCCGGGTGTGCAGACTGTGAAGGGCCCACTCCAGAGTGACAGCAGGTCACAACTTAGTGGCTACTGGCCCCACGGCAGGGAGGTGACCTTAAGGAAGTGATGGACCCTCTCTAAGTCTTGGCTCTCCTTTTGTGAAGTGGGAATAACAGTAGCGTCCCCACCCCCCACCCCCCCGCCTCTGACTCTTGATTATTTGGGAAGATGGGTTTTGTCTCCCTCCACCAAAAAAAGTTTTATTGAGATATAATTAAGATACCATGACATTCATCTATTGTAGGCGTGTAGTTCAATGAGCTTTAGTACATTTGGATGATTGTGCAGACACATCCCCAACCCCATTTAGAATACTTTCATTGCCCCCAAAGTTCCTTTGAGCAGTCAGTCCTGCTCTCACACCCCCTGGGAGCAACCAGTAACTACATAGGTATGTTCTGAAAGTGTCTAGAATTAGCAGCACCTTCCTTCAGGCAGGACCGTTTACATCGCGGCCCCTAGGCTTGCTCATTACACAACTCGCACAACCATCCACAGCAGCCTTGTTTGTGTGCCTCAATCACTGGCAATGATTATTCCCTACACATTGTATTATCTGGGGGAAAGACTCAGGATACAACAGAGAGTGGAATGGAACTGAAAATTCTGAAAAAGTATGGTCTTCATTTGGTTAAAAATGTGTATGTACACACAAATCAAAAACAAGAATCTAGCAAGAAATATACCAACCTTTTCATAGTAATCGTCTTGGGTGACAGATATTGATTTTTGTATACTTTTCTGCACTCCGTAAGATACATGCAATAAGATACATGCTATTTTTATAATGCATGACTTCTGTGATTGGAGAAGGAAGGTAATGCATTCATTCTTCTCTTCCTCTTTCAAGACAGGTGGGTTGATTCCTATGGTGACATAGTCAAAGAAACTTTGTGGACCCTCACCTCAATTTTGTTTCTGGAGAAAAGCGGGAAATAATAAATGAAATAGCCCACGCCTCTGGTTTGCACATGTAAGCATGTGCACGCACGCACAAAGGACACAAAGGACACATACACAGTATATTAAAGAGGCTTTTTCACAAGATGACTTATTGCGTTTGGCCAAATGAGATTCTGCCAGACAAATCTTATTTGTCCCATTGTATTAAATGTGCTCTCATTTATGGATTTTCCCCGACAAGTCCGGGAACAAAAAACTTCCTCGTTCTTCAAAGGTCACCTCTCCCAATTTGTAGGAAATTAGAAATTGTCCCACTATAAACTCTCTGCACATGGTATACAAAAATTGGTTGGCCATTCGGTGAATAAAATACCTATTTCTGAACTGTCTCAAAGACAGCCATTGTTCCTTGCAGGGTATCCCTATCTGGGACATGCTGGGGCAAATTCGTCGAGAGCTTTCTCTATTCATCAACAACCGTTTCTCGAGTCTGTTGGGAAAGCTCTCTTTATATCTGATATGGAATAGTATCCCTCAGTCAGGAAACTGGTTGTTAAAAAAAAAAAAAAAAGAATAAAAAGTTTAAATTTCCCCAAAGCCTCCTATTTTATTAAATAAAATTAGTAACATAAGAGCAAATGTAATGTAATGCTAATTGCAATTAAATGCAATGGATGTTAAAATGTCAGTATGTACACACAAACTCCAACCACATGGAATATAACATTAGCTATATTATTATTGCTAGCCCTCTTGCTTAATTAACTATTTTCTTAAGTAGGAACCTTTAAAAAACACCATCACATATAATTCCATAGCATAAACTGTAGTTTAGGCTCTGTGGATGCTTGGGCAGATAAAAGGGTGCTGTTTCTGAGAACTTTCTAGAACAGTGGTTTGGATTCTCTATGGCTAATGATTTTGTTCCCCAGGGACACTCATCTGTAGACGATTTTTTGGTTGTTGTTGGGGGAGAGGTGTCAGAGATTTCTGCTGGCATCTCGTGGGTGGAGGCCAGAGATCTCGCTGGACAACCTGCAGTGCTCAGGATGACCCCATAGCAAAGAACTATCTGGCCCATGCATCAAGAGGGCTGAGGTTGAGAAACCACGTTGTAAAAGAAATAAAAATATTGAAAAAAAACATTAAAATATTCAGTTTGACTGCCAGAATGCCAATTTCGTGGAAAACAAAAGTTTATACTCTTGAAAAATAGCAAAAATGGCAACCAGTCTGTTTGGGGGGAGGATCAAGTACGCTTCTTAGCACTGCTCATTAATCTGATGGGAGTTCCAACTTCATCCAAGTTCTCAAAAATCAGAAACAAAAACAAAAGCTCGTTCTCGTCACACCTCACCTCTCCTTCGGCCCCCAAACCAGGGACAGCTGCCAAGATCCGTGGGTCAAAACCGCCACCATGCAGCTGAAATGTTGCGCTGTGGATTCATCCCCCCGCTTATGGGCTCGTGATTCAGGTCCAACGAGAGACCCCAAAGGCCTCTGGTCATGTCGGGGAGGTTAGGCTACGGATGGTGTTGATCTTTTCTTTCTAATTATCTGCATTTCCTAAACTGACTAGCACAAATGTGTTACTTGTTAAAAAGAAAAAAAAAAAAAAGTTGTTTGTTAACCTAAGTCCATCCCCTCCTTCGGCTGTCTCAGAATCCTCCAAAGACCGCTTCTGCCAACACAAGAAAGAAAGAAATGCCATAAAATCTCGTCCCTGCCTGGGTCCCAAGAGGCTAGTCTCCTTATCATGGGTAATGAGGTTAGAATTGGGACACTTTCAAGTTCAGCTGTGAAAGGCCAAGACCTAGCGACAACCTGGGCTTTGCCATCAAGTCACAAAGTTGGGGAAATCCAAAAGCCACAGGAGATTTGCTGGTGTGGGGTTACCCTGGAAACGATGCTTGAGACCTGCTGGCGTATAGACCTAAGACCTCTGTGATGCCTCAGTTAGCGGCCCCAGGGAGGTTTCACAAGACCCTACAGAGCAGGTATCAGGGACCCCGTTGCACAGCCAAACCCCCAGATTCAGGATGGAAGTGATGTGCCATGCTGAAGATCACTTGATCGTAGCCAAAAGGCCAAGAAGCGATTCAGGCTGAAGATCAAACTAGCTCTGCAAATGCCCAGCACAATGTCTGATTCTTAGCAATAGGTTTTGAGAAGGAAAGGCTTTTTCTAATGTGTTCTTAAGACATTGAACACATGAGGACGCCCATGGTGGATCCTTGGCCCACCCTTTCTATGCGAAAGCTCTGTCCAGCCAGAGTTTCTTGGGGGGCCCCAGCCCCTGATGCACCTCTGGAATCAGAACCCCTGGGTGGCCTGAGAGCACACAAAAGTGAGCAAGCCCCACAGGTGATTCTGACATGGGCTCAAAACCTGAGACCATCCCCCACCCCCTGCCCCGGTCTCCGATACTTCTAAGTGTCTTTTCCTTTTCAGCCCAAACTTCATGGACCAGTGAAATATCTGTGCCTCGGCTTCCCTGCCTGTGAAATGGGGATAACAACACCCACCTTACAGAATCACTGTACAGATCACACACCAACCCCTCCGACAGGGCCTGGCCCATAGAAAGTGTTCCTTACTGATCAATGTGGCTGCTTTAATAGTTATTATTCCAGGAGCTTCTTCCAGGGAATCAACCAGCAGCTGTAAAAGGGGTTGATGCACAGACAGTCCTCTTGGCTCCTTTTCTTCCTTCCTATTCCTTCCTGTGTTCCCCGAGCACAGATTATTCCTCCTTTTCTCTTCCTCTTGGACACAGGCCACCCGAACCCCAGGCTGGACACAGACCACCCGACCCCCGGGCTGTCCAGGTTCATCTCAGCCCAGCTCCTCGGTACGATCCTCTGCTGGTATTTCTCTTCGCTTCCCGCCTTAAGATCTTAAAAAAAAGAAAAACAGGGGCACCTGGGTGGCTCAGTCGGTTTAGTATCTGGCTCAGGTCATGATCCCAGAGTCGTGGGACGGAGTCCCGCGTCGGGCTCCCTGCTCAGCGGAGAGTCTGCCTCCCCTCTTCCTCCCCTTCTGCTCCTCCCCCTGCTAGTGCTCTCTCTCTCTCTCAAATAAATTAAAAAAAAAAAAAAAAAAAACCTTCCCAGTGGGAACAACCCAAGTATCTGTAGAGGGATGATGGATAAGCGAAGTGTGGTGTATCCACACGGTGGAATATTATTCAGCCTTAAAAACTGCAACGTGGATGAACCTGGAGAACATTACGCTGGGTGAGACAAGCCAGTCACAAAAGGACAAATACTGCATGATTCCACGGGCATGAGGTCCCTAGAGGAGTCAGATTCGCAGAGACAGAAAGCATGACGCCAGGTGGGTGCCAGGGCCCGGCGCAGGGGTGGGGGGCTGCGGTTTCACAGGTGCAGACTTTCTCCTTTGCGCAATGATAAGAGCTCTGGAGATGGGCTGCACAGCAGTGTGAATGTACTTAATACTACGAACTGTACACTTGAAAATAGGTAAGATGGTAAATTTCATGTGTCGTGTATTTTATTTCAAATAAAAATAAAATGAGAAATGAAAAAACCTTCCCACCAGATGCAAATCCCTGGTTGGTAGCAAAGGACCTCACTGTTCCTGGTAGATTTATGGGCCTTTTGTGGGTGGGGGGGGTCCTGGGATGGACCCTGATTTCCCCAACAGACACGCTCTGGTCTCCTGGGGACAGCCCAGCTGGGGGCCCCGGCAAAGTGGGGACACAGTGATGTTTCTGCAGGGGCAGAGGATGGGGCTGAAGCCAGCTCCCCAAGAGGAAAGGGGAGCTGAGGGTGGAAAAGGGAACTTAGGGAAAGTCAGATGCTCAAGGTGGGTGGGATGCAGCTTGTTTGGGCCTGTTTTAGGGTTTGCCTGGGACTAACGGGGTTCCCAGGACACGGGACTTTCAGTGTGAAAATGGGCAGGAAACTCTCAGCCAAAACAGGACAGATGGGTCCCCTTCCTTGCTGAAAGTCACAGTGCTTTCCCCAGGGAGAGGTGACTTGAAACCAGCACCCACCTGCCTCCCTCCACCACGCTGGAAAGGCTCTCCGGCCCTCAGGCTACGGGCTTTCCACGTGGGGGTAAAGCTGTGTTTCCTCATGTCTGCTCTCCTGAAACCCCTTCTGTGATCTGTGCACAGCCTTGGGCTCTGTCCCCTGAACTTCTTTTTTTTTTTTTTTTTAAGATTTTATTTATTTATTTGAGACAGAGAGAATGAGAGACAGAGAGCATGAGAGGGAGGAGGGTCAGAGGGAGAAGCAGACTCCCTGCTGAGCAGGGAGCCCGATGTGGGACTCGATCCCGGGACTCCAGGACCATGACCTGAGCCGAAGGCAGTCGCTTAACCAGCTGAGCCACCCAGGCGCCCCTGTCCCCTGAACTTCTTAATAGAGTTCATTTAACCCCACTCCTAGAATGTTAACGAAGGTAGCCTTGCCCATTAAGACAAACAGATGATGAAAAAAGAAGCATCTGTGTCTCAGCTCCATTGTCTCACCTCCCCCCCGCCCCAGGGCGGCTGCCCCCACTTAGGGGCTCTAGTGAAAGTGTCCCCCCCACCCCACCAGCAGCCCCCAGACACAGGGCCCAGAGAGGGGGTAACATGAAACCACGATGATCCGAGAAATGGGTCAGAAGCTGGAAGACTTCTGGAGGCTGGCCTGATAAAAGTGAGTCCCAGAGGATCCTGAGAGGGAGTTCCCGGTGGGCAGAGGGCTGGGGGGGTGGCAGGTAGGGAGAGGGAGTGGGATTCCGGGCCTCGGAGCAGGGAAGCTGGGGGAAGCCAGAGAGCTCAGGAGGGGGTCAGGAAAGGAGAAAAGATGGGAGGGTGGAGGAGGCTGGACTGTCAGAGAGTGGGGACAGGTCACAGAGAGGTGGGGATGGGGCTTCCCCAGAGGAGGTGGGAGGTGGGGGCGGGAATCTGTTCTGGAGCTGGGGAGCTGGAGAGCTGGGGAGGGAGACAGACAGAGTGGGCTTCATTACCAGAAAAGCGCCTCCCTTCTGACAGGCTCTCAGTCTGCATCAGAGACAAGCAGAAAGGCCCCGTCCCCTTTTCACTTGTGGGGCCAACTAGGCGATTCCAAATAGTGCCACAAAGGGAATGAGATGGCAGGGGGGTGGCCTTGGGGGTGCCTTCCTGGGTAGTCTAGGGTAGAAGAGCCCCCCCCTCCCCATCCCCCAGGAACTGCTGTTTGAGCTGGGGCCTGAGGGATGATGAGTGGGTCCAGTTAGAGCAAAGGGGCGGGAGAGTGGGCCGTCCTCCAGGCGGAGGGGGAGCCCAGACATACAGAGGAGCGCAAGGAAGGCCCATGAGCAGCGAGGAGGGGGAGAATGAGGGTGAGGTCAGGCAGAAGGCGAGTCTGGGGTGCTGGCAAGACTGCTACATGGTTCAAATGGTCCAGAGCAAAGTTAAAATGCAGACCCATTGGGTAAACTTACTAAGAATTTCAAGACAGAGATGACAGAGTGTTTAAATTAGGCACGGGGCTGAGCACGGGCCCGTGTCACTGACGGGATTAGCCTGCCCATGAAGCTGGTTCTGGGTACAGATCCCCAGCCTCGTGCAGGCTCAGGAGAGCGATTTTGATTTAAGGGCCACAGGAGGCCTTGGAAGAGCTGAAAAGGCAGGGGCAGGACCTGACCTAACTTAAACCAGGAGAGCTTCCTGGAAGCTATGGCCTTTGCAGGGTGAGAGGCAGTGGTGACCTTGACTTTGACCTTGAACTGCCGACATGTGGTGTAGTGAATGGACGAGTCGGGCAAGTGTGTAACCAACCATGCTCAGACATGCTTGAGGATGGAGCACTTCTCCCCATAGCATTCTGGGGACCAGGGTTCCACAGGGTCCACTTTGGGAAACCCAGGCTCGGCACACCAGTGCCAAGAAACCCCTTAAAGACCAGGCACCTGGGTGGCTCAGTCAGTTAAGCGTACACCTCTTGATTTTGGCTCAGGTCATGATCTCAGAGTCGTGGCTCAGCAGGGAGCCTGCTTAAGATTCTCTTTCTGCCTCTCCCCTGCCTGCCCCCCACCCCCGTGCTCTCTCTCTTTCTAAGGAAAAAAAAAAATGAAACCCCTTAAAGACCAATATTGTCTCACGTCATACAGAGGGAAACTGAGGCCCAGAGAGGGGCCGGGGGTCAGCTGAGGGCACACAGACATGACAGCAGCAGGAGCAAGGTGGTTGCCTTCTGGGCCTCCCCTCGGGGTTCTTTAGTGAGTCCAAAGCCAGCCTCCACTGAGCATGTATAGTCACAGGGCCTGGAAATAGACCAGGTGGCCCCAAATGTCACCCTGGAGAGGCCATGAGCTCGGATGGGAGCAGGGGAGGCGGTCGTAGAACATCTGAGCTTCAGGACCTCTGAGAACAGGCAGATGCATGTGTTGCATTCAGAAAGAGGCTCCAGCCCCCTTCTTCGGAGCGAGCATGGGTGTGTAATTTAAATCTTATTAAATCATGAATCTGGGTCAGTGGTAATTTATAGATTACCTTCATTAACTGGATAAAAATAATCACCAACTCAACAGTGAGTCATAACAGCAATTTAAAAAAAAAAAAAAGCACAGCTTAGCACTGATTGGGGTGTGAGGACATGTCTCCAATTATTGCCCGAAGATTCTGAAGATTGGCAAAAATCAACATGCACTTGGCCCAAGACAACTCCCTTCCCCCCGCCCTTAACTTTTAAACCCTTCGGGAGAAATGTAATCCATATGTTTCGGATTTGCTTATGTTTAAATCATCAAAACAGTGTTTCTAAAACAGCATTTGATGTCCACAAACCCTTTTCCCTTCTTTTTTTTTTAAAGGCCTTTGGTCTTTGAACCAGGAAGTTGTCTTGTGCCGAGATGAAACGGGGCTGCCCCTGGTGAGGATGCTGACTGGGCATCCCCTCCCATCTTCCTACCTGCCTTCCTGCCCTGGGGGTCTGCCAGCATCCCAGGGCATCCTCCCCCTTGGGAAGGAGGCCCCACAGCCGCTGGTCTCCATGGAAATGTCCACTAGGCTCCTGTCCCCATGTACAAACGGCAGCCTGAGTTTATGAAGAGCCTACTAAGTGCCGAGCATGGTACTGCGGTATTATCGACAACTCAGTGAGTCAGGGGCTCTTATCATCCCCATTTTTTTAGATTGGGAAACTGGGGCCAATAGAGATTAAGCCCGTGAACACAAAGCCAGGGCGTGGCCCAGAGTGGGAGGAGAGATCGTAAACATTTTAGAGAAGGTACCTGAAGCTGAAAGTTTATTAAAACTGCCACGTGGATTGGGATAAAGGACGTAAATATTCTGGAGGGTATTAACTGCTACACATAGGACGGATTAACATCACCCTGTCACCCCAGTGATTGGCGTGCCCTCCCTCCCTCTCCCCTCCCCCTTCCTCCTTTCCTGTATTTGTGGATTTAAATTGCTTTCCTATGACGGTTTCTTGGTGTTTTCTTTCAGCCTTTTTTCTACATTTATTTCTACACAATTGTAACCATTCTGCACATACAATTTTTTTTTTTTTTAAGTAGGCTCCACACCCAGCATGGAGCCCAAGACAAGTGGGGCTTGAACTCACAACCCTGAGATCAAGACCTGAGCTGAGATCAAGAGTCGGATGTTTAACTGACTAAGCCCCCACCCAGGCACCCCTGCACATACGATTTTATATCCTTCTTTTAGCCACTTAACCTCAGCCCTGAGAATGTTTTCACATTGATCATAACGTCTCCTGAGTGTCCTTCAATGACCACACGCCACTCCCCGCCACATCCCCCCACACCCCAGCGTGCATCCCTCTGCCCCTTGGGGTGAATATGGGCTTGTTTCCATGTTTTGTTGTTGTTCTAGGACCAGTGACCCGTGAATATCTTTGTGCACAGAACTGAACAATGTGTTTTGGCCTCAGTTTTGATTCTGACTCAGGACCCCTGGGGACACATTTCAGATTGATAAAAGAATAAAAACAGTCAACATTCATGGAGCATTTATCCGGTGGCAGGCGCCCAGCCGAGTGCTAACAACTGTTCTTTCATTTAATCCCCACCACAATGTGGTGTAGATAGGGCTAGAATCCCCACTTCACAGATGAGAAAACTGAGTCTCGGGGACGGGGCAGAAGTAAGCTGTCCCAGTGTGAGCCACACTGCCCGAGCTGTCTTAGCTGGGGCGCTGCATTCATCTCCCGAGGCTGCCATTGCTAACTGCCACACACTCGGTGGCTTAAAACAATTTATTCTCTCACAGTTCTGGAGACCAGAAGTTCAAAATCAAGGTGTTGGCAGGATTGGCTCTTTCTAGAGGCTCTGAGGGAGTCTCAGGCACATGCCTCCCTCTGGCTTCCGGTGGTTGCCAGCTCCCTGACTGGGAGATACAGGGCTCCACTCACTGCCTCCATCCCCACACAGCCTTCCCCTCGGCGTGTCTCTGCGTTTTCTCCTCTTCTGTCTTGAGGATGATCTCATCTCGAGATCCTTAGCGTAATCACATCTGCAAAGATCCTTCCGATTAAGGTCCTATTACTGAGGTTCCAGATGGCTATATCTTTTGAGAGGTAACACTCAACTCACAACTCACGCTGTTCCAAAGGTGGTCCTATCAGAGGAGAGGACACCACAGTGCAACTTAACCCACAACTTACCCAAGGCTTTGCTCCCACAGATGTACAAGGACCTATGTGATCTCGCCTGTTCATCTTAGTGCTCTTTGAAGAGCAAATCCCGCTCAGTCACCTAGAAAGATGTGACCTTGACCAGCCACATGACTTTTCTGACCTTGATTTCCCTGCCTGTAAAGCAGGGTAATAATCGATCCCACCTGCCAGGGTTTTTGGGAGGATTACATGAGTTAATAAAAGTAAAGCATTTACAAAAAGGCCTGGCATCCAGTAAGCACTCAAAAATGTTAGCTCCGGTCTCTGGTATTTACTAATTCAACATACATTTGTTGAGTACCTACTGTGTGTTAACCATTGTCCTCTGCCAAGAAATACAGAAAAGAGCTGAGCAAAGTCACTGCCCTCAAGGAGCTTCCACTCCAGGGCAGGAGACAGGAAATAACCAGACAGTGTTGGGATGTCTGGGAGTGCTGAGTCTGGTAAAGAAAAGGGAGAGAGGAGATGGGGTGGGGTGGGGGTGCTGGATCTCTGAATAGAGTGGCATTTTAGGCAGCGTGGGCAAGGAGGGCCACTCAGGAGATGACATTTGAGCGGAAACTGAAAGGAAGGACAGAAGGGAGGAAGGAGGGGAGGAAGGAAGGAAGGAAGGAAGGAAGGAAGGAAGGAAGGAAGGAAGGAAGGAAGGAAAGAAGGAAGGAAGGAAGGAAAGGAGGGAAGGAAGGAGGGAGGGAAGGAGGGAGGGAGGGAGGAGTTCTAACCCAGTGGTTCTCACCTGGGCAATACAGTCTGCCAGGGGATATTGGCGATGATTGGAGATCATTGTTGCTGTCACTACTGGGAGGATGAGGGATGAGAGGGACGGCACTGGCATCTGGTGGGTAGAGCCCAGGGATGTTGCTAAACATCCTACGCAAGATATATCTGCACAACAGAAAATTCTCCAGCCCAAATGTCAGCAGTGCTGAGGCTGAGAAACCTGGCTCTAACCTCCATGTTTTTCTCTGTCTATATATTTTTTAAACAACAAAAATGACATTATACAATACATAAAATATGTGACCTGCTTTGTACATGCACTAATATATAGGGAACTATGTGTATCAAAAGAGTATATTTATAATTCTTTAAGAGCTATATAGTAGTCCAGGATATGCGAATACTGTAGTTGAGCTGACCACTTTCCTTTTGATGGACTTTTAAGCTATTTCCAAATTTTCACTGTTAGAAACCACCCTCTGATAAATACCCTTGTCCCAGACTGGTTTGCCCATCCATAATTCTGTCCCAGGCACACACTCCTGGATGAGGAATTGCTGGGTTGATGAGCAAGCATGCCTCGAAGTCTATCACTGTGAACTTTTACAAGGCTCCAGGGCAGAGAAACAGGCAGCCTGGTTTAGTCTCAGTAGGCGTTTGACCTTGGCAGTCACTCCATCTTGTTGCACCCTAATGTCCTCCTCTGTGGAATGGACCTAATAGTGGATGTCACCTCTTTAGCATGAATGCAAAGCCCACAGCACAATGACCAGCACCCAGCACCCCTGTGGTTCTCACATGGTCCTCCAGCACCATCCTACCATCCCACTTCCTCGCTCACACCAGCAGGGGTCCCAGTGGCCCTACTCCCTCTGGAATGACCAGTCTCGTTCACCTGTGCCAGTCGAATCACTAAAACTGATACCTCATGCTTTTAATTGGTATGTATCAAGGGATGTCTGCCAGTCATGTGAACAAAGAGGTGGTTTGCATCTGGGAAGGACAGGGGCCAGCGCAGTAATGGCTGTGGGATGCGCAAATGACTGTACCCCCTTCACGTAAATGCCTAAGAAAATTCGTCTTTCGAGAGTCCCGAATGTTATGTGACCACAAAAAACAGAATGCTATATCCGTAAGTATACCATTTGTATATTACAGATTTGTATGTTATATATACACATATATATGTGTATATATATATATTTGAGGCAACTGAAGGACGATGTGGTTTACAAGCTGAGCTGCTCAGAAAGATGTTGTAAAGGTTGTGGCTGCCTATTTTAGTCAAAGTTTCTCTCCACACGTTTTTATGGAGAACGTAGAAATGGACCGAGTGACAGAAATAAGGTGAGATTCCTGCCTCACAGCATGTGCTAAAATTTATTCCTGGTGGACCAAAGATTGAACTGTTAAGTCACTAAGTAAGCAAATAAATAAATGAAGTAATGAAATGAAAGAACTGGGGAAAGTAGATATGAATGACTATTTTATAATCTTAGGGATGGAAAGAATCTTTTGAGGTATGGCACTGAAGATCGAAACTATAAAGAACAATTTGGGTGGTCTAAAAATTGAAATAAAAACCCTGCACAGCAAATAAAATATTATAAACATGTGGAGAGGTAACAAAATTGGTAAAATCAAGAAAAATATGAAAAATGTGACACATAGTATGGAGCCTTGATATATAAAGAGTAATTGCTGTTCAGTAAGAAAAAATGTCAAATATACTAATAGGATATAAGTAGGTGAATATCTAAACAAGAAATCCAGATGACAAAGAAATATAAACCCACTCCATCCAGTTCAGTGCCTTCCACATTGCAGATGTTCAATGAAATGGTTGTTTGATCCTGAGTCACATAATAATTACTCACTAAGCCCTTCCCCGGGGACCACAGCGTCGGGACAAGCACAGAACTCAGCTCTGTCCTCAGGGCTGCAGAAAGAGTACTCATGGCCGCCACTGGGGAGGTTCCTGTCGCTTTGGAACTGTGTGACTTCGGCCAAATGCCTCAACTTCTCTTTGCCTGAGAAGTCGAGTAAACAAGGATAAATGAGGCCAGTGTTAATACCTACCTCATGAGGCTGTTGCAAGCATTTAGCAAGTTCATACACGTAAAGTACTTAGAACAGTGCCTGGCTCATCGTAAAGACTCAGCAATGCACTCCGAAGTTCAGAAATAAAGCTAAGATGGGCAGCAAGGAAACACCCACCATTCATGGACCCGTGCATTCAAGAAATTCCTGGTCACTGCCAAGTACATGCCAGGAATTAGCATAGCCATCAGAGATGCTCTTCAGATATTAAAACAGAAACTGAAGTGGGCCCGGTAAAGGGGAGATGAGCTATGACAGGGGAAACTCCTAGTTGGTGGGAGGAGCTCCAACGTGGGGCCTGACCCAACTCAACCGCCCAGGAGGAGCTTTCTGGAGTCGGCACTTGTCCAGCTCAGCCTGGACAGATGAGTAGGAGCTTTCTAAGCCAAGGTTGTTCCCGGAAGGGAAAGCAGTCAGAATCCCAACTCTCGGGTGTGCAAGAGAACGCAAAATAATTTCAGCCCGTGATTTCTCACGGTGTAGCCCTGTCATTAAGGGGGTAGGCTTGGGAGCCAGACTGCCCCGAGTTACAGCCAGGCTCTGCCAACTCCCTGGCACGCGCATGTGTGTGTGTGTGTGAGACTCTGTCTTGGTTTCACCTGTGAAATGAGGATAGCAGTGGTATTTCTCATGGGGTGGTGGGAGGTTTGGTGATCTCAGGCGTGTGAAACACTTACGGGAAAGGTGGCCTCTCAAACCGTCTCTGCAGATGGGATTCTCGGTTGGTCACATAGCTGCCCCCTAAAGGCTCTTGCTCAAGGCTTAGGACTTCGACAGCAAGAAGCTGGCCTTCCCAAATCATTTTCAGGATGATTCTACTTCAGGCTTCTCACCACTGACATCTGAAGCCAGATCGTCCTTCTCCTTCTTTTTCTTCTTCTTTCTTCTTCTTCTTCTTCTTCTTCTTCTTCTTCTTCTTCTTCTTCTTCTTCTTCTTCTTCTTCTTCCTTCCTTCCTTCGTCTTTCTTCTTTCTTCTTCTTCTACTTCTTCTTCTTCTTCCTCTTCCTCCTCCTCCTTCTTCCTCCTCCTCCTTCTTCCTTCTTCCTCCTCCTCCTTCTTCCTTCTTCTTCTTCTTCTTCCTTCTTCTTCTTCCTTCTTCTTCTTCCTTCTTCTTCTTCTTCCTTCTTCTTCTTCTTCTTCTTCTTCCTTCTTCTTCTTCTTCCTCTTCTTTCTTCTTCTTCTTCTTCCTTCTTCTCCTTCTTTCTTCTTCTTCTTCTTCTTCTTCCTTCTTCTTCTTCCTTCTTCTTCTTCTTTCTTCTCCTTCTTCTTCTTCTTTTTAAGTAAACTCTACCCCTAACGAGGTGATCCTCATGACCCTGAGAGGGAGTCACGTGCTCTACCGACTGAGCCAGGCAGGTGCCCCCAGATCGGTCCTCATCATGGAGAGGGGGGCTGTCTTGTGCCTTGGAGATGTGTAGCAGCATCTCGGGCCTCGACCCAGCTGCCGGCAACACCCAGTTTTGATCATCAAAGAGGTCTCCCGCCATTGCCAAGTGTCCCTGGGGGGGCGAAGTCGCTTCGCTGAGAACCACTGCTCCAGGTCGATGCAGGGCTTTCTGGGAAGAGCCCAGCCTGGTAGGGAAGTCCCTTTTCCACCACAGAAAATATATACACTACACCAGGTGTCCATAGGCCAAATTCCAGCCGTGGGTGTGTTTTGTTTGATCCAGCAGACATTTTAAATCTCCTTGATGAGCTGACAATAGAGTCTTAAAAGTCAGGACATTGCACATAAAAATCCAGTTTTCTGTCTTCTCTTGAAAAATGGGACAATTTGATAACCCAAGGCCTGCATTCCAGCATGTCACAGTTGGGGAGCAGGGAACTGCAATTGCACCCCTCCGATGGGCATGGCTTCCTGCCTGGCACAGGCCCCACCACTCTCCACTGTCTCCCAGCTCCCAGGACTGTCTACCTCCCCTCTTCCATTTCCACAGCCCTGCCAGGCCCTGACGGGGTTTGCATTTGGAAGCTGGCCTAATGTGCTTGCACACACACACACACACACACACACACGCGCGCAGACATATACGTACACACACGCATGCACACACCCATACACACAAGCACACATGCGCATGCAGATGTGCACACACGTGCATAGACACACACGTGTGTAACGTCTGCATGTACGTACATGCATACCTGCACATGCACATAGGCATGCACGCACCGGTGCATACACATACACACAAACACACACACTCACACAGGCACCAAGCTCACCTCCACCCATCCCCCACAGCCCAGGGCACCGTGTCCCTGATGTGCACACCTGGCGGCAAGGCTCTGCCCTTTGAAGCCATGCCTTCCTCCCCGCAGGGACTCTTCGGGTGTCAGGCTGGATTGATGGATGGGACAGCTCGGCTCTCAAAACTGCCGCATGTGTTTATTATGGCGATGAGTGTGGGCCAGGCAGCTTCTGGCTTGTGTAAGTGTCAAGTGGTGTCAACATGTGCTCTACAGAAGGCAGATGTCACAGTGGACTGGGGCCGCCAATGGCCACCTGCACGCTGAGACCACCCAAGGTCAGTGCTCAGCCTGCCCGGGACTCGGGTCCCCGTGCTGCTTCTGTGGCCTTTGGCGGGAGAAATAGAGGGTGGAAAGTGACACGGGGCCACCAGGACAGGCTGATGTTGCCCGTTCAGCTCTCTCCAGAAGGTTCTCGGGCCCCCCCTCCAGCCCCCTGGAGACCACAGGCACAGACAGCAATGGACAGCGACGGGGCAGAATGATCTTCTCACCGCTGTCTGAACAGTAACCCCACACTGAGATCTGACCAGGTACCAGGCACTTTCTGTTGACTTCAAATACGTGATCACGGGGCGCCTGGGTGGCTCAGTCGTTAAGCGTCTGCCTTCGGCTCAGGTCGTGATCCCAGGGTCCTGGGATCGTGCCCCGCATCGGGCTCCCTGCTTAGCGGGAAGCCTGCTTCTCCCTCTCCCACTCCCCCTGCTTGTGTTCCTGCTCTCGCTGTCTCTCTCTCTGTCAAATAAATAAATAAAATCTTAAAAAAAAAAAAAGAAATACGTGATCACCGTAACCCTATAAGGAAGGCGGCTTATCCCAAATTGGTTGAAGCTCAACACGTTGTATCAACAGCTAAGACTTATTGACCGCTTAGTACGTGCTGAGCGTAATGCTGAGCATCTAACACATCCTATCAATTGGTCTTTGCTACAATCTTATGAACGAGGTTCTATTAGTCCTGCTTTATAATTAAAGAAATCAAAGCTCAGATGATCTCTTTCTTCTCCTCTTCCTCCTCCTTCTCCTTCTCCCCCCTTTCTCCTCATGGGCACTCTTCAGGCTGAGCTTTACTGAGTCCTTATATATGTCAGGCACTGTGTCAGGCATTTGGCTGCCACCACCCCAGTCAATCCCCACCCCCCGTCCCCAGCCCTGTGAGGTGGAGGCTGTTGTCACCAATTCACAGATGAAGGAGCCGAGGCTGGGCCTCAGCAATCCGTGGGACTGTCTGCCCCACTGGCCTCAGGAAACACGCGAGTCTCACCAGCATGACGGGCACAGCATCTGCTGGACCAGAGCCGACCCCAGACGCCCCCATGCCCAGCAGCCAGGAGCACCTGGCCGAGGGTCACAGCCCCGGAGCAGGCATCGGGCCTCCAGGAGGCCGCTCCACTGTGACGTAGCCTTGGATTTGGGGAACTTCCGCCCAGGAAGTCTCCGTGGGTCTCTTTATAAGGTGCTAAAACTCGCCTTGCCACTTCTAATCCGTGAAATTGGGCCTGGAAAACTGGGTGGTGACAAAGAGACAGAGATTGCCAAGCAATCCAGAGAAATGGGCAGAAATAACAAGACACATGATGACGTTTGTTATCCTAACAACGTGGGGCACTTGAAATGGCCTGATGCGTTGAGAAACCTCTAAATTGCCAGGAGTTACAAACTGCAGTGCTTTCTTCACCTCTCAGGATGCTGCTAAGACAGATCTGGGCACAGCCGGGTGTCCTCACCTCCTTCTCCTTTTTGCTTTTCCCACAAACCCATGTAGCAGTTCGGCTGAAACCAGAAATTGGAAACCCAACTCTAGAACCAGCCAGATGTGGGTTCAGACCCCAGCCTCACCGTCCACTTCCTAGCTGCGTGAACTTAGCAAATTATTTGGCCTCCAGAATCTTGAGTTTGCTCAGCTGGAACATGAGTGGAGAATAATCGCAAAGATGCAAAAAGCTGAAGGTGTAATTTAGCCTGATGAATGTTTGCTGGTGATTTTTTTATGCTGGTCACAGGAGAAACCATGCGCTGAGCTCATGCTTGCTTGCAAGACCTGTCCGCTATCTCAAAGATGGGCATGTTCCATCTCCCACTTCCTACTTCTTTCCTCCAAATCTGGAGATTTTGCAAAAGCCTAGTAGCGTCTCATGTAAATGAACCTGCAAACTCAAATTTTAGATGAAAAACAACCACCAACTGAACTTGGGAACTTTGCCCTGGAAGAGAGAAGTGTGTGGAGAAAACCTGAGAGTCTAATTTTATTCCTAATAGAGGCCGAGTTTTCTCAGCCTGGTAGATATGTATCAAATAATTACAGCTCAACTGCTGTAATTTAGCACCTGGGTTATGGTGAAATTATTTTTTAATGTATCACCCAGGCTGTTTGATGTTTGATTTATGCCTGGATGTCAAGGTAGTAGACAAAAATCCAACACCGCGTTCCTAAAGCAGCCGCTGTGGCTAAGCCAGGAGGCTGGTGTGTGGGAGGCTGGTGTGTGGAGACTGCAGGTTGCTTAGCAAGAGGGCGACCAACCCTCCGGTTGCTAGAGCGGAGCATTTCCTGGGATGCCGGACTTGTGGTACCAAACCAGGAAAGTTCTGGGCAAACCTGCATGATAGGCCACTCAACCTATCAAAGATATATTCTGGCCTTCTCCCGAACAAACAAAACCACATTTTATTTTTTTATTTTTTTATTTTTTAAGATTTTATTTATTTATTTGAGAGAGAGAATGAGAGAGAACACATGAGAGGGGATAGGGTCAGAGGGCAAAGCAGACTCCCTGCTGAGCAGGGAGCCTGATGCGGGACTCGATCCAGGGACTCCAGGATCATGACCTGAGCCGAAGGCAGTCGCTTAACCAACTGAGCCACCCAGGCGCCCCCAAAACCACATTTTAATCAGGGCAACAATGCATCCTGCTAAAAAATGATATTTCTCTTACAGCTAGGGATGGTCTTGTGATACACATATAGCCAATGAGATGTGAGTAGAAGTCTCAAATAGGGCTTCCAGGGAAGTTCCTTAAAGGAGCTAATTCAATGGATACCTATCCTTTTTAACCTTCCACTTACCCATTATCTTCCCTGACTGGGATATGTATATGATGGCTGGAGCTGCTGCCTCCATCTTGGGACCATGAGGTGACCTTGAGGACTGAGCTATGATTTTAGGATGACAGGACAGAAAGCAAGGAGCTCGGGCTTCCGATGACATATGGAGCCACCATCCAGCCCCGGACTTTTTCTTTTACATAAGAGAGAAGTAAACCCCACATTTCTTTAAGCCACTCTTTTACAAGCTTCTGTTAGTAGCCCTCTAATCAGTAAAGTGATGAAGCATTCTGGTTTCCTTGGGATTGTCCCAGCTTTAGCAACAAAACCCCACCGTCCCAGGCTAGTGGGATAGTTGGTCATCGGAGAATGGGATTAATAATGGACACAGCTAGGATTTGGGGACTTGAGGGGTTGGGCTTCATTTGGGGGAAGGTTTCTGGAGAAAAGATGATCCTGGAGGAGGGCCATGGGTGTGACAGGGTAGAGTGCAGCCTCTTCTGCCCTCAGCAAAGGGGCAGCTGGAAAAACCAGAGAAAATACACCTCAGCCTGTGTGAAAACAAAAATTAGGGTCGCCTGGGTGGCTCAGTCGGTTAAGCTGCTGCCTTCAGCTCAGGTCATGATCTCAGAATCTCAGGGTCCTAGGATGGAGCCCCATGTCGGGCTCCCTGCACAGTGGACAGCCTGCTTCTCCTTCTCCTCCCTGCTCCTGCTATCTCTGTCACTATCTCTCTCTCTCAAATAAATAAACAAAATCTTAAAAAAAAATTATAAATGAGCACAACACCTGATATGTATACAGCACAGTATCGATCACAAGGCACCCCCCAGTGGGGTGTAAGAACTCTTGCTTCCTCCTGGGACAAATTTGAGTACCTATTATGTGCTCAGGTCTGGGAACAGAATGGGATATTTAAAAAGCCAACGGTCCTTGCCCTCTTGAGAAATACAGGGACTAGGAGATCAACAAGTAAATAAATACCTAATCATAGCTTGTGATGGTGGTCATGAAAGAAAGGATATAGAGGAAGCGGGGGGCGGGGGCCCCCATTTAGATGGAGAGAGTAGGGAAGACCCCCTCCCAGATGTGGCAGGTGAACAGAGATTGAAAGGAGTCTGTGAACGGTGCTCTCGCCAGAGGGACCAGCATAGGCGAAGGCCAGGAGGCAGGAGGCAGCTTTCGGGACCCTTGGGGATGGCACTAGTGCTCGAGGGGACCTGGGGGCACCAGGCTGGACAGGGAAGCAGGGGCGGCGTCCCGCCCAACTCGCAGGTCTGCTTTGAATTTCAGTTCTGCCACTTAGCAGCTGTGTGGCTGTGAGTAAGCCACTTAACCACTCTGAGCCTCGATTCTCTCACTTGTACAAGGAAATAATCACAAGGTGGTTTTGAGGTGAAGAAACAAAAATATTGAGTCCTTGGCCTGTAGAGGAACCGGAAACTGTCGTTATCGTCCGCCCCTGGGGCAGAACTGTTTTCCCAGATGGCATTATGTCGTCGACAATGCGGAGGAATGGACCGGCCTGGTTGTGAACGTGGCCTGCTGAAGCAAGAGCACTTCCGTGCAAAGAACCTTCGTAAACGTTGCGTTCATCTTTCCAGCCCTGCTGGAAGCCTCCCCCTGCTCCTGCCCACCCCCCGCCCCCCTGCTCTGCCCCAGTCGTGGGAGGCAGAACCTGAGCAGGTAACTGCAGCCCTGAAGACAAAGGGCGGACAATGTCTAGTTTCTGGAGCACGTCCCCCGCCCCCTCGTAATTCACCTCGGTGGCAGCAAGTGGTGGACGTCCGACCCATCCTCAAACCAGCGGAGGGAGGCGCCGGGCTGTCGCTTGGCCGGGAAGCCCTGACACCCCCGCGGCCCGGCCCCCACGCGCAACCCTCTGCCGCTCCCAGACACCACACGCGGGTCCCGGGGCTCCTCCACGGAGCGAGAAGCCACGGTGTCGCTCTCGCATGTTCCTGCTAGTGTCTGCTGGGCCGTGGGCCACCACGGGAAAACTCCGAAATAAATTAGAAGCCAAAATACTCTAGAATGCTTTCTCCATAGAGGACTTTATGAAAGAGCTCTAGAAGGGCCTCTGTTGTCTCTGCATCTGGAGGCTAGATCCCGCTCTGCGGGGGCAGAGAAGCTGCTGAGGGCTTGCCCAGACAGCTCTTTGGTCGGCTCCAAGACGGTGACCCCACCGACCCCCAGAACTTGCTGTCCCAACTCCACCTGCTTTCTCCCGCCTCCTCGGGGCACCTGTCCCTGGCCATCCACCCCATTCTCCTCGTGTCCCCCTCCGAGCTCCTGCCCATAGCATCTGTCTTAGGTGGGGGTCCCCAGAAGCAGCAGCTGACATGAGAATTCACTGGCACGTGATTTACTAAGGACGTGAGGCCGGGGCAGGTCAATAAGGTCGTGTGGGGCAGCAGGCCCCGGGGTAGGAAGAGAAGTAGGGGTGATTTTGGAGTGGCTTAACCTGACCCCACAGGGAACTCTGGTTTTTTTGGTGTTTGTTTTTTTTTTTAAGATTTTATTTATTTGACAGAGAGAGACACCGCGAGACAGGGAACACAAGCAGGGGGAGTGGGAGAGGGAGAAGCAGGCCTCCCGCGGAGCAGGGAGCCCGATGTGGGGCTCGATCCCAGCACTCTGGGACCATGACCTGAGCCGAAGGCAGACGCCTAATGACTGAGCCACCCAGGCGCCCCTCCCACAGGGAACTCTGGAGGGTAAGTCACCCCATGAGGTTTTCCTGGCCTGGGGTGAGGGGCCCAAGCTTTCATAACCCCCACCAGACCATCCCCAGCTAAGGGCTGCACTGGGTGTGCAAACTCCCAAGTCTGTCCGGACCTCTGGGCCTGCCCCAGTGTGGTTCCAGGGGCCCCAGGGCGGTTCTCCAAAGACAGGTCGCTGGACACAGAAGGGCCAGGGGGGTGAGCACACAGACACAGTGCAAGGGACACTTGGGGAGCTGCAAGGAGCCTCCAGCCTGGGCCGCAATGGGGTGAATGTCTGCCTCCATCTCAAGTACACCCCAGAGGGGCTCATAACCACACACGTGTCTTTCCTCCATCCCCGAGCCTAGCTGACCCTCTGCCGACAACGCCCAAATACATGAATTCATTGTCACGGGACTAATCCCGTGACTGGCTGAGGTCACAGGCCATGCCAGCC
>NC_138378.1:5593609-5631545 GCF_054177405.1 Leptonychotes weddellii
AGAAGAAGAAGAAGGTAGCGGGAGGGGAAGAATGAAGCGGGGGAAATCGGAGGGGTAGACGAACCATGAGAGACGATGGACTCTGAAAAACAAACTGAGGGTTCTAGAGGGGAGGGGGGTGGGAGGATGGGTTGGCCTGGTGGTGGGTATTGAGGAGGGCACATTCTGTATGGAGCACTGGGTGTTATGCATAAACAATGAATCATGGAACACTATATCTAAAACTAATGATGTAATGTATGGGGATTAACATAAGAATAAAAAAAATTAAAAAAAATAAAAAAGAAGGGGCGCCTGGGTGGCTCAGTTGTTGGGCGTCTGCCTTCGGCTCAGGTCACAATCCCAGGATCCTGGGATCAAGCCCCACGTCGGGCTCCCTGCTCGGCGGGAAGCCTGCTTCTCCCTCTCCCAGTCCCCCTGCTTGTGTTCCTGCTCTCGCTGTGTCTCTCTATGTCAAATAAATAAATAAAATCTTAAAAAAAAAAGAAGAAGAAGAAGAAGAAGTTCTCAAGAAGACAAGATCTCCCTCATGGCTGTGCCTGATGGGTGAATAACTTACTGAGAGTCGGGTGTGCTTGGCGACCTCCACCCAGTCCTATCCCAGCTCCCTGACACAGGTGACTGTTGATTATACAGAGCAGTCCTTCTCACCCAGGGACGATTTTGTCCCCCAGGGGGACATCCCGCAGTGTCTACAGACATCTTTGTTGTCATAACCAGAGCAGTGCTACCAGCATGTAGTAGATGGAGGCCAAGGATGCTGCTGACCATTCTACGGTGCACAGGACACCCCACCACAGAGAGTCATCCAGCCCCAACTATGACTATTGTCTTGAGTGAGAAACCAATGTAGAGCATCCTGGCAGCCAAATGTTCCTTCGACATTGGCCATCAGTTAATTAATCACAACCAAAACAGTCAGAATACAGCAGTCCCTTCCCTCTTATCCATGGGGGGTACATCCCCAGTGGATTCCCAAAACCGCTGATGGTACCCAACACTATATACACTTTTTTTCCTACAGGTACATACCTATAATAAAGTTTAACTTATAAATTAGGCAGAGTAAGAGATTAAACAATAATTAATAATAGAACAATTGTAGCAATATACTGTAATGAAAGTTATGTGCAAGTGGTCTCTCTCAAAATATCTTATTGTACGGTATTCACCCTTCTTGCGGTGATATGAGATGATACAATGCCCACATGATGAGATGAAGTGAGCTGAATGACGTAGGTGTTGTATCGTAGCTTGAAGCTGCTCTTGACCTTCTAATAATAAGTCAGAAGGAGGGTCACCTGCTTCCAGACCCACCTGACCGCAGGTCACTAAAGCTATGGAAAGTGAAACCATGGATAGGGGGGACTACTGTAATTCCAGTGGGCATAGTGGCAAGGGGAGGAAGTTCTTATCCCAAGATACTCATGGATATGAAAGCATGTGTAAGTTACAGGCAGAAAATAAAGCCGAGGAACGCCTGGGTGGCTCAGTCGGTTAAGCGTCTGCCTTCGGCTCAGGTCATGATCCCAGGGTCCTGGGATTGAGCCTCGTGTCGGGCTCCCTGCTCTGTGGAGAGCCTGCTTCTCCCTCTCTCTCTGCCTGTCACTCCCCCCTCTTGCGCTCACGCGCTCTGTCAAATAAATAAATAAAATCTTAAAAAAAAAGAAAGAAAGAAAAGAACGCCGATCAAAGAATAAAGTCTCCTCTGGCTTGGGTGTCTGCCATTGCCAATATGGCCAACTTTCCCACTTGGCAAGGCTACAGCTCTCTTAGTAAATAAGTTTAATGGTTCCAGCAAAGACTGGACCTTGAAAACTTGTGGTTCATTTCACAGATATTAAGTGCAAGGTTGCTCTGCATAAAGCTCAATTTTAGGAATTGAGGATCTTGCAGTGAGAACACTGGGAATAGTCCCCAAGCCTGACAGTCTTATTGGTGGTGTTTGGGGGAGGTGGGAGACAGGATGACTATAGTGGACAGTGAGGGTGGGTGGGGTTGTCAACAAAGTTTCTCTGGGGAGGTGACAGGAACAGAGAAATGAAGCTAGAGCAGGAACAAGCCATGCAGATATTTGGGGGACTTATCCAGGCAAATAGAATAGCCAGTGCAAAGGCCCTGTGGTAGGCTGTAACTGTTCCAAGACTAGCCAGAGGCAGTGGGCCTGGAGAGGGCACGAAGGGATAGTGGGGTGGAATGAGAGAGAGAGAGTACACTTGCTGGAGAGGAAGTAGTGCAGGGGATGCAAGGATGCTCTCAGGTACTTTGGCTTTGACTTTGGGTGAAATGAGAGCCACAGGAGGGTTGGAGCGATATGTCAGGAATGACTTACATTGTTTTTTTAAAGGTTTCTTTGGTTGCTGTGTGAATAGCCTGGGGTATGGCTAGGCAAGGGCAAAGCTGGAAGACTAGTAGGAGGTACTATGGTGGCCCAGGAGGGGTGAGGGTGGCTCTGACCAGGCAGCGGAAGTGTGACAAGTGGTGGGATTCATAGGCATCTCAGTAGAGCAGGCAGGATTTGCTGAAAGATCAAATGAGGGATGTGAGACACTGAAAAGCATCAGGTTAGACTTCATATTGTTGCTGATTATTGAAAGAGCACAGGAGTGTCTATTTTGTTCACTTCAGTCCTCCTAATACCTAGCACAGTATTTAGCACATTGTAATGCAGAAATGTTTTATGAAAGTCCCTTTGCATCTTGTCCTCTCCTGTCTGCTGCTTGGAATGTAGATGTGATGGCTGGAGCTCTAGCAGTCATAGCGGGTCATCAGGTGATGTACTTCAGAAGTTAATATTATGGATGGTGGAGCAAACAGATGGAGTCAGAGTCCCTGAAGACCATGGAGCCCCTATCTCAGCCTTGGTTACTCATCTTCAGGATTCTTTCACACAAGGGAGAAATATATCTCTGTTTCATTTTACTCAGGTCTCTATTCCTAATAACTGAATGTAATTCTCAACTGATTTAAATCTATGTCTATTTTTTTCCTTTCTATAAACGAGGCTGCAGTGAGTTGTGTCAAGATAGAAGTAATTATTTTGTCTTTCTGGCCCTCAATTTCCTTCTCTATAACAATCAAATAATAAGAGGTCTATCTCACAGAAGTGGGAGGAGGGTCAGTGAGACTAGTAAGACTGTGTTGATAGAGTGATGGGCCTCCAACAAAACACACTAAATGTTAGCTTCTCTTCTTTTCTCCATGAGTAAATTAGAATTTTAGAACCAGGAGCATCTGGATAGATCATGAAGTAACAATGTGGATAAAACAACATCCTCTATAGAAGTGTTGCTCAGGGACACTTGAGTGGCTCAGTCGGTTAAGCATCCAACTTTTGATTTCAGCTCAGGTCATGATCCCAGAATTGTGGGATGGAGCTCAGTGGGGAGTTTGCTTGAGATTCTCGATCTTCCTCTCACTCTGCCCCTCCCCCCTGCATTCTCTCTCAAATAAATAAAATCTTTAATAAATAAATAAATGTAAAAAAAAAAAAAGAAAGAAGTGTTGCTCAAACTTTTTTCATTGACTGCCTCCTGAGGAACCTTTTTCCTAATTACCCTCCTCCCAAGACATCTCCCTACCACAGATACGCCCTATATGTGTTTATGTCCCATGGCCTTTTGGAGAGCTACAAACCATCGCAATCTCTAAGATTGTTTTTACCACATTCACAATATTGCCCCCCTTGGTAGTGCATGCTTTAGAGTGAGGGTCAGCAAACATGTTCCATAAGGGGCTGGGTAGTAAATATTTTCAGCTTTGGGCACCATATGGTCTCTGTTGCAGCTGTTCAGATCTGCCCTTGCAGCGCCAAAGCAACCCTGGACAGTACAGAAGCAAATGAACATGGCGGTGTGCCAATAAAACTTTATTTGTGGATGCTGAAATCTAAATTTCATGTAACGTTCATGTCACAAAATATCCTTCCTTAGTTTTTTTCCAACCATTCAAAAAAGTAAAAAAAACCATGTTTAGCTCCTGGGCGCTACGAAAACAGATGGTGGGCCATGGTTTGTGGACCTCAGCCCTAGGTCAACACTGTCCCATTAAAAAAAAAAAAAAAAACACTGTCCCATTAAAACACAGTGTCAGCCACAGATGTGAGTCGTCTCTATCATTGGGATTTTTCCAATAACCACGATAAAGAGTAAAAAGAAGCAGTTGAACTTAATTTTAATAATCTATTTAACCCAGCATATGTAGGATATTACTATTTCAACATGTAATTATTACAAAAAATTATGAAAGAGGTGAGTGGTTATTATAGTAGACATCACAGGTCTAAAACTATGAGATTCACTTCACCAAGGCAAACAACTAGAGCTACAGACTAAATTGTTCTCAAAACTGGACCAGCCCAAGCTGCCCTGCATGTTTGCTTCTCAGGAGACCTTGAGGAGGTCACCCCAGTGATCTTTCTGTTCACCCAACATAGACCATTGTCCTGCTTGGATCCAGCAAGACTCGGAGCTTCCCTAAAGAGGACAAACAGCCTCCGTGAGCCCACTGCTGTACATGTTCATTCATTCATTCATTCATTCACCCAACAAGTGTATACTGAGTGGGGACACAGCAGTGACAAAACCTTTCTCTAGTCTTTGTCATCAATGTCCCCAGGGGCCTCCAGTAATGTTTGGAACCATTTTCGGTTGTCACCACAGGTGGTGGGGTGATGCTCCTGGCGTCTAGTGGGTAGAGACCTGAGATGCCACTAGGGTCCCACGGTGTGCAAGACAGCCAATGGCAAATAATTGCCCAGCCCCAAATGTCAATAGTGCCAAGGTTGAGAAATGCTGATGGGGACAAATAAAGGCATTAATACAGCAGGGTGATACTTCTCTAATGAGAACCGCCCAGGAGACTGGGGGTAGTACACAGAGGAAAGCCCCTTTGCCAGTGATGTCTGTGCTGAAACCAAAAGAATATTCAGCGTTGTTGGGCAAAGAGGGAACAAAAAGAGCGCACCGAGCAGATGGAACAGCATGTGCAAAACCAAGAGACAAGAGAGGGCTGGTTTCCTTGGAGGAGCTGTAGTTGAAGAGCTTGACTCCATTTCAAGGGCAATGGTGAGCCACAGAAGGTTCCAAAGGGAGGGAGTGATGGGCTCAGATTTGCCTTCCCGAAAACCAGGCAAGGAGACCATTTAGAAGGCAGTTGTGGTCATTCAGCAGTATTTAAAGATCTCAGAGTGGGTTGCAGGGGGTCGCAAAGCTCCAGCCTCCAACCCACTTCTTCCCATTCCACTGCTGCTCTCTGACCCTGCAGCATCTGACCATGACCCCCTGAGGCACTGCAGCGTGCTTTTGAGGAGCTGGGAAACTGGAGGGCATGTCCAGCTGCCCCTTTCCTCTCAGTACCCCTCTGCGGCCGGGCTGGGCTTGTTGCTAAACTCAGCCCTCACGAGGCCTGGGCCTCAGGAACAAAAGCCCCAAACCATTTCCAGTAATGCAATTTCATGCTCTGAAGTCTTTCACCACCCTCGGAGCCTTTTGATTCCAAAAAGAGCATGTTCTGGGGAAAGACAAAACAAAGTTCAGCATTTCTGTTTAGTTCCAGTAAGCTCTTTGAAAAGTCCCAGCCCTCCTTCTGACAACTGCGCTTCCTTTGTGAGCTGCTACCACCAGACCTAATTGGGCTTTTTTTTTTTTTTTTCTCCTCTTAGAAATGAGTTTCCTTTGCTGAAAACTTTTTAAAAAAAATTATTAATCCTCTTCCCCTTCCTTATCACTTTTATTACAGTGTGACTCCAGTTGGTTCTTACTACTTTCTGAAGCCCGGTAATTGGGCTTGGGGAAGGACAGGAGGAGACGAGCAGATGCTGGGCTGGGTGTCATGGGCCAGGAAGATGGAAGTGGGCACACTCTCGGCTTATAACGCATTTGCCTTGGCAATAACCCAGTGTCCCTCAACAGAGCACTGGATAAACAAAATATGGTCTATACATACAGAAGAATATTATCCAGCCTTAAAAGGAAGGGAATTTGGGGACGCTTGGGTGGCTCTGTTGGTTAAGTGTTAAGCATCTGCTTTCAGCTCAGGTCACTGTCCCAGCGTCCTGGGATTGAGTCCCGGGTCGGGCTCCCTGCTCAGCGGGGAGCCTTCTTCTCCCTCTCCCTCTGCCCCTCATCCTGCTCGTTCTCTCTCTCTCTCAAATAAAAAAAAATCTTTTTAAAAAAAATCCTGGGGCGCCTGGGTGGCTCAGTTGGTTGAGCGACTGCCTTCGGCTCAGGTCATGATCCCAGGGTCCTGGGATCGAGTCCCACATCGGACTCCCGGCTCAGCGGGAAGCCTGCTTCTCCCTCTCCCACTCCCCCTGCTTGTGTTCCTGCTCTCGCTGTCTCTGTCTCTGTCAAATAAATAAATAAATAAATAAATCTTTTTAAAAAATAAATAAATAAATAAAATCCTGATGATATCATTTGATCCCTGGATCCAGCCATGCCTGAAACCATTATTCTTTCGTCTTTCGGAGGCAAGAGCCAAAGAATTCAATATTTTGCTTAAGCCAGTCTGAATTGAGTTTCTCTACTGACAACTAAGTAGAGTCCTGACTAAACTCAACAACCCTTTGGGATGGGCATTATTTTCACCTTTGTGTATTTTACAAATTAGGAAACTGAGGCTCAATGTGCTTAAGCAATTTGTCCAAGATCACCCAGGTAAAAAGTAATGGAATCAGAAACTCTGTCCTGTGTGGCCTCGCCGGACGATATGAGGGATCAAAGAGTGGTACAAAGGATGTCTTGTAGCATTGAACCCTTTCCCACTTTGCCCCTGCTCTTCTCTGGACTGTTTCTTTTTCCTTACTTCCCTTCTCTTCACTGAATAATCTTCTCAGTCTCGCCCCTCACTGGTCTTTGCTCTGGATTTGTGTCCTTCCTTTCTTGACCTGTCTTCTCCACCATCTGACCCCTGGAATTCCCATTCTGGGACCCACTTACTCTTGATGTTAGAGGATAAACAGGCAGGAAAGCCTCCTCTGCATATCAGAGCTTCTAAAGCCCTCCCTGCCCCCAACTCAGAGATGAACCGGGGCAGGAGAAAGGCAGGGTGTCAGGAGGTCAGGAACCTCCCTTAACGGGGAGCAGCAAGGTACTGGAAGAACACGTGGGACCACATATTTGGGAAAACCTCAGAGTTGGAACTTGTCTCCGCTGAAGCACAGCCTCCCCTGTGGGGTGCTATTGGTCAGGTGGAAGACAGGTGCATGATTGTAGTGTCTGCTAAAGAAAGGGACATGCTTTGTGTGCTGGACTCCAGCCACAGGGACCTTCTTGTATTCCTTCAATATACCAAGTTCTTGCTGCCTCAGGACCTTGGCATCTGCTGCTCCCTCTTCCTGGAATATACTTCCCATTCTGATTCCTCCCCATCTTCCCAAGTACAGTATCAAGGGCATCTCCTGAGGCACTCTTACTGACTTCCAGCATAAACCAGGTCCCCTTTCCAGAATCACCCAGAGCATCACCTGCCACTCTCACAACCTTCTCACAGTAAGAACATATCGCAGGGGTGTACAGGGTCCTGGTTACAGGTGTGGCCTCTGGAACCAGGAATCCGGGGTTCAAATCCAGGCCCTGCTACTTATGAGCTGTATGACCTTGGACAAGTCACTCCACCTCCCCTGCCTCAGTTTCCTAAATGGAAATAATAGAAATCAAGCTACCAGATTGGGTTTTCACAAAAATTAAATGAGGTGCCAGAGATAAAGCACTGTGTGCCTGGCACGCAGTGAGTGCCCTGATCCCTGCTGTTCTTTGTCTAACACCTCCTCTCTCTCCCTTGGCAAGCTGGGTGGGTGTCCAATTTACTCACCTCACTGTTCTTAATCTCTAGCTTGGCCCAGTGACCCACATGGTGTCAGCAGTAAATCCAAATTCAGTGAATGAATTAATAAGTGAACAAATGATTCTACAGTCAGAGTGGATCTTCTTTCCATGGAAATGATCTCGGATCTGGGCTTTAGCAAGAAGCCAGGTACACGCATGGGGTCAAACAATGCATTTTTGCCCAGTGTGTGAATTCCATGCCTTAAGTACACACGAAGACACAGAGCTCGGGTGTGGGAGGATGAGGTGTGGTGCAGGTGTATGCGGGGGAGGGGGTCAGGACCAGGGGTGCCCCACTTTCCCCAGGGAGAAGGACAGTGGCAGGTGCAGCCCCATCTGAAAGGTGATTGCACTTGGAAAGGCAGAGACTGAGTGGCAAGTAGAGACACATCCCCCTTTTTAACCTGGTGGACTTCCCAACTTTTATATCTCATTTCCGACTTACTGCCCCTTAGAGCGGGGGCAGGGGAGGCGGCTGGAGACCCAAGAGGGAGGGGCTCTTTTCATCCCCCCCTCCCTCCAGACCAGCCCCCAGAAGTGATTGCAGATGACACCTACCAGCCATAAAGTGAGGAAAGAATGCTTTTTCAGCAAACAAGGTACTCCACAGAGGGAAGGTTTGTGAGATGGGCAGAGAAGCATCTGCACGGAACCGAAGATCTCACGCCTACCGGCCCCCCGCCTCCCGCCTCTCCCCCCACAGACCTCCCCACAATGGCCCATGGGCAGGCTCTGCAGGAGGCTTGGAGAGCAGGTCCCGCAGAACCGGGGAGCGCACCCCCCACCCACGTCCTGCAGGCCTGAGGGGCTGCAGTCCCGGATGACTGGTGGGGACTGCATGCTCCTTCTCTGATTCAGCTCATTTAATTCAGCAGCTACTCCGTGCAGGGACTCGGGACGGATATCAGCTCCTAGGGCCCACGGACATCTCAGTAGGGCACCGGGTGGGACTGAGGCTCCCCTGAGGCTGTCCATCCCCAGGGAAGGCATCTCTGACCCCCCTAGAGTGGGCTCCGCCATGCGCCCTCACACAGCGGACGTGACCCTCACACTCATCCCCAGTGTTCTCTGGTTCAATGCCCGTCTCTCGTCCCTCGTGGACTCCAGCTGGATGTGTCACAGGTGCAGGAAGCCGGCCTGCTGTCGCCGGCGCACAGAGCCTGGCTCGGAGGAGAGGCTCACGCTGTGGAACCAAGGAACAGTGAGGAGAGCCCGTGGGGAGAGCCGGGGTGGGGAGAGAGCCGGGGAATGCAGCGACCAACCTGGAGTTTCCCACCGAGATGCGCTCCTCCTGAGGAGCTGTGGGCCCCGTGTTCTCCATACTCGCCTCTCGTTCTGCAGGGTCACCGCAAGCTCGTCAACACCCGAGCACTGAGGGCCTACTATGTGCGGGGTTTGCTGCTGGGCCCTGCAGAGGCACAGTGGTGAGCCGCTGGGAGACGTGGGTCCTGATCGCCACCAGTCTCTGCCCCCCTCACCTCATCAGCGGCTTCTCTGCTACTTTGGTCCCCTACCCCCCCCAGGTCTCCCCAGGCAGCCTGGTCCCCAGCAGAGGCTTTTTGATGAATTTATTTAAATTCAGGTGACCCAAAGATTAGCGGTTGCTAAAACTCATCCTGCCCCTCGTGCAATCCTACCACGACTCCTCTGCCTTGACCATGGACTCTAAATACCCACATGTGGTCACCACTTGGAGGGTATGTGTGCATGTGTGGAGGCCCACGTGTGCAAGTGAGGGGGTGTGTGAGTGTGTGTACAATGTTTGTGAGGTGGGTGCCCATGTGTGGGGGTATGTACATGTGTTTGTGGGGTGAGTGTGTGTGTGCATGTGTGTGAGTGTGCATACATGTCTTTGTGGGGTGTGTGAGTGTGCATACATGTGTTTGTGGGGGAGTGTGTATACGTGTTTGTGGGTGGGTGGGTGGGTGTGCACATCTGTGTGTGTGCGGTGTGTGTGTGTGCGTGTTGTGCAGACCTGTTTTCAGGGCTCCCAGACAGGCCTGGGTTGTGAATGGGCCAATTGTTAACCCCAAAGGAAGAGAAGGAAAACAGTCTTTGTCCTGAATAGAGCCTGGCCACCAGGATTGGAATGTTTTAAGGAGTGCGTCTGGGGAGCAGGGACTGTCCCCACGGCTAACACCTTGCCTGACATTTCACACATTAATGACAACGTGGTTGCCTGAACACTGACCCCACGAAGGCGGAGATGTTTTCTAAGCCATGACTGATCAAATTGCCTGGATTTTACCCACATCATTATTTTCTAAATGTAGAAAAGCAGGCTTTTCTGGAAGAGGGCCTGTGAGCTCGACTTGGAGGAGCAGGATTTCGATAAGCAAGATCACAGACAGGGCCCAAGAAAAAGGAGCTATTAATCAACAGGTTTCCCCACTGAGCACGTCCAGGGATGGTGTTTGTAGGGCGCAAGAAGCTGAATTTATTGTTATGGGGTTATAAACACCAACAACTGGGGGTTTTGGTATTAGTTTTCTCATCCATAACGTGGGGATGCTGGTAAATTTTCAAAGGACTCTCAAGTCTTCTTTTTTCTTTTTTAAGTAGGCTGCGCTCCCAGCATGGAGCCCAACGTGCGGCCTGAACTCAGGACGCTGAGATCAAGACTGCAGCAGAGATCAAGAGTCGGACTCTCAACCGACTGAGCCACCCAGGTGCCCCAAAGTGCTCTCAAGTCTTAAATATATGTATAGGTGTGTGTGTGTGTGTGTGTGCACGTGCGTGTGAACACCCACGCTTGCATACATGGATACAAGCACACACGCCTACTTCTCACTTAGCAATATACCGGCTTGCAGCAAAGTCTTCACAACCAGGGATTATTGTGATTTCTGTTAGAAAAATTTAACTAGCGCTTGAAATCACGGCTTTGGAGTCCTAATGGTGCTTTCACTACTATGCATTTTTCTAAATGAAAAATGTCCATCTGGGCACCCCTGCAAATCCCGCTGGGGTTACCAGCAGCCGTTTAAAGCCTGCACTGGGGGCGAGCGGCTCGTGGGACCCTGGACCCAGGGGAGGCAAGGGCTCGGCTCCCAAGAGAATATTTTGGCCGTGGCACCTTCTTGCATCTTGCCTGAATCCACTTGACTGCCCTCATCTGACCCTCTCCAGGCCATTGTCTCCCAGGGCCCCTGTGCAACCCCCCAGCCCCCAGCTGTCGGCTCCTGTTAGCATTTCCTTCTGCAGCCCAGTCACCAGAGTGGACTGAAGGCCCTGTCAATCCCTTTGCCACTGTGCTGAGCAGACGGATGAATCACTCCTGATTTCCCGCCCCCCTTGCTTGCAAATCGAAGCTGTCAGCACTCAACTCAAAAAGCTGCCAAGGGGGGCCGACCATCCAGGGGGAGGCAGGTGCTGTCAGGGCACAGGGCCTGTTGCCCAGGGGACCGCAGCCCCCCAGACCCACTGCTGGGGTCTGTCCCAGCCCCCCAACAAAGGGTCTGGCCAATGGAATCTTTTCCTTGGGGAAAACGTCGGGCTGGGGGGGCATTACATTTACAAGTAGAACATGTTGCAGGTGAGTTAGCCTCATCCTGGCAGCAGAAAATTCTTCGCCTTGCTGGAGCAGCTTTCTAACTCACCCCTCCTTGGCCAAACAAATCTCTTCATGTGCCTGTAAGTCTAAAAATCACATTTAAATATTTGATTCGCTGCCATGAGCCGAGGGGGAAAAACCTCTCCTGATGGATGCTCTGATGAGCTATTCGGGGAATGTCCCCTCGCTATTCACCCGGCACGACTGTGGACATGCCCCTCCCCACTCGTGCGCTTTCAAGAAAGGAAAGCAAATAAAATGCCAAGGGGCTCAAAGTGTGCAGGCTGTTGGCAAGGAGCGAGGTGCAGAGTTTGCAAAGAAGCCGCTGAATGATCTATTTTATCCAGATTGTGTCTGTTGATTTTACGCAGGGATTTTTTTTTTTTCGGTAAACATCATTACATGGCGATGTGTTTTCATTTGTTTCTGGAGAAATGAAAGATGTTTGTAACCAAAGAGAGAAAATGACCAGGCTTTTTTTTTTTTTTTCCCCTTTCCTTTCTCTCTCTGTCTCTCTTTTTTTCTTTCTTTTTTTTTTTTTGTAGCAAGGGACACAGCCAGGGAGAAATAAGCCTAAATGCCAGAGTGGTCCCCACAGTTCTACTCTCTCCTGGGACCCACGGTGTCCCACAGTGTCACTATGGGCAAAAAGAAAGCTGTGAGTGGCAGTCAGCGAATCAACTAGAAAACTCTACAAAAAGACTTCAGAATGTGATACCACATTGGGACATCCAGCAGTTGGCTTTCTTTACACTCAATCCTAGCGGCCATGTGGAAAATTTCCCTTCCACCAAAAAGGTCGGCCCAAAGCATAGAGCACTATTAAAATCGCACAACTGACCAGCAAATCCACAGGGAAAGCAAATACTTGTTTTTCCTATATTGAATATGGCTGAAAGAATTTTTCTCTTTCCTTTATTTTTTTTCTTTTCTGATTTGATTTTCTCAATGTTGAATAAACTCAGGCTTCACCCCACTGGGAGATGGGTGGCCTGCCCCTGGTCACAAGAGCTCCCCTCCCCCCCAGGAGTGCATACCCACACTGGAGACTTGCACAAACATCCAAAGAAGCAAGTACAAGGCTGTTCACAGCAAACAGCCACAGATAATCTAAATGTCCATCCACAGCAGCGTTTTGTATTCTTTTGTGAAATGGTCAGTCAGGTGCAGCCACGGGAGGAAACAGAAGAAAGCCTCAGGAAAACAAAATATCTTATACTCCCAAGCTCTCAAGACAGGAAGCATGGTGCGCCATGCCAGTCAGGGCCCCATGGAGTAGCACCAGGGTGGTCAGGAGCCAGGGGAGTGCCTAGGCCATGACCTCTACTGGGGTTTCCACAGGAAAGGCAGGCCAGGGCAGGGCGAGCAGCTCAGGACTGGCCAGTTCGAATAATTCGGGCAGGTTCTGAGCTATCAGAGTGGTCTCTGAAGGCCTGGTACCTGACCCTGGGATAATTAAAAAAGGAGAATATTGCCTCCTGGGGTGCAGGAACCAGATTGAGGAGGTAGGGCCCCAGGATTGGTTTGTTTGCTTATCAAAGCATGCTCTTGAGGAGGGCAGGCTTTGCTCTCTAAGAGCTGGCTAGCCCATGGGGCACCTGGCTGGCTCTGCCGGAAGAGCAGGCAACTGTTGATCTTGGGGTCATGAATTTGAGCCCCACGTTGGGTGTAGAGATTACTTAAATAAATAAAACTTAAAAAAAATAAAAATAAATAAGATAAAAGTTGGCTAGGCCAAGGGGGGCATCTCTCCCCAGCCAGAAAAGATTTTTAAGGTGGCAAAAGATAATAAAATCTATAGACAATAAAATGTACAAGCAGATGCTACAAACGGAGATGTGTCAACACCTGGAAATACTCTGAAAGAAGGAAGAGACGATGATGATGATGATGAAGAAGAAGATTTATTGAGCGTTTACTGTTCACCAAACATTGTTCTCAGAGCTTTAGATATCTCAACTAATCTATACAACACTAGTAAGAAGATACTATTTCTATCCTTATGTTATAGATAGGAAATTGTGGCTTAAATAACAACTGCTTATCTAGCCCATGGTTCGGAGGGCCAGCGTCCTGGGCCAGGCTCTGCTGGAAAGTTCTGCTGAACTTAGCTGGACTCATCCACTCTTCAGTAGTTTTCTGCCAGTTAGCTAAGTGGCTCTGCTCCTGGGCTGGCTGGCTGTTGGCTCAAGCGAAGCAGGGACGACTGGGTGATCTGTCTCTCATTACCCAGCAGGCTAGTCTTGGCTTCTTCCCGTGAGAGTGGTAGCAAGAAGCTCCGTGTGTACACACTCTACAAGCCTCTGCTGAAGTCATGTGTGTCACTGTCCCATCAGCCAAAGCGAGTCATGTGTTCCGCCCAGATGCATGGGATGAACACCTCTTGAAGGAAGTTGCTGCAAACTCACTGGCCCCACTCTAATTGGTGAGAGACAGTCTGTACCCCCCTTCCTCTGAGCCACCTCCAGCCATGCTTCCATCCAGTGTCCTCATGCTGTTCCTTGCTCATCCTGGTCTCCATCTCACCATGCAGACCTTGTTAAACTATCGGCAGCACCTGACACCACTAACAGCTTCTTTCTGTGGCTTCTGGTTTTCCTCCTACCTCACCCACCACTTGGCAAACTTCTGTCTCCTTCACAAACTTCGTTTCCTCTACCCAGAAAACTCACAAATCTGTTTTCTCCCACCCAAACCTCTAATCTGAGTTCCGTCCTTGAATCCTAATTGCTTCCTCTCATCTTTATTCGGTGGACTCAAGATAATGTGTCAGCGATGGCCACATGATAAACAAACCCAAATTTAACAATGGGTTTTTTTCTAAAAGCCATTTATGCAGCTCACAGTTCTACAGCTCATCAACCTAGGCTGGAATCAGCTGGATGGTTCCTTTGATCTTGGCTGAGGTCAGCTGGCTGGTCCAGGATGGGCTCGGCTAGGATGACTCATCCTGTTCCACGTGTTCTGTCATTACCCGAAAGGCTGGCCCAGGCCTGTTCACTCAGAGGCTGTGGAGAGTGGTAGGAAAACGAGCACAAATATGCAAGGACTCTGGGCTGGAAACCAGTAAGGTGTCCCTTCTGGTGCATCCCAGAGGCGAAACGTGTCACAAGGCCAGCCCAGGGATGTGGAAATCAGCTCCTCCCCTCAACAGAGGAGCTGCAAGCTCACATTGCAAAAGGGCGTGCACAGTGGAAGGGCAAGAAATGAGGCCATTTTTGCTTCTGAGATCAGACGAGATCGGGCGCATTCTGAGTGGTATGGCCCAAGACAAAGGGGGCCATTTTTGGAAGCAGTCAACCACAGGCACCTCAAACTCAACAGGTTCAAAACTGAACTTGAGACTTCCCCCCAGACCTGCCACTTTCCCCCTGGAAGCCTTTCAGCGGCTCCCTGTCCTCTCTCCATGGCCTCGCGCCTTCGAGATCTGGCCCAGCCCACACCGGGACCCAGGTCCTTATGCTCCATGCACATAGGTCTTCTTTCAATTCCTGGAACTCGGTGTCCTAAGTTGCCCGGTGTCCTCCAGAAAGATATCAGCAAGTCCTACTCCCCGGACCTGCAAACGTGACCTTATTTGGAGAAAGGGTCGTTGCAGGTATAATGAAGTTAAAGATCTCAAGATGAGACCATCCTAGATTTAGGTAGGGCCCTGAATCCAATGACTTGTGTCTTTGCAAGAGAAAGAAGAGAGACATCTGAGACTCAGAGACACACAGGGGAGAGGGGCACGTGAAAATGGAGGCAGAGACCAGAGTGCCGTGTCTACAAGCCAGGGAATGCCAAGAACGGCCAGCAACCATAGGAAGCCAAAAGGGCAAGGAAGGATGCTCCCCCAGAGCCTTCAGAAGAAGCACAGCCATCCTGACACCTTGATTTTGGACTTCTGGCCTGCAGAACCAGGAGAGAATAAATGTGTCTGACTTGAAAGTAGCAAGGTGGTAGGAATTTGTTACAGCAGCCCAGGAAACTAGTCCCCTGAGCCTGTCAGGCGCCCATCAGTGTCTTTGCCACATGGTCCCGCTGCCTGGAACACGCCATCCCAGCCCCTGCCCCTGTTTGACTCCTGTTCTTCTTCCTCTCTGCACTCAGCGATCATAGCCTCCAGGGAGCCCGTTCTAACCCCCCTTCTGCTAGGTCGGGCCCTTCTGTTAGACTCCCAGCCCCTCCAGTTTCTCCTCTTTCCTAGGATTGTGGGAGTTGTCATTGTATTTCTTTGTGTCGTGACTAATACCTCTGTCTATCTCCCAAACTGGACTGCAGCCCCCAAGTGAGCAAAGCCCACCTCCGAGCTTTGTTCGGCCCTGCACCTGCAGCACCATGCAGTAATAGGTATTCAGCAAAGATGCACAGAGTGGAAACATGGTGATACTTTCAGGCTCACGGGGAACAACTGTAAAGCCTGACCGATAAATGGGCACAATAAGGACACCCAGAAGTCCCACTTGGCAGGTAGGAGTGAGGGGATGCGGAGGCGGGGGCCCAAGCCCTCTGTCCTGGGGAACCTCGGGACCGCAATCCTCCCAGAGCCCAAGGGCAGCCCGCCAGGAGCAGCTGTGTTCCCGGTGCCGTATCTCAGAACTGCCCTGCATACAGATCGGCTGGGAGCACACAGCTTCCTCTCCTTATCAACCCGCTGTGACAGAGGTGCAATTGAAACTGCAGTGGACCTGTTCCAGAAACCCAGGCTGGGTAGAAAACGTGCCAGAACAGAGCCAGCCACTACCGGGGAGACAGATGGCCAAAGGAGCCTGTCCTTCCCCCCAGGAGGCAAGGACGGTCCAGGGCCAGACAGGGTCAGGGCCCCTCCGCTCCCTGGGAAGAATTATCTGGCAGCAGTTAGCAAGTCAACAAATAATTACTGAGGGCCTACTGTGTGCCAGGCACTACTGGGGGCGGGGGAAACGCATGAACTCATTAAACTCACTAAACTCCCAGCCCCAAGAAACAATCGGATGGCCACAATTAATTACACCAGTGAATGAATAAAGTGTAGTTGTGATAAAGGTACAAAGGAGAGATACAGGGTGCTAGGAAAGCATAGAATAGGAGTATCTGACCAGATCTAAGGAATCAGGGGAAGCTTCCAGGAGGAAGTGACATTTTAGCCAACACTTAAAGGACATTTTCAGGAACCATTAGTCAGCCTACTGCAAGAGTCAGCTTTCATTGTTTGCAATCAAAGAATTCTGGATGAGACAGCAAATGTCACAAACCCAAGGTCTAAAGGTATTTTGTTTTGTTTCTAATTTGAATTAGAAGGCCTTAGGAGTGGCTTAAAGCCCCTCATTCACTGGAACACTGGGTCTCTCTTTTGCTTTTAGTTACCTAAGTTACCTGCCTACCCCCCAAGGTCAGTAGGTTTACAGATACGGATTCCAAAAACACCATCTCACTACCTGAATGCTTAAAGACTTGGCAGCTGGATACAGTGGAATCGGTGTCCCTCTAGGCAACTCCAGCCAAAAATAGAAGGATGTATCTAGATAGAAAGAGGATGGATGATGGATGGATGGACGGATGGATGGATGGATGGTGGGATGGTGGGATGGTGGGATGGATGGATGGATGAGTGGGTGGGTGGATGGATGGATGGACGGGATGGAGGAAGGTGGGGGAGGAGAGATGGATGGATGGGTGGAAGGAAGGATGGATGGATGTGGGATGCGGGGATGATGGATGGATGGATGGATGGATGGGAGGAAGGAAGGGAAGGAGGAAGGAAGGAGAGATGGAGGGATAGTGGGATGGATGGATGGAAGGAAGGATGGATGGATGGATAGGTGGAAAGTAGAGGTTATCAGGGGTTTACCGGGATGAGGCCCTAGAAGTAGGAAAGATATGGAAGAAAAAACAAATGGGATGTGTTTAAGGCAGATACCAGAATAAAGGGAGATGGAAACCGCTGTTTGGTTTGTGTTGGAAATAGAAATTCTCTTGAAAATAAACCTCCAGTTGGTTTTATTTCTGCAAAGCAAACAGGCCACTGTTTATAACCTCATTACCCGAGGAGTCCACACCACCCACCCTCAGCCTTCCTAGTCCATTTGGAAGATCTGGTCCAATGAACCAAGAACCCGGGAAGGAGGCTGGGAGTGACAAGAGGACAGAATCAAACGCTCTCAAATAGCTATAAAAAAAAAAAACAAAAAACCTCTAGGTTCCAGAGAAAAAGTAATCATCCTGTAATTGACTGGTTACTAATGGAATCTATTAATTTATAGCCACAAAAGAATCAGCTAATTTGTGGTTAATGGTGTCTAAAAGATAAACAACATAGATTAATTCTGTGGAGCACAGCCCAGCTCTCCGGAATCTGTCTGCAGACAGCTCTCCACGCAGGGAGGGAGGATGGGCTTGGAGGTCAGCAGAGGGAAAAGGGACTGGGGAGGAAGCAGTGCATCTCCCTCCAGAGGAATCTTCTTCCCCCTCTGGGGCATCCTCCCTGCCTGAACCCAACACTACCCCTGCTGTTCTTGCTCAGGATCCCACCCCAACGGCAGCCCTCACCCTGCCAAGGTCCTTCCCACCTCTGGGCTTTCACTCTGCTGTGCCTGCTGCAGAAACACCTTTCCCTCCTTTCCTGTGCAAATAATACAGGTTATGAATGAGTGCACGCTCACCTGCACCAGATACCACGCTAAGGGCTCCCCATACATTCTCTGTCTCAGGGATTCCCAGAAATCCTCCGTGGAGTTGGTCCCGATCTCAGCCCCATTTTACAGGTGAGAAACCTGAGGTCCAGAAGAGTGAAGCCACATGCCCAGAGTTTCACTGTGTGCATGGTGGGACACAAGTCCAAGTCTGCATGAGCCTGGACCCCAGGCTCTCCACCAGCATCTCCTAAACTTTGCTGCTCATAACAACCCTGTTGCCATTCCTGTATGCCACCTGCATTTAGATTTTCTTTTAAATTGCCTCCTCTCCTTCTCCCACCCTTTTCTGGGTTAATTTTAGCTTTATCCCTAACTACATTAGCCAGATCTGATAAGGTAATAATATACTTGTTTCTAAGACAAATTCGGAATAAATACCTGACTACTAAAATACACATTTGCCTGTGTCCCACCTTGTAATCTTGCAAACCGCCAGTGATCTAAGAATGACCCAAATTCTAACTCTGCATCCCCCAAAACCATAATCACATGGCTGTGTGTGCAGTCTGCCATGTCCAGCATCCTGCGTGCATGGTCATATTCTACCCTCCATGGACCCTTCCTGATACAACCCCCCTTTGAAATGCACTGGAAGTTTTCCTCATTCCGGAGCCCGCCTTGACTCCTCCATCCCATGGACATCCTTCCCTTTGATGACAGAAAATTCATGTCATTAGGAAACCACAAAAAGACAGGATGAAAATAAGGATAGAGGATTTGTTTCCTCAATTAGGTCGTACGATCCTGGAGGATTAAAACAAGCCTGTACCTTGAAGGCTAAGCTATGTAAGAAACAGAGACAGAAGCATAGAGTAGGTGCCTAATAAAGGCTGGGAAGTGGTTGATGGGGATACAGCATGGAGAGGTGGGAAGACGTCCAGGTCATGGTTGGGTTGGGGCCGGCCTGAATCCATCCTCCTCTGGCCAACAGTGCTCAGAAGTCACCTGGGAAGCTGCAGTCCCTCCTTTCAGTCTAGCGCTCCCGGGTGGGCCTGGGACCCGAGCATGGCCAGTACTTGAGCCATTTTGCAACTGGTTCAGAAATGAGTCCATGACCCGAATTTGGCCAGGACTTTCTTTAAAGCCACTGGGGAAGAAGCAGCTCCCTGCTCTGCTGAGCTTGACCCTCGGAGCACGTGTGTGTGCCTAGAGATACTGGAGGTCATCTTGCTCCCACAGGAGCCTGAGAATCAAAACCCCCCATGGAAGAGGCAGACACATGAAGAGAAGGCAGGGCTTGGTGACACTGTTCGAGAACCTGGATCAAGACATTCCTGAAACAAGTCTACCCTCAGATTTTTCAGACAATACATTCCCTTTGGGCGCAAGCCTTTCCGAATTGGGTTTTCTGCTATTTGCCCCCCAAACACCCCGGAGGGGCCCTTGACTAGGGGTCAGGAAACCAGACCCTGAATTTATCTCCACGTGGTCCTGCTGAGTCACTGCATCCCACCACTGCATCCCGCATGAGCCCGCCTCAGAGACGTGATCCCGGGGCACTCCTTCCCACCGCTCTCCTCCCCGTCACTTCCTGCCCCATCCAGCCCAGTCACACCTCCACGCTGAACTCTGTGTTCGAGACCTTGCTTGCTGGTCATCCGGCCTCATCCACGGGTGTCCCCCCAGGGCTCGAGACGGGCCAGGCACACGGGAGACCCTTGGTAATCTTTGCTGCATGGTCCCACCTTGGTTTCTCCACCTGCACATGGGAGGGAGGCACTGAATTTTCCCTCAGGATCCTTCCAGCAAAGCTGTGCTTTGCTTCCACACCGCTACCCAGGCTTCTGGGAATGTGGCCAGAGGGTCTCATCCAAAGGCACAGGAGCACCTCCCCGCAAACCAGCTCTCACTCACAGGGAAAGAGGTCCTACGATCCTCCTCCTTCGCTCCTTCCTCTGCTACACAACCTCACTAACCAGGATGTCCCTCTTGATGTCTAACCCAATCGTCCATGCTGCAAGCCAAGACTTTCTCAGGCCTGGAGGTCAGTAGACATCCCTATAATACCCTAATTTTCTCCCCATGACCAGCTTCTGACTTTGCAGAAAGTTCCTTTCTTGCCCACACCTATTAACAAAGCTCTCCTGGAGATGTAGGTACAAAGGATGAGAATAAAATAAATAAACCATCTGTTTAATAATGTCTATTTTGTCAAAACAATGGCCGGGCCAATGCCTCTGCTCTGATTCATCCCCAGTGACACCCCTTGCAGGGAGGAAGCCTGGGTAGAGGGCGTGAACACTTCTAAACCCATTTTTCAGATGAGCTCAGAGGGGGGATGGAAGGTTCTATGGTGAACAAGCCCACAGTAACCAACACAAGAGAAGTCACTTCCTTTCTAGGTCAGCATTCAGTCTTCTCTTAATTTTACAAGGAAGGCACCCACATTGGCTAGGATGCACGTTCATCATTCCTTCATTTGCTCATTCATTCCAGAAACAAAAAGCCTGGACTGAGCGCCTCCCCCAGCTCCCTGCCTCCCAGAGGCTCTCCCAGAGGCTCTCCCAGAGGGAGGGCAGGAATGATCTGCCCTTTGGCTAGATGGGGGAGATAAATGAGTCGATTGTTGAAAATATGTTTCCTCATTTCTTCTTTCTCCTTTGATTTTATTTGTGGTGTTTCCCTGACATCCAGGAATTTTTTATGTTTATAAGGTGGAAGGAATCTTTTTGTCTTTCTTTGGAATGTCTGGCCTTCTATGCCTAGAGAGGGCTTCCCTGGGGAGTGATTTTTAGGCCCTATTTAAGGTCATAGGTCATGATTAGGTAGGGGCAAGAGGGGAATATCCTGATCATTCCTTCATTTTACAAATAAGGAAACTGAGGCTCCACAGTGAGTAAGCAGCCCTAACTCTCTGCCCGGTCTTCTTTCTGCTACAGGATTAGTTAGGAACAAAGTCCTTAAAAAAGGAAGGAAAAACAGAAGACCTGACTGCCTGGGCCACGTGGCCAACAGCTCCTCCAAGGTCAAAAGGCTGTTGTGTTCACCCACCATGTATAAAGTCATCAGTCCACACTGGGCGCCTGTCCAACAGTACACGGTGGCAGTGAGCCCTAAAAATCAGTCCCCCTTTTCTAGGTTGTTCTAGGCTGATGAGGGCAGGCACCACAAAGGAAAAAACAAAACAAAACAAAACAAAAAAAACAGGTCACCATAAACACCAAAAACTCTTGGACATCAAAAACCACAACAAATAAAACTAAAAGACACATCACAACTAGGAAAAATATATCCAACACATATGAGAAAGTATCCAGACTCTTAAAATATATAAAGGTCTTACAGATCAATAAAAGTAGCTAAAGAAAAATGAGAGACACATCACGAAAGTGGAGATGCAAACGGGCAATGAGCTTAAGAGAAATATTTAAATCCATTAGTAATCAAAGCAGTTGACCTAGAAACTCTAAGGCGAGAACTCTTCATGCCTTGCAGGGTAGCAATATTTAAAAAGAAGGGAAACACACAGTGTTCCCAAGGATGAGAGAAACAACACACTCCCTGGCTCTTGGAGTATTGTAATATCAATTAAAACCCTTAAGGTGTGCTTTTCTTTTTTCTGTTCTAGCATTTTCCATTCCTTTTTTTTTTAAGATTTTATTTATTTATGCATGAGAGACAAAGAGAGAGAGAGGCAGAGGGAGAAGCAGGCTCCCCATGGAGCAAGGAACCCAACAAGGGAGCAAGGAACCCGACTCGGGGCTCGATCCCAGGACCCTGGGATAATGACTTGAGCCAAAGGCAGATGCTTAACTGACGGAACCACCCAGGCACCCTAGCATTTTCCATTACTAAGGGATTACTTAGAAACTATGGGCAAGAAATGTGTTCCCATGCCCTGTGTACAGGAAAAGTTGGAAGCAGCCTGTGCATTCAGCATTAAGGAAGCAGCGAGGTACACAGCAGTATAGACTTGCAGCATGATGTTGCAGAGTCATGGAAAAGAATAATGCTTCATACAGATAATGACAATTCACGGTGCAATTTGAAAATTGGTACAAAGCAATCTGCTTACGTCATTCCAGTTCTGAAAAACATATACACATACATGAATACGTAGGCTCAAGAAAACAATCTGGAAGAAATAGCCACCAAATTGTTAATAGGGGTCTTCACCAGGAGGTAGATTTATAGATATACATATATATACAGCATATATATATATGTGTGTGTGTGTGTATATATATATATATATATACATATATATATTTTTTTAGTTGACGTCTACCAGCCAGGGCTGCCTAGGGCGGGGAGGCTCCAGAGATTAGACCACATGCTGCTGTCGGAAACATCATTTGCCATAAACTTTCTAGACTAACATGACGGTACTTATCAAAAGTCTTAATATGTGTGAAGCATTTCAGCAGTAATTTTACTTCTAGGAATTTACCCTAAGGAAATAATCAGAGATGTGTGCAAAGATTTAGGTACAAGGATGTCCATTGTAGACCTATTTACAATAGCAAAAAGCTGGAATCAGCCTAAATATCCAACAATGGAGAATTGTCTAAATAAGCGTTGGTGAGGAGCTGTGAAATTGTTCAAAGTGATGTTGACTATGGAATGAGAAGGTAGAACGTTCTTGATAGAAAGCAAAAAAAAAAGTCTAAAACGGCATTGGCACTTTGAGAGCAATATTGTACAATACTGTACACAACCAACGATGAACAGGATGTACAAAAGAAGTCTACTGTTTGTGGTGATACTCACTGGGTGATGAGATTCTGGGTTGTATTTCGTGGGTGTGTTTTCCTGCATTTTGCAATTTCAGTACCATAAACATGTGACTATCACAATCAGACTTCTTTTAAAAGGAAAGAAATCCCAGGAGCATTTACACTAAAGCAAACTCATTATTCATGTCTGTGAATTGCATTCCCCGAGCCAGGCTGCTCGGTGTGGACAATCGCACGGCTACTTGGGGAGTCCAAAGGCCAGGTTCACGGTTAAAACAGGTCCCCTCTAGACATCCTTTAGGGCCACCTACAATCGCTCCTGCCCTTGAAGCCATGCCCAGACAACCCATGTCTTTTAGAGGGCTGAGAAGAAAAGTGACCTGTTTTTAATATTCAAGACAAAATCTGGTCAAATCCAGCTGGCGTTCACTGTGGCCGACACTTGCTCAATCCTCCCTCTGTTGTGTAATGATGAAGAATCAGCCGTATTCTCAGAAAGCCCATTGTCAGGACAGGACAGAGGTTTCCAAATATGTGTTCTGGGGCTCATCCCTTTTTCCTGTGGGGATGATCAATCCATTTGCTAAAGATAATTAAGGTCACAGAAAGCCTGGGACTGCTTCCCTGTTGTCTGGATTTATATCCCAGCAGATCCAGGCCCAGATAGTGAGATTTAAAAATCTAACTGACCTTTACTGCTGATGAGGACGAAGGTGGGGACAGGTTGCAAGGGGAGAAGCTCCAAAACAAGGGATTGAGTGAGTTACCCTAGATCATTCTCAGCCAGGTGGAGTGAGAGGAGACATGGCAAGAAGACCCAGAGGGCCTGGCCAGAGAATCGGGGACAGTGGGGGGGGGGCGGGCATCTTCTAGAAAGAAAGGGCTCTCCTTGGCTGCTGCTTTAAAACAGGACTTGGAGGGAGGGTTCTGGGCTCACCAATGCATCCTTAAGGTCTTATCAGAACCCTCCCTCCCTCCATCCCTCTCTTCCTCCCTCCCTCCCTCCCTCCACAACTGTCTCCTGAGCACCCAGCTTGCCTGAAGACTCAGCTTAGCAACGAATTCGTAACAATGAGCAAACCCAGGAAGACCCCTGTTTGCATGACAGGCACCATCTAGCACAGCACTGTCTCCTCAAAACATAATGCAAACTGTATTTGTGATTTAAAACTTTCTATTAAAATCACAAAAAAATAGAAAAAGTGAATATCCTCCCTCTATTTTGTTTAACCCAATATAGCCAAAATATTATTCTACATGTAGTCAATATTTTAAAATTATTAGTGGGATATTTTACTTTTTTTTTTTTTTTTTCACGCTAAGTCTTTGAAATCCAGTGTCTCCATTTGGCCCAGCTAGAGCTCAAGGGCTCCATGGCCCCTTGTGTCTAGAGCAGAAATTCTCAGCCTTGGCACTGTTGACATTTTGGACCAAACGCTTCTTTGCTGGGGGCTGTCCTGTGCCTTGTCAGGTGTTTGGCAGCAACCCCAGATGCTAATAGCTGCCCCATCCTCCAAAGTGATCTCCAGAGGATGCCGAAGGTCCCCTGGAGGAGGGAGCAAAACTGTCCTTGCTCATCCATCTGTTGGGCGGCCACCACTCTGGTCTAGCTGGACAAAGCGGCGAAGTGGCGAGCAGTGGGGACACACTGGGGCACATGCAGGATGGGGGCCACACAGACGGTGTGAGGTAGGAACAGCAGCTGGCTGAGTCTGGTCCAGGGATGCCTCCCAGAGGAACAGGGTTTCAGCCGCGGCCACTCTGAAGTGGGACGACCACACGTCACATGAAACACTGAGCCAGGCTCCGGGGACCCCAAAAGATCACAGTCCTGCTCTGAGCCTCAATTTCCCTGCCTGCACAAACAGGCACAGCAGAGTCCCTCCTACCTACACGGTACCCACACACCCGGGGTGGGAGGCTGAGGGCTTACACTCGATTTTGGATGTGAATACGATCAGTAAGGAATAAAAGCATGCGAGCTAGATGAGACACATTAGCACTGTCGTTCTCGTGGGGATTTGCACACACACCCTCTCTGCTTCCCTTGAAGTTCTAGGACTTCAGTCATAAGCAGGGCTAAGGAAGCACTGAGAGAGGCCTGCATGGAAGCCTTTCTGAGCCACTCTAGTTTACTAGCTCTGTGCCCTTGGGGAAGTTACTTTACCTCTCTGAGACTGTTACCTTATCTATGCTATAAAGTCAACAAAGGTACCTATGACCGAGAGCTGTCATAGAATTAAAAGTACACAAAGGCTTCTCAAAATTCCAGGCACATAATACAAAAGAGCTGGACCAACATTGGCTTTTACTGTATTATTTAAGTCAATATTCCATGCAACTGTCCATTCATTTGCTGGTCACTTATTGATCACTTACTGTATACCACCACTATTTTAGACACTCACGGTTATAGACGGGGCTCCCAAAAATAGAAGTTTATTTTGCTGGGGTGGATCAGCAAACACACAAGCAAAGACGTAAATACCTCAAATAATTTCAAGCCAGGGTAAAGATGACAAAGAGAATAAAACAGGGTCAGGAGAGAGAAAGTGACTGAGCAAGGGGTGGTCAGGGGTCTCCTGGAAGAGGTGACCTCTGCCCTGAGACAGTGAGAAGCTGGGGGGCCTGCGTGGCAAAGATCCGGGAAACATTTCCCAGGAGGAACCCAGGTGTGCCAATCCCCATGACAAGAGGGCTGATGGGCTTTGTTTAAACCAGGCTTTTCGGGGCAAAAGCCCTAACACTGGCATAAGGCTGGTACGGATCAGCATGGGAAGGAAAGGCCAGGGGGGCAGCCATCGAAGAGCAGGAGGGGAAGTGGCGAGGAAGGAACTGGTCGAGGCACACGGGGCCCTCCCCTGCAGGACCCTGTGACTCAGTTAGTCACGGCTGACATTTCCTGAGTGTGCATGATGTGCCAGGTTTAAATGCATCCACTCACTTCACCCTCATGACAAGCCTCTTAGGAAGGCAATGTCATTGTCCTCACTGGCAGACGAGGACACTGAGGCCTGGAGAGCCTGCATTTCCTGGCCAAGGTCAAGCACTCAGTACAGGATAGAAGAAGATGAGATTTTGATCATAAGCAGTCCAACTCTTTGGTGACCTGACTCTATGGTTAGACATAGAACAACGGGGCAAAAGTTATGGTTAGCCAGGAAGCCACTGGAAAGTTCTTCTACCCCCAACGTTTCCCCCAAAGCAAGCAGAGCCTTCAATTTCCAGACGGGTGCAAGCGGCCAGCCCGTGGCAGGCCAGCATTCCTGACCCTCCCTCCACGCCCCCCAGATCCTGAGCTAGCCGACAGGCAGAGGTCACACCCAGGTGACTGCACAGTGACACACCGCCAAAGCTGATGGCATGAAGACAAAAAGAGAGCATTTATGTCTCTGCAATTGAGCTTGAGCATCCAGGATCCACGGCCTCCCTGTTCAAAAGGGCAGATGCCATGGAGTCAGCTAGCTGGGTTTAAACCCAGAGGCTCCTGTCTGCAGAAGCAGAAAATCGAGGCCGAGAAAAGCAGAGTCCTGAGCTGGTGTTTGGAAGCTTGAGTCCTAGACCCAGACCCGGGCCTGTGTATATCTCCTCGAGCAAAAAAGGTTAACAGCTCAGACAGCTTGCATTGCCCAGAGGCAGAGCTTGGCACAGAGACAAGTGAGGAGAAAAAGTGCAGCACTTTCTCTGGCTTCTGTTCTGTTCAGACAAAGGCAAAGTTAAGTCTGGAGGGGGGATGAAAAACAAGGATAACAAAAACAAAGATGTCCCACCTGTCACAGTTCCCGGGGCCTTTGAGCTGGGTGGTTGGATGCAGGCTCTGTGACTTTGTGATGCCTCCAGGAGGTGAGGGACAAAGGTGGGACTTGCTAGGGGGAGGGAGTAAATGTGAGGCTGACCGAAGACTGGGCCAGCAGGAGCCCAGGGGCTGGACTTGGCGGAGTAAGGGCTGGCTACACCTCCCTGAGCACATCTCTCCAAGGCTCAGGGCCTCCCTTTCCCCACCTGCAGAAGGGGATAATAACACAGTTGCTTACCACGTGCCAAGGACTTTGCCTATTCTATTCCCTTTAACCTTGACAGCAACTCTACAAGGCAAGTCTTTTTCATTTCATTTGCAAATGAGAAAATCCAGTATTCAAACATTTCAAGGAAGTTTTTAAACCCAGTTGATCTGACACCAGACCTGTGCTCATTAATTTTCAAACACTTATAAAATGCTCCCAAAACAGCAACAGTGACACCCACCGTAGAACCCACCACATACATAACGCTTCCTCCGTACCAGGGACTCATAAATGCCCATAGATTCTTGCAACAACTCTCTGAATCAGGCACTATTATTATCCAATCTCACAAATGAGGAAACTGAAGCCCAGATGGAAAATAAAATTGTTTCTCAACCTCCCCCCCGCCCCGCACTCCACTAAAGGAGTCTTTCTGGACATTTTCCCCTATTCACTGCCCCCCTCGTGAAATCTTAATATCACAGGTATACAATGTATCTGTTGATCTATATGTATATCTGTGCTTTACACATAAAAAGTAGGATTTTTCACCCTTTTTTTCAGTTTTTGCCCCCTTAGAAGAAATACCACCTTCGTTAGAGAATGCACGAAAATAAGATTTCCAAGATCAACCAAGTATGTAAAATTCTCTTTTGCATTCTTAGGCATTCACCACGAGCTGCAGCCTTCTAAAGAAGGGAGGGGCAGCTTAACTATCTCCAGTTCGGTATTTTCCAGGCCTACTGACAGCAGAAACCTGTGTCTCAGAAGCATCAAGAAACATCTTAGTGGTCCTGCTCCGTTTTCTGCTTGTCCTGGTCCTTGCTCTCTCTCGGTGACAGAAAGCTCCTCCCACTGGGAAAAGGCTCCTCCCTTCACTCAGACCTTGGGGAGTAGGGCGCGCTGTCAATCAACAGGCCTCGCCCCCTAGCCTCAGCGATTGGTGGTGGGGCGGGCACTAGGCAGAAGCTGAGCCAATCAAAGTCCTTCTCTTTCAAAAGAGACCACAGGGAGAAAAAGACATTTCCATCATCACAGAACTGAAAGAATGTAGGCACGCAACTGCCTGGGTCATGATCCCACCTTCTCTGGAACAGTCTAAAAAAAATAAAGCCAGGCAGAGCAATGCAAGGGCCAGATAGTCCTGGCTGGATCGGATTCTGCATCCAGAATCCCTGGGGGCCCCTCAACTTCCCACTTCCAGCTTCCTTAAGGAGCCAACAAATCCCCCTTCTTGGTTTCCCCTGGTTTGAGCTAGGTTTCTGTCACTTGCAACCAAAAAAATCCCGCCTGAGACACCTCAGCATGAACAGACCTTGGCAGGATTTGAGCAAACCTATGGTAAAAGAGTTTTTAAAATAATGGGGGAATTTTGAACATGGGCTGGATATTAAGTGATATTAAGAAATTATTATTATTATTTTAGTGAAGTGTGATAGTGGTATTAAGGTTGTTATTCGAAAATAAATATTTAACTGTTAAGGATACATCCTAAAGTATTTTGGGTGAAATGGTTCAATGTCTGGGATTTGCTTTTAAATATCCCAACACCTCTGTCCCTACTACCCCAGTAAGAGAGGGGACGAAATACAGGAAAGGAACGTCAGGATGATGATAACTGCTGAATCTGGGAGCAGGTGTGGGGAAATTTCTCGTACTATTTTCAGGTTTGAGATATTCCACAAATGGAGAGTTTAAAACGAAAATGAAGAAGAAAGAAAGTGAAGCTGCAGTCTTCCAAAAGGAAGGAATGATTGGGGACCGGTGCAAAAGTTGTAGAAAGCAGAAGATCATTCATTCATTCATCATTCATTCATTCATTCATCAAATCAACCGCCCACCAGGGGCAGGCACTAAGCCCTGCGCTGGACCCACAGGGCGAATAGGACATGGTCTTCCTGCCCTTGGGGAGCTCCCAGCAGAGCAGAGGCCAGAGGACCAGGAGCAAATTATTCCAGGTTTGTGCAGCTCCCAGAAGGGCCAGGCACTGTGAGGACAGAGTGGGTTTTTCTCCAGCCAGTCCCGTTCGAAAGGGCAGGACTTTGACTGGCCCAGCTTCTGTCCAGTGCCCACCCCGCCACAATCTCTGCAGCCAGGGGGGTGGGGTGGGGCCGCAGGTCTGGCAGATTCAGAGCTGGGACCTGGATGAATCCTGTGGGGTCAGGCATGGCCTGTCTACAGGGAGCGGGGTGCCCTGGGCGGAAGAGAGACAGAGCAGCCTCTGCCGGAGCCTTTGCCTTCTCCAAAAAAAAAAAAAAAAGTGTCCTTGACAAATTAGCAGAAGAGGCGGGGGCTGAGGGGCGCCCCACCCACAGCTGCCATGTGCATTTTTGGTGCACAGAAAATTCCAGAACCGGCCAGACCTGCTGGGCGGATGAGAAGGGCAGTGGCTGAATGGAGCGGGGATAATGCCCAACCCTGGTGGAGAACTTCCAGCCCCCCGCCCTTTGACGCCTTCCCTCAGAGGGGCTCCTGACAGGGACTGAGGACACGGTCATTGGGGGCCCCCGAAATGCCTCCTGTCCATGGCTCAGCTCTGCCCCCTGGGGCCCTGGGACCCACGGCTGCTTCCCCTGTGGCAGTGGCCCATGACTGGAGCTAAAGCTTGCCCTTCCCCCCCAGACTTCCCTGTTTGTCCAAGGAGAATCCACAGAAAGGCAGCTACGGAGGGAGGAAAGAAGCCTGCCCACCGGGGAGCCAAATGGTTTTGTGCCCGTGAGCAAGGTTGTTAGTGGAAAGTGGGGACGGTACGGGCTCTGGAGCCAGAATGCCTGGACGCTGTCTCAGCCTCGCTACTTTCAAGCTGCCCGCTCTTGGCCAAGTTCAACAGCCTCTCTTGATTTCAATTCCTCTGCAAAAACGGAAGTGATGTGAGTGTATCCTTCACAAGGTTATCGTGCGGATTAAGTGAGCTAATATATGGAATGTGCCAGCAGCTGCCTGGTTGAAGTAAATTCGCAATAAAAGATCCCACTATTATCAGAACCCACGTGAGTTCATATGTTTTAACACTAAGCCCGGGGGCCCCCAGAGGTGCACTGATTACTTATGGAATGAATGCATGAACTAGCGAATTAATCACTGTTTTCTGAATGAAACTGCTTGTTCATTTATTCAAAAGAGCCTTCAATTCCAATGCTTGGTCGGATAGATGGGATCTTCTTTACCAAGTATGAATCCTTGGCCACAGCTTAAGTGTCTCTACGTGGCCCCCAAACTAAAGCACAAAGTGACGGTGAGGCCTGAAGTGAACCAGTGGCGGTAGGCGGAATTCTAAGGTGGCCCCAAGATTCCCTCCCCTTGCGGTCTGTGTGTGTGGCCCGGCCTCCCCTTGAGTGTGGCCGGGACCTGTGCGGGCGGTGGGACGCCCCCCACTGGTGACTGCATCACAGGGCAAAGGGGAGGGTATGTGGTGGATATAATTAGGGTCCTGGGGTCAGTCGCCTTTGAGTTCACCAAAAGGAGATTATCCCGAGTGGGCCTTTTAGAAGAGAGTCTGGGGATGGGACAAGGAAGGCAGAGGCTCCCAGCAGCCCCGCACCCCTGCTGACCTGGAAGAAGCCAGCCGCCCTGAGGTCCACGGCAGCGAGGAAAGGCATTTTGCCAACAACCACATGGCCCTGGAAGAGGCCTGGGGCCCCCAGGGAGACCCCAGCCCCAGCCAGCACCCTGACTGTGGCTCTGTGAAACCCTGAGCGGAGGACAGAGCCGAGACGTGCCTGGCATCCTGACCCACAGAAACCGTGAGATAATAAATGTGACAAAACATAAAGGTGTCGTGTGAGCCACAAGGTTTGTGTGGAAATTTGAAAATGAAAGGACTACTCACTGCTGCCATTTCTCGGGGGCTCACCGTGCCAGGCGATGTTCTCAGCAATCGGGGGAGGTTCCAATGATGTGCCCATTTTACAGATAGGGAAACTGAGGCCTGGAGAAGTCCCATCAGTGGCACACAGCTGGTTGGTGGAGGAGGCAGATTTTAAATCCAGGCAGTCTGGAGGCTTGCGTGTGCCACAGTAACCATGAAGCTTGGGTGCCAGAAGCCCCGAGAGGGTGCTGGAAGGTGAGGTGAGAGGGATGGTTTGCTTGGGGGCTTTTTCTATAATTTCTTTCTTTTTTTTTTTTTTACAGTGCATATTATTTTTTAAAAATCATAAAAAGAAAGATGAAAGGACTCGGCATCCACGGTGACCATCTGTGAGCAGTGGGGTCGCAGAGCACTTTTTAAATTTCCTTCTATCATCCCAGTTCTCTACAACAGTCTCCGATTGTCCGTGAGAAAGGTGTGGCTGGCGTCGTTTTGAAAATGTGCAAGCCAGACAGAATAAGTGGCTGCCCTTTTGGAACGAGAAAGCAGAGGAGGACAGGTGACCCGGTGGGGGTCTGGCCCCAGCCTCTGGTAGGGAGAGAGGGCCAGGGTCCAGAGCATCAGCAAAAATAGGTCGTGTTCTAACAAAGCGAATTCTCTGGAAACTTGGAATATGGCTTCAGAGCTTCCACAGGAGTTAGCATTCACTCTCCCAGCAACTGGGCTTTTATTAAACATTTGCAGCTTCTTCTGCAAACGTTGTCACCCGAAACTTTGTTATTTTAATTGGTAGCTATTCCTGTGGGCTCCTGCTCTGAGAACAAAAGCTGCTAAGAAATCAGAGCTGCAGGCAACTTTCCTTCGAAGTCGGGAAGGTAAGGAAAGGTGCGTTCACCAGCGCCCAGCAAGCACGCTTCGGATAGAGCCTGCATTTGGATTTAACACTGACTGTTCGTTAATGAGCGCTTCGCGAGTGCCAAGCGCCGTGCTGGGCCCTCATCCATGAGTCCCTCCTCTCATCTTCCCACATCTGCACGCCATGAGTCCTAGCCGGTTTCCACTTTACAGATGAGGAAGTGAAGGCTTAAGGAGATCAAGCAACAATACTAATACTCTGAGACATACAGTGGACCCCCTTCTCCGAGGGAGATGTGTTCCAAGACCCCTGTGGATGCCTGAAACTGCAGATGGTACGACCCTATAGATGCTGTTATTTTTTTCCTGTACATACATACCTATGATAAAGTGCAATTTATATGTGTAATATGATAAAGTGTAATTTATAAATTAGGCACAGTAGATTAACAACAATAACTACTAATAAACTGGAACAATTATAACAATATACTGTAACACAAGTTATGTGGATGTGATCTCCGTCTCTCTCAAAACATCTTATTGGGGGCGCCTGGGTGGTGCAGTCAGCTGGGCATCGGACTCCTGGTTTCAGCCAGGTCTGATCTCAGGGTCATGAGATTGATCTCACCCGAAACCATATATCCACTTTTCTTGAAAGATCAGAGGCCCTGGCAGCACTGGGCTCCTCTTTCTCATGTGGCAAGCATTAGCCGATCTGACTGTCAGCCCTGGACACAGAGCGGGAGTTCTCCAGTCTGCCCCAGTCCCCACCGCTCACTGCTGCCTCTGTGCCTGGAAGGACACTCGCCTGTGGGCAGGAGAGTTTGTGGCTCTCGCTTTAAACCCTAGATGCATGCTGGCTTCAGAACAAAACGAAAAGAACCTGTGGCACGCACTGCTAGATGCCTTCCTGTTATCAAGCCTCCTTCCTCCTAACAGACATCCTAAATCACTAACGCCTGGAATGTGTTTGGCTAAAGGACCACATTTCAGCACCTCCTTTGCAATGTGTGTGGTGGAGGTAATATAAGCAGAAGTCAGTGGGTATGGTATCCATGGGTGTTTTTTAAGGAGCTGACTCAGCTGAAAGGTAGGTCCTTTTACCACTCCATGTTCTTCATTCTTCCTGGCTAGAATATGGATGTGATGGCTGGAGCACCAGCAGCCATATTGGGACTGAAGGAAAAGGCCTAAGGAAGCGCAGCCACCTCAGCCCGGGCACCAGTGAGCCTGTAGCTGAATACCAGTGACTGCCTGCCCCTGCCCATTATGTGAGCAAATACACCCTACTTACAGTTGGCCTTAATTCCCACCTAATACAATAGTAAGCATCAATGGTGTTTGCTCTGTCCCAAGGATGATTCTAAGACTTCTCCCATAATTACCCACTTAATCTCTACCATGATCCCATCAGGCAGGTTCCATTGCTGACCCATTTCATAGATGAGGCAACTGAGGCACAGAGTCCAAGGCCACAAGTTAATAAGGGGGGAGCCAGTAATTTAACCATGGGTCCAGAGCTCAAGTTCAGGATACTTAATTTTAGATTAAGTAGTGCAGCTCAGGGTCAAGAGCCCAGATTCCCCTCCCAGATCTCCTAGTAACCATGCCATACACCCTCTCAATTTCCTTCTCTGGAAATGAGAATGATCATTCAGGCTCTAGTACACACAGACTGTTATGAAGCTCCTCTGAGTTTCCAAATGTTGACAGTTTTTAAAAACATCACATGCTATGCAAAAAGGAAGCATTACTCTCCTTAAGCTCTGCTCATCACAACAGAAATGCCACGTTCTTTTCCTGCCACAGCTCAGGCCAGCAGTCTCTGAGGGATGGCCCACACTGGCTTTCAAGCATATTCGCTCCCTGAAATTCCAGTTCGGCCAAATTAAACATCCATGAGAATTCCATACAGAATTCCATTCATCCATCTAGAATTTCCTGCAAAAGGCCCATCCTGAGCACCTGATAAATCACAGTGGTTGACAATGTAAGTGTCCTGACTCCCAGTCTGCAGCTCCACCGACCCCGGCTGCTAGGTGCCTCATTCCTGTGTCCTAAGGGAGCCAGGAAACAGCCATTGTGCACTCCCCTCCAAGGAAGATGCCTCTAGTTCGGCTGGTCTGTGTCCCCCTCCTCTGGGGACAGTGTCTCCTTTAATGCATCTATTCAGGGGGGAATCACCCCCTTCTCCAGGGATGGCATGTGACAGCAGGCCTGGCTAATCAGCCTCCTCCACAGCAGGTCACAGGGATTGGTTCAGGAATGACATGTGATCCAAGTCTGTCCAATGAGCATCAGCCCTGGACTTTTTTTTTTTTTTTTTTTTGCTCTTTTGGAAAAGACAAGTTTCTTTCTACTGAGGTTTCCACTGGTTGTCATAACCCTAGAGTTGCTTAGGGGCACCATGGAAAAAACAACCTGCCTGGGAAAGAAACTGACCAGTGGAGAGTAGAGGGGAGAAATGGAAGGGCAGGGGGAAACCAAGTCCTCCTGACATTATTTGAATTCCTAGATCTAGCCATTCCTGAACCCCCCTGAATTAAAAACATGGGTCCAGAGTTATCCAGGATCTTCTACTTATTGGCTATGGCACGTGGCATGATGATCTTTTGCTGCCCATAGCCATTCCTCTTCCTTCTAATAATAGTGTCTGACTTGCTTTGGAGAAACCATTCCTTTCCTTTGGTCCATGCAGTCCTGTGGGATTTGATCCAATTCCCTGGCCCAGGATTGACCTTGAACCAGGGCAGAACAGTCAGGGTCACAATGATTGGTCACAAATGGTACGTGACCAAGTTGGACCCGTAAGAGTCAGCCCTGGATTTGGTTGGGTGCTCTGTCTGCTGAGTTTGCCAGGCTGGAAACTGAGTCTAGACCTGCTTGTCGCTAAGGATGGAGCATCGTGGAAATCAGCCAAAGGCAGAGAGAGAGAGTCTTCCTATGACCCTGAAGTACTCGTGGACTGGCTTTTCAGTGTCAGAAGCCAACATGTTTCTTCTTTTTCTTTTCAATTTTTTTCTTCCAGTTTTATTGAGATGTAATTAACATACAACACTATGTAAGTCTGAGGTGCACAGCACAATGACCTGACAAACATACAGATTGTGAAATAATCACCACGGTGAGTTCAGTTCACATCCATCACTTCATATACTTACAAAAATTTTTTTCCTGGGTTGAGAACTTCTAGGATCTCCTCTCTCAGCAACTTTCCAACACACAATATACAACTTTCAAAAATACCAGTAGACAGCAGTGTTTGCTACAGTCATCCTGTTGTCCCTACAGCCCGGGCACTGACTTATCTTACGATGGAAGTCTGTACCTTTTGACCATTTTGACCTTATCCCTCCACCACTCAACTCCTGCCACTGGCAACCACAGATCTGATCTCTCCTGCTTTGAGTTTGCTTTTTGTAGATGCCACATAGAAGTGAGATCATATGGTATTTGTCTTTCTCCGTCTGAGGTATTTCATTTAGCATAATGCCCCCAAGGTCCATCCAGGGCCTTCTTGTATTTGTCTGTTTGACCTGGCTTAAGTTTACTTTCTGTCATCTGCAGCCAAGAGTCTGGACTTGGTTGACCTTCTCGACACCGACCGCCTCGCAAGTGAAAACGAGTTACCAAGCTCACCAACACACCTGGTGCAGACTCTCTTTAGGGGCTGAGTCTCAGCTGTCCTTGTGGGAGGCAGGGACGCAGCAGGTATGCCCAGGAGGGCCCTCCTCAGAATCCCCAAAGGAAAGCAAAGGACCAATTTCGGTAGCCTCAATGCAGAGACTGCCACATGTGTCAGATTTTGCTGGGGGAGATCCCTCCCCCGAGATTCCTTCCCTGGGGAAGAGTAGCAAACTTTCACACAGCAAGCCTCCCTCCTGTAAGAGGTCCCTGTGCACACAGACCTGCCTAGACAGGCTGCCACTCAAACATGGCTCTTTTCAGGCCCTGAATAGGGTTCCTTTATTCAAGGCTTTTTAAGGAAGACACACCTTTTTCCTCCTGGCTGTGCCCTTATTTGGATTAAATCCCTGGCCAGCTCCACAGACGGAGAAGCGAATTGCTCCTGTGACCTAGCCCGGCTCCGCAGGAGAGGGACCCAGAGATGACAGTCGGCGTCCTCCAGCATAGCCCGAAATGACCAAGTCCCCGGCCCACGTAGGCAGAAGCCCTGGGGCAGGTCCCAGCAGTGCCAAGCGGCGGCCCCAGAGTCTGTGCAGTCTGCAGAGTCTCTCCTCAATCTTGACATTGGAAGCTGGCACCTAAAAGACATGAGATCTCACTCCACGATCACGGAGCAAAGGCCTGGCAGCACGATGCCCACGGGCCGCCAAGGCAGCACCCCACTGGCGCGGGGGAGAGGCCGCTCCAGGCGGCCCGTGTCATCTTCCTGCCCGGCCCCGTGGCGACTTGGACCTGGGGTCCACACGCAGCCTGTTCCCAATTCACTTCGTCCACCTCACCCCTGAAGTCACCAGGCTCAGTCACGCTTCTCTTGCCTGTTCCTGAAACCAACCAGGTTCTCTGCCGCCTCCAGGACCTTTGCACGTGCTGCCCTACCTGCCTGCTCACCTCCTGAGGCCTTGTGCGGCCCACACAGCTGCCTCTCCTTGGAGGGACCCTCGGACACACCGTTCTCCTCTCGTTTCCCTCCCTTCTTTCATCGGGTTTTACCTTTTGGTCTTCTTTGCTCCTTCCCCTTCCTCCTCTCCCTCCCTCCCTCCCATCTTTTCTCCCTCCCTCCATCCTTCTTATGTTTTCTTCTCAGCATCGTTCTCAGCACCACTGGACGTACAAAGCCGCATTCATGTCGGCCCACTGAGGAGATACTCAATTGTCCCCTTGGCCACCCACGTTCCTCTTTTCTGACGAATAAAACAAACCAAGTCCATCTTAATAAAGGACAGTTCCCTTGGCACAGAAATCATTGTCCTTTGTCTGGACAGTCCACTAACTTCTGTGGACACCCAGAGCCTCGGCAGGTGCCGGACCTGAGTTCAGGACCTGAGGAGAAGGAGACTCCCAGAGACCCCCAACGCCTGCAACCAGGCAAAGGACATCAGGATCTAGTCCCATTCATGCCGCACCCCGTCCCCAGCCCCACGCCTCCAGGGACTGTGGTCTCAGCTGCTCTCTTGGCCTCCCCTCAGGAGACGGGAAGACGCACGGGCGAGGGTGGCAGGAGAGAGGGCACCCAAAAGTGAGAGGGTGGGGAGTGGGGGAGCCCCTTTTCAACAGCGCTCGGCTTATTTAGCTCTTATGAAACGGGGAGCGATTATCTTGTGCTCTCACCTCACACCAAGGGATGGAAGTGACGCTTTCTCTCTTGGCCACGCTCTCCCCCCCTGACCACACACGCTTTCCTGTCACTGACTCAGAAGAAACTTAAGAAGCTGTGTCCACCTGGGAGCGGCCTTGCCCAGGCCACGGGGACTTCAACGTGCCACTCTGAACCCTCCAGATGCCGCCAGGAAGCCAGCACAACGAGCCTAGCTCCCTCTGCGTGTCGCAGCCTGCCCACAACGATGGCAAACTCCATGGTTCCTTTCTAACTTTTTATTTAAAGGAAGCACAGGGAAAGTTGCCCACAGTCCCGCACAGCCTCCCCTGGCCCAGGCCCTGAGGTTCGGGTGCTCTTTGCAGATGGGGTGGTGGGCCCTGAGCTGTGCGCCCTTCCTCAGAGGCCCCGGGGTACTCCAAGCCTGCAGTCACCCATCGGCTGCCTGGCTCAGCACTCGCCAGAATGACTCCTGGTGAGTCACCACCCTCCGAGTTTCAGAGATGTGCCACAGAGGGGCGCCCAGAACTTCCACAGCACTGACCGCCACCCAGTGAGCCCTGGGAGCAAAGGGCCTGTCAGCAGGGCCCTGGGTCGTGGCAGGGGCTGGGGGCACGCCATGTCCATGTCACCCCCACTGGCCTGCCTCAATACAGTGAGCTGAATAATGTCCTCCTCCCCCAAGTTAATGTCCATCTAGGACCTCAGATATGTGACCTTACTTGGAAATAGGGTCTTTACAGAAATAGTTATGGTATGGATAGAAACAAGATCATCCTGGATTAGGGTGGGCCTTAAATCAAATGGGGGTGACCTTCTAAGAGACAGAAAAGGACACACAGAGACACGCAGACAGGAAAGCCATGTGAAGATGGAGGCAGAACCTGGAGAGATGTGGCCACAAGCCAGGGAGCTCCGGGGATTGCCAGCAGCCTCCACAGCCAGGGGAGAGACAGGGCAGTTTCTCCCTCAGGGTCTCCAGAAAGAATCAACACTGCCGCTACCCTGATTTTAGACTTCTGACCTCCAGAACCGTGAGAGAATAAATTCCCGTTGCTTTAATCTACCCAGTTAGTGATAACTTTTTATGGCAGCCAGAAAACAAATACCATCAGGGAGCAAAAGAACATTGTATTTCTCTGGGGGGAAAATGAACTTTTAGGGGGGTGGATGACTGTCAGCAAAGTTAGAGCTAGAAACAGTCCACCAATTTGGCATCATCACTATCCTCTTCCTCATCCTCATCACCACCACCACCATCACCATCATCA
>NC_138378.1:5632045-5641686 GCF_054177405.1 Leptonychotes weddellii
CATCATCACCACCATCACCACCATCACCACCATCATCATAGGAATCATCCAGTGAGCATGGACTACATGCTGTATGCTAGGCACTAGACATCTTTTCTCCAATTTTCCCAACAATGCTACAAGGTAGCTTTAATTACTTCCATTTTCCAGACTAGAAAACTAAGACTTGAGAGATTAAGTAACTTGCCCTGGAGTTCTGAGCTCAGACAGCCAAATCCTCTCTCCCCAAGGTTACTAGCTGTGTGACCTCCAGCAAACTCCTTACCTGGCTGATCCTCAAATCCTACATACAGGTGCCCCATTCACAGAGTTCTCGTGGGGATGAGCAAGATGATGAATATAAAGCATGTAGCCCTGGGTAAATGCAGTTGCTGTTGTCATGCTCCTGTCCCAGCAGCTGCCAGAGGAGGAAGGGTGGTTAAGGTGGATCTCCCCGAGTGGTTGAGAGCAAAGGTCTCTGGCACACAGTCAGGCTGTGGGAGCTGGCACAAGAGTAGAACCATTGATGAAACCATAAAACCTCAGCAAGTCTGACACACACCCCATTGAAAAATGTAAGTCAACACAGATCCAGCCCTTTCCACAGGGGCCTTCAAGCTGCAGCCTGCCTATTCCTGTATGGGATTTGGTCTCATTAACCTGATCCAATGCACAGAAACGGACAGTGGGCAAACCCCAACCCTACCCCTGATAAGGGCCACATGAAGCTTTCTCTAAAATCTGTATGTAGACGTAGCCAACATTAGTTCTGCAGTTTTACCTACACAAGGAACACAGCAGTTAGGCAAACAAATAGAAAGTCAGGGGGCAGGGGAAGCGCGGTGAGCTGTGAAAGGCTCCCAGCCTTGGAATATCAGCAACAGAGAGTTGGGGAGGGAGGACCATTTGTACTACTTCTAATAAGTTGCAATTTATTGAGCTCCTTCTATGTATCTGGGCTCTGGGCTAAAGCAGGAACTAGTGGGCACTTGGGTGGTTAGGTGGTGAAGCGTCTGCCTTCAGCTCAGTTCATGATCCCAGGGTCCTGGGATCGAGTCCCGCATTGGGCTCCCTGCTCAGCGGGGAGCCTGCTTCTCCCTCTCCCTCTGCCCGTCCCCCCTCTCATGCTCTCTCTCTTGCTCTCTCGCTCTCTCTCTCAAATAAAGAAATAAAATCTTAAAAAATAAAATAAAAAATAAAGCAGGAACTGGCATACTTTTTCTGAAAAGGGCCAGATAGTAAACATTTTAGGCTTTGCAAGTCATATGGTCTCAATTCTGCTGTTGTGAGCAGACAGCCTGCCGTGCTATAGACAATATGTAAATGAATGTGTGTGGCAGCTCTCCAATGACACTTTATTTACAAAAGCAGGTGTCAGGTAGATCTGTCACACAGGCCATAGTTTGCCAATGCCTGGACTAAGTTACTTAGATACAGTATATCATTTAAATGCCTCCGCAAAGTGGGCCCCCACCTGCTTGCCTCACCAACCCCTACCTTTGTCTGCCCCCAGCAAGCCTATTTGTTCATTGCTGTCAACCCAGCACCCAGAAAAAAATAGATGCTGAATAAAGATTGATTAAATGAAGCATTTCATCCCCAAATTGCAGATTCAAAACAAAACAAAACAAAAAAAACCTAAGGCATAGAGAGAGGCGGTAACTTGCCTAAGGTCACAAAGCTGGAAAAAGAAAGACCTAGTTCTTCAGAGATTTGGCTCAGGGAATTTGCCACTGTAAACCCAGGGCTGCAAAGGCAAAAGCTTACAGAGGCCAGACCAGTAATGGGAATGACGAGTAAATGAAGGAGGCCAAGGGCAGGACGATAGGGAGTGGTGGGGACTATGGCTGACTAGAGCATTACGTCCTGCCTAAAGGTGGCGCTGCTCCTCAGCTCCAGGCTATTGTGGCCCCGTACTACTCTGGGGCCAGCACGGCCAGGTCTTCTGGTTTTCCTAGAGAAGTCGGAAATCCATGCTTTCATATGAAATATTCCAATTCTTAGATGTTGGCAAGCATCTGGTTTTCTTTTTTTGTAAACTCTCAGCTGGCCAAAGAAAACATGCCATTGCTTTGTGGCCTCTGGCTTAAAACTATTAAATACTTGAGAAGTTTTGTCCATGAAAGTTTCTTCTTCGGTGCACCAGTCCATAAAGCTACCCAGCCAGATGCACAGGATTGCCAGATGCACAGAATTAGAAACTGGCAAGAAGAGTGGGCCATTGGCTCCAGAACATTCTCCCACCCTAATCTCTTAACATGTAGAGAAATCAGAACAAAGTCATGTTCTGGTCATGGAAACAAGTCGCTTTTTCTAATTTTTAACATTCTCTTCAGAAGGCAGATAGGGTCCCTAAGGATGTGGAAACCTATAAAATTCTGTCTTTAAATGAAGATCAGGGCCACACCTACCTGGGGCTAACTCTACGGGAAGATACAGGGTACCTTCCCATTTCTCCAAGTGAGAATGCCTTCTCCCCGGGGATGAACATCTGTGGTTTATTTATTCCCATTCTCCGACCCCACTCTGGTAAATGACTCCATCCTACCTTTGGGGGGCTGCCCCTCCCCCCGTATGGTTCTAGTCAGGGCCTCAATCATCTATTTCCCCACCACCCCCGTTAGAGAGGGATAGTAATCCAGGCCTGGCCAATCACAATAGTCCATCTCCGTGGCCATTCTAATTGGCCTAGGCATATGCACATGATCCAGGCTGGACCAATCCGAGTCCTGCCCTGGGATTTCAGTGGCAGACCTTGCGAAATCCAAGCTCTCTAGCATCTCTGTGCTTGCCTTGGGCAGGTTGTCTCAAGGGTAAGCCTGGCTCTGTCAATGTCCATGATCCTGGGCGCCTCGGTGGCTCAGTCGTTCGGTGTCTGCCTCCGGCTCCGGTCATGATCCCAGCTCCTGGGATCAAGCCCCGCATAGGACTCCCTGCTCGGCAGGAAGCCTGCTTCTCCTTCTCCCACTCCCCCTGCTTGTGTTCCCCCTCTCGCTGTGTCTCTCTCTGTCAAATAAATAAATAAAATCTTTAAAAAAAAAAAAATGTCCATGATCCTCCCCACATTTGCTCAGCTGCGTGAAGGAAGTCCTTCTGTGGAAGATCAGCAAGAGGCCAGATGGAGAGAAAGACAGAACAGAGCCAGAAAAGAAGGGTGTTCTGACAACATGTAAATCCATGAGTCCAACCCTGCGCTTCCCACTTCCATTAGCCAAACAGTGACTTTTTTGGCTTTAAGCAGTTTTGATTGGGGTTTACCCCCGAAAAGAAAACACTCGGCTCCCTAACTGCCCCATCCAGTGTCAGTGATAGCCAAGCTGTAGCCCGCTGCTCTGAGGGGATTCAAGACCAAAGTCAGCTCCTTCCAGAAATCAGTCTTACAGGAAGAATTAAAGAGAGATGGCCAATTGGCTGGGGCCCACGTCAGGGTTTTAAGAATACCAGTACTTCATAAACCTGTCCTCCAAAAGATTCCTAATTACAGAGAAAAAAGGCAAAAAATTATCTGAAGGTCTGGATGATTTGGCTGAAACAAGCTTGACATTTTTTTTTTTTAAGTCCTGTGTTTTAACTTAAAAATCTATGACAAAGTCTGGCATTCTACTCCATGATATACTGATACTTGTCTTAATTTGTCTTAAAAGGGCTCCTGGGGCACCTGGCTGGCTCAGTCGGAGGAGCGTGCAACTCTTGATCTCGGGGTCCTGAGTTTGAGTCCCACATGGGGTGCAGAGGTTACTTAAATCAATAAAAAACCTAAAAACAATTTGTTTTAGAAAGGGGCTTCTAGGGCGCCTGGGTGGCTCAGTTGGTTAAGCGACTGCCTTCAGCTCAGGTCATGATCCCAGGGTCCTGGGATCGAGTCCCGCATCGGGCTCTCTGCTCTGAGGGGAGCCTGCTTCTCCCTCTCCCACTCCCCCTGCTTGTGTTCCCTCTCTCGCTGTGTCTCTCTCTGTCAAATAAATAAATAAAATCTTTAAAAAAAAAAAAATAGAAAGGGGCTTCTAACTCTGAAAGACAGGTCTTGTTTAAGCTGCGACTGCACATACCCCGTCGCACATCACTGCCTGCCCCAGACATGACCACGTCGGGAAGCAGGATAAAAATTCTACCGGCCTTCAAGCCAAGAAGCAATGCCACAGGGAACCCTAAGGATTGCCCTCGAGAGCAATTCAGTTGGCCTCCTCTTGCAGGCCCTACCTCCCCACCGCTCACTGGCATCCACTCCTATCGAGACAGTCTGGGGACAATCGATTCATCTTTGAAGGAAGATCTCGCCACGCCAACCTCGGTCAGTATGTCAGGGCTGCTAGCAGCTTCTATGGCTGCTCAGCGGGCCTCACCTCTAATCCAGCTCTGCCTCCAACAGCCTGTGTGCCCCAGCTTGGGAAGGAAAATGGGTACCTCTCGCTTCTCCCCTTCAGTCAGATGTGTGAACACAAAATTCCATCAGAATGGCAGGATTGGGTGTCATCCACGTTCATCAGTCCTGTTTCACCAGCCCCGCCTGAGTACCCGTTATTAGAGGTACCCAGTGAGCACCCAGTGGGTCCCTAATGAGATCCCAGTCTCTGGAGTCGGCAGTTACCCTGCTGGGAGATGCGCAGTGGAGACGGCTGAGTCCACAGAGAATGAAGGAGGCCTTGCATCCCCTTTGCTGAGCATGGTATGTATTTGACACACAAGATTTGGACATGAAAGGCATCTCCATGGAGGCGAGGGAAAGAGGCTCTATTCCAGACCTACCAGAGTGCTTAGCACGTAGAGGGGTTCAGGATATTTCCATTTGCAGAGAAACGTAGGAACGATTCCTCACCGTCCACTTCATTTCGTCAACAAAGTTAGTGAAAATTTATCAAGCACCTATTAGATGCTCTGCACTGTTGTAGAAACTAGGGAGATAGTGGAGACTAGGACTAAGTCCCCGCTCAGGAAGAATACTTTCTTGCACTAGAAAAACACTGTACTGCTCATAATAATATAATGGCATACGTGTAGGACTCACCCTGTACCTAGCTTGGTTCTAAGTTCTTATTCACTTAATCTTCATAATAACCATGTGTACTATTGTCTTCATTTCGTGGTTGAAAAAAAAAAAAAACGGAGGCTCAGAGAAGTTAAGTAACTTGCTGAAGCTCACAGAGCTGGAAGGTGGCAGAGCCAGGTTATTGAACTTAGCAAGTCTGGCCCGGGTATCTATCATCCATTGCTATACCGCTTCACTACTTATCATCACCGTGCAAATCCTTTAAATTTTACAAGCTGTTGCCGTGTCCCAGGCACCATCCTAGGCACCTACGTGTACTCAAGTATGGACTGAGCATCTACGATACACCAGGGACAACAATTCTGTGCGAAAGGTTCACCTCCATTTCTTATGCAAGTAAACTGAGGCTGACAGAGAATGAAGGGCTTTTTGCCCAAATTCTCAGTGCTGGTCTGAGGCAAAAGTAAGACTGAAACCCATGTTTTCATGACCCATGCACTTGGCTGTTTAAACATGCACTCTACTGCCTCCCCAGGGTATAATTTTGGTTATTTGGAATGTTTAAACGGACCCAGTGAATATTTAAACAAATCATCCATATTAAATTTTGGGTTGTAGCCCCTCAATTATTACATTTCCCTGCTATCCCATCCCGGAAACTGATAGTTTCTCATTTGCTTGCCTGGAGGGCCACTAAAATGAAGATCAACATAGGCTCAGAGAGCAAATATCAATTTTCACTTTTGAAAAATAACCTGACACTGCCTTCAGGATAAGGCGGTGCCTTTTGCTCTGAACTGGAAAGAGGAAAAGAAAGCAAGAAGAAAGTGTTTTGTAAGGGACTGCTCATGCTTTCTCAGCAAAGCATGCTCGGCTTCCCTCCCAGCATCTGAGCCCCGCCGCTGGGCAGGCCGCAGCCCTCCCTGGCTGGCTGCCTCACAGGTTGCTAAGCCTGAGGGGGAAGGCATCTGGTAAGCAAACCCTAGAGTCCCCAGGGAGGGCAGGGAGGGAGCTGGGGGCACCTTCCTTCCCTGAAAGCTCCTTGCCACACCAGGGGCAGTGTGACACCCATAGCCCGACCCCCTGCAGGCCTTCCCTCCCATCCCCCCTTCCCAACTCTTTCACTGGCTAGCTTTTGCTCATCCTCCAAATCTTAACACCTGCTGCTCCCTCTGCCTGCAACGCTCTTTCCCCAAGTTGCCCCATGACTGGTTCTCTCCCATCAGTCAGAGCTCCACTTAAGGGGAGCTTCCTCGGAGAGGAGCACCTCCTTGGGGCACCTCCTCAAATAGCTCCTCCCTGTTCCCACCTGAAGTCATCCCTCTCTGCCACTTTACCCTTCTTTCTTGTCTTTTTGGCACTTACCCCTGAGTGTGATGATTTTGCTCTTTCCAGTCTCCCCACTAAGTCAGCATGAGAGGAGCTCTCGTTCCTCTCCAAGTCCCGGGGAACTTGCCCATTGGAAAGGTTCATTGTGCTCTGCTTCCCTAGCATCTAAAAAAACCCCCAACAAGATAGGTGACTCCAGGCTTGCTGGAGCCCACTCACTTTGTGCAACAACCCAGGAAGCAGGAAATCAAAAAGAGTAATTCCCCTTCTCCAGCCAGCTTGAAATAGTCCCGCGTGGACCAAGCCAAAATCCAACAGAATCTGGAAAAACCAGGAGGGCAGTCTCTGTCTGCCTCAGAAACCTCACTCTGCAAACTTTCTCAAATCCCAGACCAGAGGAGAGGCAGTGAAAGGCAGTGGTTAGGAAGCTTTGGAGAAATACATACAGGCTTGAGAGTCAGCCCCATGCCTTGCAAACAGTGTGCCCTGGAGCAAGCTGCCTCGCCTCCCTGTGCCTCAGTTTCCTCTTCTGTAAAAGGAGGCCTTTGGGGGAATGGTAGATAATAGGTAGCATACTTCTCTCAGTGCCCAGCACATAGCAAGCTCTCAATAAAATTGTGGGTATTGACACCAACGATTAAAATCTCTGTCTCAAAAGCTTTGAGAGAGCATTTCCCTTGAAAACTTCTCTGCTCCCATTCTCCCTTTGGCTCTGCTTTTATGTGAAACTTCATTCTGCTGCATCTCCTGTAACACTGCTCCAAGTCTGGTTTGCTAAGAGCTGTTTGAAGTACAATTTGCTACTGGAGTTGGGACTTGGGCTTTTATTTTTTTATGAGTTTTTCCTTGTTTCCTTCTTCTTTTTCTTTTTAAAAATGTCCTCTTTTTTTTTTTGAGTCCTTTTATTTTCTTAGAAGAGGGAATTGAGGTTTTGCCAAGGAGAAAACAAACATGTCTGGCTTCCAAGCTGTAGCAGTTAGGGCTGTCTCCCGAGCCCAGGAGACAGGTGTGAGCTGGGAATGTGACGTGTCTCCGGCATGACCATGCGGGCTGGGCGGCAGACGACACAGGGCAAGGCACAGGTGGAGCACAGACCCCAGGCCACGCCCGGGCGGGGGAGCCAAGATGGCCCCACGGCAGCGCCCTCCACTCCTAAGGACCGCGCTGGCCTGCACGGGGAGGCGGCACAGGCCGCCTGCTGCGAGCCCGCCTTGAAGTGGGGACACAACGGGCTCGCAGCAGCTTCGCAGCTCGGTTCCCTAACTGCAGCCGCTCCACCTGCTTAAGCCGGGCCGGGTGCTGGCGCTCCACCTTCCGCCGTGATTGGTTCAGGTCACCGAGGCCTGAGCCAATCAGCACGTGGTATATTCCTCTGGCCACAGGCATTGGTCAGAAGTATCCAATCAACATCGAGGTCTGGCTTTCATTCCCACGTTGCGGAGACTTCTTTCTCCCCGTCCCCCCCCCCTTCTAAAGATGATATACTCGAATAAAAATTAAATTTATTCTTTAATAAGAATAAAAGAGGTAGGATTCAGACCCAAGTCCATTAGTTCCAAAAACCTACATATCCATACCTACAAAACCACTGTCATAATTACACTTGGCATATATGCTTTGGGGCCCCGCATGAAGACACCTCGAAATGATAGCAGTGATTGTATTAACTTGGTAGGGTAATAGGTGTTTGGTGTGTTTGTTTTTCTATATAGTTTCAAAGAAACAGTGCAGTAACAAAACCAAAAACCACAGCTGAAAGCAATTGGAAACTTTCCAAATTTCTCTTGAAAATGCCCAGGGGAGGAATAATATCAGAGCGATGAGCAAAATTATCTGACGTGCCTCTCGATGTTACCCCCTTTGGGGATGTTCCTGGACCTATTAAGAAAAAGAACCCTTCTTTCCCTTGAGGTTGCAATAAACCTCTATGAGCTGCTGAGGGCCACGTCACAGAGAGTCTAGAAAGCAGAAAGAGAGAAAACTCGAGAAAGTGAGAGGGAGAAAGAGAGCGAAGAAGGCAGAGAGAAAGCTGGTGACGTCACACAATCCGGTGGAACCAGGCTTGCCCACCTCCTAAACTTTCTCGTTTATGAGAGTCACCAACACATTACCATTTTTTTTTTTTTGAAGCTACTTTGAGCTGGGTTTCAGTTAAGCATCAAGAAAAAAGAATAACCCAGTGGGCACATCAGGATTTTCCCTAGCCAGTTGTGATATAAAAATAAGTCATGAATTTTCATGTGTTTATATGCAGTTTTTTTTTCAAAGTCACATATAAAATGTGATTTAACCAGTTTTATAACAAAAACACTTTTTTTTTTTTAAGTGAAACTCTTCCCCTTCTTTGGAACAGTTGGCTTTGAGCTCTTTCCTGAAAGCCCGAGGCTTGAAGTGTTCAGAAACCAGCCCTCTGATGGAGGACCTTTCCACCTCCCAGGGTCTCTCCAGCCTCAGTGGCCCCACCTGCAACAGAAGGCCTGGGCCCTGAGAGAGATGGTGCAACTGGAGGCTTGGGAAGCCTCCTGAATCCAAATTAATTAAGGTGTGGAGTGCGGCAGATGAAAGAAGCTTGTAGAACTCTTCAACGATCCTAATAAAGAACTTCCCCTTCAATTACAGGATAATCTGCTTCTCACGGCCTTTGCAGCCATAACCAAGCAGTTTCCTGGGCCGCTTTCCATGTGGCTGGACCAGTCTTTCTGGAATCCCTACATTTTTTTTCTCTAAGAGACTCCAGGGAAGGCAGTGGGGATGAAAAGAAAGGACAGTGGGTACATTCTAGAAATGGCTATTTTATGGGATTTGCCAGGCTGCTGGAAACAGAAGGAAACACATGGAAACAATGTGAATCACCCCCGCTGATAGGTTCATGCAGGTCTTGCTGGGGAAGGATTTGCTTGTTTCTCTGCCTCTCCCCCCTTCCCCCTTTCCCGTCATTCTTACACAACACCACACCCGGGCCATTTGTCACTTCTGGGTGACACCAAGATCTTCCTCCTAGTGGCCTCCATTCTGTTCTTTTCGGCCTGAAATCCTTCCGCCACCACAACACATACAGCCGCCAAGCTAACCAGGCCGACTCCTCTTAAGATTTCAGCCGCGCCCTGGCCGGCCCCAAATAGATTCGGTTCCCCCATCCTGGACGTTCATAACACCCATGCTTCTTCACAGCACAAAGCACAACTCTAATGAATTACATTTCACGAGTTATTTGTCTCTGTCCCCTACTAGTCTCCAGCTCCATGGGTACAACTTACCGCTGCCTCCCCAAGGCTTGGCACATGGCAAATGACCGGTAAATACTTGAAGAGTAGATCTTTAAAAGAATTTATTAAGTATCTAGTGC
>NC_138378.1:5641786-5657290 GCF_054177405.1 Leptonychotes weddellii
GGGGCGCCTGGGTGGCTCAGTCGTTAAGCGTCTGCCTTCGGCTCAGGTCATGATCCCAGGGTCCTGGGATCGAGCCCCGCATCGGGCTCCCTGCTTGGCGGGAAGCCTGCTCCTCCCTCTCCCACTCCCCCTGCCTGTGTTCCCTCTCTCGCTGTGTCTCTCTCTCTCAAATAAATAAATAAAATCTTTAAAAAAAAAAGTATCTAGTGCAGGTCAGCAAAGTTTCTCTTAGAGGGCCAGATACTACATGTGTTAGGTTTTACTGGCTCAGAGGCAACATGGAGGCTATTATGTATGGTTCTCATAGAACCATTTTATTTTATTTTTTTAGAGAGAGAGCATGAGCAAGCAGGGGTGGGGGGATGGGAGGGGGAAGGGGCAGAGGGAGAGGGAGAGAGAGAACCTCAAGCAGACTCCACACTCAGCGCAGAGCCTGACGACTCGGGGCTCGATCTCACAACCCTGAGATGACCTGAGCCGAAATCAAGAGTTGGACACTTGACCGACTGAGCCACCCAGGCGCCCCCTTATAGAACCATTTTAAATGTAACTGTTGAAAAATGTGAAAGCTGATCTTAGCTCACTGACTGTAGACAAACAGGCCACTGACCAGATTGGCCCGTGGGATGCAGTTTGCTGACCTTTGATGAAGTATATGCCAGGCCACCTGCAGGTTTAGGGGTGTGGCAGAGACTGCTGTCTGTTCCTTAGTGTCAGCCTTCTCCTCTTTTGCAGGAATTGTACCCTGCACTCAGGTAGGCAGATGGTCTCTTGGAATAAAGACTCCATTTATCAGCCTCTTTTGCAGCTAGGCATGGCCAGGTGATTAAGTTTACTTGATGAGATGCAAATGCAAACATCATGTGAAAGCTTCCAGGAATCTTCCCCAAAAGGTAGCTAACATATAGCCTCTCCCTAATTTGTTCTTCAGTTCTTTCTCTTTCCTGGTGGTTGGAATGCAGATGTAATGGCTGGAGCTCCAGTAGCCATCTTGATCCATGAGTTATCCTCAGGCGTGAAAGCCTTACGTAGTGTGGCAAAAATACAGAGGGTTGACTCCATGGAGTGGAGTGCAGGCCACACCAGACCTAGATCCCCTTCCTGCTGACCTTTTAAGTGTGTGATTAAAATAAACACTTATCTTGTTCAAATCTCTGTGATTTGGGGGTTTTATCTTCCTAGCAGCTCATCCTAGTCCTAATAATATAAGAGAAAGAGGGGAGAAGGAAACCGACGTGAGCAGGAAACATCCCCTTCTCCATCCATGGCCTAATTAAGAGAAAACAAATAGATAACCTAGCTCTAACCCAGTGGCCTGAGCTCTCGTAAGTGCCCACTACAAGTTACTGGGTTTGCTCTCATGGAGTCAGAAAGGCTTCTCAGAGGTAGGAGTCAGGCAGGAAGTTCCCCATGTGTCAGATGATCTCATGGGAATGTCATAAGCCAGGGGGCTCATGCACCAGATATGACCTGCCAACTTGCCTCCTGGGATGGGCCAAACATTGGTTTCCCCCAACTTTTTATTTTGAAAAGCTGCCTTCCAGAACACACACACACACACAAAAAAAACCCAAACAACAAGGAACATTTGAATAACCTCCCTTAGATTCACCACTTGATACTCTACTCACGTTGATTTCTCTCTCCATATACATGTGACTGATGCATGTGTCTATATCTATAAATATGTGGCTGAAGGACATCCTCTTGCATGAACCGCAACACATTTGCACACTATTTAATGTGAAGTATTCTATGTATAATATGTATTAGCTTGATAATAGCACATCATTATAATATGACCATACCGACATAACAGGACACAGGGCATTACCTACCACATAGCTCGGGGGCCCCTGTGCCCAGCCATCCCAGTCATGTCCTCACACCTCACTCACTGTCAAGGGTCTGAAGTCTCCTATCTAGAACGCTTCTGCCATCATTTTTGCTTTTTGTCTTTGATGACATGGACATTTTTCAAGGGTCCCGGTTAGTTTTTTTGTAGAGTCTCTTAATTTGGGTTCGCATTTTTTAAAATGTGAATCGCTGTCAACCTTTAAAAGTCTGATGTTTATCTTAAACTCTAGAGGTTTGCTGTCATGAGAAATGGAGGGGGGAGTGGCCCCTTGAGACAGACTTTGGACTGCCCTGAGAACCCGAGCTACCCCCACTTCCCAGTCTTCTTTCCCCAGCTCCTCCATACCCACATCTCGTCCTTGCAAACCCTGCTTTAAAGGATCAGCCAACCCCACGCACACATGTGCAGAGACCCACGAGGCCAGAGAGGTCCGAGTCCTTGGAGGGCATCAAACCTCAAGGTGGCTGGAGTTTCAGCTGGATCAGAAGGAGCTGGTACCAGGTCCAGGCACAGAACTTGATGGACCAGAGCAGAAAATGCAGCGTCCCTGGTTCACAAGCTATTAAGAATTTCTACCACTCCAGGGGTACCTGGCTGGCTCTGTCGGTAGAGCATACGACTCTTGATCTCTGGGGCTCATGGGTTTGAGCCCCATGTTGGGTGTAGAGATGACTTAAAAATCTTTAAAAAAAGAATTTCTACCACTCCACCCATTACAAGATGTATAATGAGTTCCCCTGTAAATCTGCTTCATCGCTCAGCTACCAGAGTCCTGATTCTCCCTCTGCTGCCAAACCGCATCCTAAATAACTTATTTGAATTAGACTTTTGAATAGTCTACCTTTTGTTTAAGTTCATTGGCAATATATGTGAATAAGTGTTAGACATCTTTGTTGACTGTGTCATGGCGTGCTATTTCTTTTGTACACAGACTTTTTAATTTTTATGAAGTAATCTCTTCACCCAACATGGGGCTCAAACTCAGGACCCCGAGATCAAGAGTCGCACGCTCCACCGACTGAGACAGCCCGGTGCCCCACGGTGTGCTATTTTTAAGTCCGCAGCTGGGCTATTTTCCATGAACTTGGTCAGGCTGGGCTCATTTCCTGACTATGCCAGGAGGGGATATTTCACCTTCGGTTTGCAAAGATGAAGCTTTTTTCATCGTCAGCTCCTTCAAAGAGTGATTTTTTTGCAATGCCTTCCAGAGCTTGGTGCTGTCTTGCTCAAAGTTCTTCAGTAGAAGCATCCTCCCTACCCCCAAATTGGTGACCAAGAAAATCCAGACTCCTTGGTCTGCTATTTAAGGCCATCTGTGATCTGTCTACCCAGGCTGATCCCAGATTAAGTGGTGTCTGACACATGCTTTGAAAACTATGGATCAAGGTCAATGGCTCTCAAAGTGCGTTCCCTGGATTACTTGGAAATGTATTAGAAATGCAAATTGTCAGGCTCTGCCCAAGACCTACTGAATCAGAAATGGAGTGGGCTCAGTGGTCTGTGTTTTCACAAGCCCTTCAGGGATTTCTGACGGAGGCTCAAGGTCGACATCCATGGCTCTAAGTCTTAAAGAACAGCAATGACATAGCATGTCATCGATCTGGGACCAACTGTCACCAGGCAAGGGGGAGACCTCTCCGTGCCTGAATGTCTGCATCCATTAACCAGAAGAGAAGGAAGCACACCCATCTCAGAGGGCTGCAGTGAGGCCCGGGCGAGACACATGTAGGGGGCTCAGCACCCGCCCAGTGGCACCAACAAAGCTTTGCCTAAATAGTAGCTGCTATTATTAGCAATACTAGTAATAGAATGAGTGGATTCCAGGTGGGAGTGGAGAAGTATTTCCTTCTCTACAGACCTCTGTATTCAATCTGTAAACAATAAGCACACATTCCTTTTGAAATTTTTAGAAAAATTTAGTAAAATAAAAATATAATTTAAAAGGAAAAACATAAAATAGCATATATATGACCATTTGTATTAAAAACTAAATTCATATGTGTTGTTTGCATGTGTCCCGTGTGTGTTTGCATAGACAAATCTCTGTAAATGTATATATTTAAATCAAAACAGTAGTTATATTGGAATTTCTGGGTAGTTGTTTTTTCTCTGTATTCTTCTATATTGCTTAATACACTTTTTGTGTGTGTGTGTTTGTTTGGGTTTTGCTTTTATATACAGCAGGCATGCATTTTAGTTAGAACTCAGTTAAATGAGGTGGGGGACACTTGGCAATGCCTGGGGTCATTTTTGGTTGTCCAGACTCGAGGAAGGGGATGGTGCTAATGGCTTCCAGTAAGTAAGAGCCAGGGACGCTGCTACACATCCTCGAGTACACAGGGCAGCCCCATAACAAAGGAGCAGCTGCATCAAGATGTCAGTGGGACCAAGATCGAGATCCTCCAGTTATAATAAGAAAACACACAAGCAATAAAGCTATTTCCATTTGGAAGTCCCACAGCTGCTGTTCACTGGCAATATCTTGCCCCTCTGAGCTCATGTCACCTTTGAGACATCATTATGAGCTGAAAGCCATGTTCCTTTTACCGATGAGGAAACTGAGGCACAGAGTTATGTGCCTTGTCCCAAGCCCCGCCATCATGTCCCTACCCCCGTTTGGACCTTCAGGAAGCTCCCTTGCAAAAGGACTCCATGCAATGATGGACTCAGTTTCCTCTCCAGCCCCTTAGGGTTGGGTGCTCAGCCTGCCTGCAGACCCAGCTCCCAGAGGCATCCCTAGCTCCTCGCAGGGACTCTCTGGTGTCCTCCTTCACTGGTAAAGAACAAGCGTTTGAAGTGGGTCAGGCATTAACTCCACTTCGCCCCCACCCACCAATATTCCCCGGCTGGGTCCTCACATCCTCCTCCTGATCAGCCAAAAGACCACGGATACTGCCAGGGTTCCCCACCCTCCCTCCCCCCGACCCCCGCCGACTTGTTTGGGGGTCACGTTGCTTAAAAATCAAAAGTATCTCTCACCTCAGTTCTTATTAAATCTGTGTGATTGTTCTTCCTTCATTCCTTTGTTCAAAAACACCAGGACCAAGCTGCTGGATTAAAAACTGAAACGCTGAGAAGATTCACCAAGAGATCCCATTCACACCACCCCCACCCCTACCCCAGCTCCCCATCTCGATCCATCTTATAAAACACCATGGTGGCTTTTAGCAAGGAATTCTACAGGCTGGATTTCTTCTAAGCGATACCCTCACCCCCACCTACCCAGGACAAACTGCAAAGAGTTTCCCAAAAAGTACTGGGGCTTTCTGAAGTGACAGGGTGGACCCAACTTTCTCTGTGCATCACTATCTTGGGGCAATTGCCAAGTCCAAGAGCGTTGTTTGTGCAAAGCCCACCTGATTGGCAGCAGTAAACAGCCACTGCCCGGGGAGGTTTAGGAACAATAAAAGGAGGGAAGACAGGATGGGCCCCGAGTGTCTCTGGGCTCAATGTGGAAATAATCATTTCTAAGAAAAACAACAAATTAAAAATTTAAAGGAGCTTCCTGCTGCATGATTTCAGATCTGGTTTGACTGGAATTACATCAAAAGGCATAAAATATAAACATTTCACAGAGTGTCTCTCCCCATCTCCGTCCCACCCACCCTCACCAGACACACGCACGCGTGTACACACACACACACACACACACAGAGGCGGCCACAGATGGATCAAATGTCGAAATGGAAAGACGACTTCAGAGTCCCGTGGAGCGATGGGGGAAACAGTCCAGATGGGGTGGTCGCTGGTGGGCAGGGGACTTGCCCCCAAAGGTGCAGCTAGTTATGGGCAGAGCCAAGCACGGACGCAGGCTGGTCTGACAGCAGACACCTCCTCTGTGCCCAACACATAGTCAGCACTTTGCAAACACCGACTTCTTTACTCCTCCAACAGCCCCACCAAGCGGATATTAGCCTCACCCCCATTATACAAAGGAGGAAACTGAGGCACAGAGAAACCACATAACCAATCTAGGACACACACAGGAACTGGAAACCCTGCTCTTTCTGGCTAAGCATACTGTGGGAGCCCGAACCATGGCCCCAAACGATGTCCACACGGTGACACTTAAAATATGTGACTATGTTGCCTGATATGGTGAAAGGGACTTTACAGGTGTGATGAAATGAAGGAACTCGAGGAGGGGAGACGATTCTGGGATCCCAATGTCACCACAGGGTCCTCTCCAGAGGAAGGCAGGAGGGTCTGAGTCAGAGAGAGAGACTGGAAGAGGCTGCGCTGCTGGCTTCCTGGACCGAACCAGGCACCACAGGGCAAGGAATGCGGATGAAAGCTGGAAAAGACAAGAAACAAGATCCTCCTGAGAGCCTCCAGAGGAGCAACCGCCAACACCTTGACTTTAGTCTAATGAGACCACTTCAGACCTCTGACCTCCAGAGATGGAGGATATTAGTTCGGGTTGTTCTAAGCCACTAAGTGTGTGGTGCTTTGTTACAGCAGCAAAAAGACACTCATACAACACACCTCGGAGCACAGGCCCTGAGGGACACAGACCACGCTTTCCATCCTGCCTCTAGCCCTTTCCAGCTGTGAGATCTTGACAAATCACCAGTTTCCTTATACGTGAAATGAATATAGAAAAAGGAGTTTGTCACCTGGCTGTGCCTGGCTGTGCCTGGCAGGAGGAAGACCATGGCCTTCTGACTCGCGCCATTTTTACCGCTCTTACCGTCATGACCATCATGAGGACCAGGACTTTGTGCTGTTCACGGTTGTCTCCTCAGCACAGAGAGCATGTCTGCACACAGTTGGTGCTCCATTAATCAATTTGAATCAACAGATATTGTGAGAAGCCAGTATAAATTTGCAGGTACCTGAAGTGTGAGGCCATCACAGTTGAGTTGAGCTCCACCCTAAGTCTATGTCAAGGACGGGATGGGCAATGGGGCATTTCCAACCATGTCACATCCTCCCGAACAGAACTGTCACCAGCATTTGGCGAGTGGATATGAAGCAAGTGTCTGGCGCTGCTCTCTTGCCTCTGTCCCCTTGTGTTTGTTGCTCTTTCTGCCGGGGTGCCTCTCTCCCAGCCCCAAACCTTTACCTGCTACACATACCTGCCTCCTGGAGAGGGACTGAGAGTCTTTCCACAAGTGGAGACACCTCCACAGAATTCCTGATCAGCTCTTCCACTCCTCCATTCTTCCCACCTCCTGTCCCGCCCATCCTGTCTGACAGCCCCCCACCCCAGTCCTCACTCCACTCGTGAGCCCCCAGGAACAAGGTAGCAGGAGGGGCAAGCTGGTCTGCTGAGCATCTCTCTGTCCTAGGGCCCTGGGTCAAATACCCCCTACATGGGATCCTCTTCCATCCTCCCCAACAAACCCAATTACTAGCTGTCTACCAAGGAGGAAATGGGGTCAACAGGTCAAGGTCACTCAGTTAATAAATGGTGGCATGGGACTGAACCCAAGCCCTCCTGATCCCAGGCTTGGCCCCTGTTCCTCAAGGCCACACTGTAGGGTGGGCTGGTTCGGTGGTTTTAGAGCTTCCCTCACACTCAGCATCAGAGCAATGACGGGGTGCTGGGAGGGGAGGACAGAGGTGAGCTGGAAGGAAGAACCCTTTCTTGTCTTGTCCTGGCCCTTGCATATGCGTGTGTCAGTGTGTGTGTGTGTGTGTATGTGTGTGTGTGTTCACCAGCACCCCTGACCCCACTAAACACCATTACATACCATGGACACAACATAAAATACACATCCTCCTGAGACCAATGCATCCATCCATCCATGTATTCTTCACACCATGTAGTAATTTGTGTGCTCCCATCCCCGGGCTTGGCACATGGCCCCCATTGTCTCTCTGTATCTCCACATCTGCCCTATGAGGTTGGAGCTTGGGGATCCCCCACTTGACAGCTGGAGAAACCGAGGCTCGGAGTGCCTGAAGACCCGCTCAAGGGCACACAACCGGGAAGTGCCCCAACCAGGCTTTGAGGTCACATGGGCTCCTGTGCCTACAGCTGCGGGTGGGGCTGTGGGTGGGGCTGCCCCCCCCGCGCCCCCCCCCCGGAACTCACAGCTCCTTGGGGGGACAACAGCCAAGGAGACGGCAGAGATGCCATGGGGGACATGATTCCCCAAATTGTTGAATGACTCTTGGGAAATGTTCCGAACAGGAAAAAAAAACTGTATTTCCCCTCATTTTTACACAGTGGTTGTATTCCTTGAAAATTCTGTATGTATCAAAACTATGAGAAAAATACTTCATGTTGCAAAATTACATGGAATTGAGTTCTATGGTAAACTCACTATTTGTCCACAGGACTGGCTGGGGTGAGGGGGGCGGGGAACATTCAAAGTCACGTGAGCGGCAGAACAGCTCTTGTTGGACAACTGCTCTGGGTCTCGGAGGACCCGCAGGGCGTGAATGCCAGCTGACCCCCAGCTTCTGTGACAAGCCCATAATGCACCCCAACATTTCCAGCGCTCCCTGAGATAGAGTCGCTGCTCGAGAACAAGGTTGTCAGGGGTCCCTGTGGAGCTGAGAGACAAGGAGCATGCCACTCGTAAGCAGATGCCTTCTGACCATCTGGGTGTGAGAATGATCCTTCTGGATTCCGGGAGCGGTTCTTGCTCGATGGGTATGCTTAACAATCCCATCCTCAGTGAAAGGCCAATGATCTCAGATGGTGAGTGAAGAGTTGGTAACCCCATCTCACCCCCCAACTTTAACTATTTAAACAAATGATCCTGGTCTGCCAAATCCCAAATGAGGGGGTTCCTGGGGTATAAGGGAAAACACAGAATTGATTGTCAGAGTGGTTCAATCCAGTTCTCCCATTTAAGAGCTTTATGCAGAGCTTACTTTCACAATAAAGAGAGGAACTAAACCTTTTTCCAATCCAGCTGGGAGGCTCACACATGCAGATGAGGGGTGGGGTCAACAGCTGCTGGTCCTGGGGAGGTTACTCTGTCCCTCATTCAGCAAATGTTTTGGGGCGCCTGTTTGGTGCCAGGCTGAGGAGTAGGCAGGAGGCTGAGGGATCTGGAGGCCATGGCAAGCCCTATATGAGCTTTAGAAAGCTCACCCAAGCTTGGGGACAACTGTCAGGTGGGGGCCAAAGAAGGTGTGGCGAGAAGGTCAGTAATGGGGCAGGGGGATAATGGCAGCGGGGACCAGGGGCCAACCCCAGTGTGCAGTGTCAGGACCCAAACGAAAGGCTAGAACCGGAGATGCCAAGGTGAGAACCACTGTCTTATTCCCTGCCAGGGTCTCCCCCAGACACCTGTGCTGACCCTCCCCCCCGCCACATGGTGGTAGGGTTTGCACTACAAAGAACACACTTGAACCCTGCTCCTCAGAGTGTGGCCATCTACCTGCAGCATCCCATCCCAGGCAGCCGGTCCGAGATGCAGAATCCCAGTCATCGCCCCAGACCTGCTGGACCAGACCCTTGAGATTAACCAGGTTCCCCAAGTGGTGGAACTTCCCTTACAGCCGAGGAGCACCCTTGGGGGCACGTCATTCGTCATTCACCATCTGAGCACCTGTTATCTCCAACGCACCGAGCACCTGGGTGAAAAAGGAAAAACAGATCTAGTAGCAGAAAGTAAACAGACTTCAGGGAGTGATAAATATTGTGAAGAGAGATAAACCTGAGTAGTTGGAGATGATATTTCACCTTGGAGTTAGAAGAAGGAGCCAGCCAGATTTGGGGCACCCCGAGATGTGGGGTGAGATGTTCCAGGCAGAGGGAACAGCACATCAAAGTCTCCGAAGCTGTTTGGGGCTTGGTGAGTGGGGAGAAGAGAGAGAGGGCCAGCGCTCCAGGTACTGACATGTGCTGGGAGGGATCTGGTTGCCTCGCGGGGATGCCTTTGCTCACCACCCACCACCCCCAAAGCCAAGCCAAAAGCCTTGTTCTCAAGCTTTCCTGAAGAGCACTGATTTCAGTTGGTAGCGTCACATTGCTCTTGCAAGGACTGGAGTGTGCCCATCTTCCCTGGTCGGGGGGTGCCTTTCCCTGGCGCCATGTGACCCCCAGGGCTCAGAGAGGTGCCTGAGATGGCTCAGCCCCACCCTCCACCTCCGTCTTGTTTGCTTTGTGTTTCACCCTCGAATCTCCAAAAGTGGGCATGCAGCCCAGGGCCCCATCTCCAACACGGTGCAGGCGCTCCAACCAGTTTACCGAGGAGCTTCTGGCCGCTTCTCCGTTGCTTTCCCGAAGCCGAGCATCTGCGTCCAAGCATTACGAAAAATCCACAACTTGCATTTCATTCCCCGGAGCAAAAGCTTAAAAACCCGACCTTTCTGGTGGGCTGAAAATAGTCAAGGAAGGAAGATAAGAGGGAGAGATACGGGCTGCTGATTCTCTGGCTCTTTGCAGCCTTCAAACTGGAATAAAGTTTCAGTGGGTGGGTGGATCTGGGACATATTTAAATCACAAAAGAAGGGCATCTTTAAAACTATCTGCAAGGAAAGTTTTGTAAACTCGCCCTTATCGGGCTCCATCAGCATGCATAATCAGCCCTTTCATCTGGCTTTACTGTTGTACCTGGGCCAGCAAAATCAGGCCCCACCTCCGCACCCCCAAATCCCCAGCCCAGAACTTCTTTGACGATTTCCAACAAACTTTCCCCTCCCAAAGTGGAGGGAGGGACAGGGCAGGGTGGGACCAGAAAAAAACACTGCCAGGGCGGTGTCAGGATCCAAACAGGGATTTACCCTAAAAAACAGTCAAGAATAGGGTATGTATGCACAGATAAAACCAGGATGAGAAAGATTCAGACAACCGAACGGCCATCAGTAGAGGTTCAATGTAACAGTGGTTTAAAATCCACATGATGAAGTGTGATGCAGCCATCATGCATGACGCTGAGGATTATACATTAATGTCACCGTGTGTTCTTAGGTTAGCAAGCAGCAGGAAAAGGATGGCTCATTTTTGTCAAACAAATCTGTAAATATAAATAGATTTAGACTGTTGAGCTAATAATAGCTTAACTTTGATGACACCCTATGACGATAAGTAATTCACAATCAGGCACATATATATTATTTTTTAAAATCTCACTCCAATGCTATGAAGTTGGGGCTATTACTATGTCTACAGAGGAGGAATCAGGCTTTGTGATAGCAAATATGTGGCCCCGGGTCACCAAAAAGGATTAGAGCTTCTATTCACATGTGTTATCTAACAAGTAAAAAAACAAATTTGCACTTCCTAATTTTAAATTTAAAAAATGCCAGGGAGTTGAGCCACGTGAAACTGTAGATGTTTGTCTGTCATGACCTACAAAAGTGGTAATTTCACACAGTTCAACCTAATACATTTATATAATTTATGAATAATGTATAACATAATGAAATAATACAAATTATAAATGAAAAGATATATTGCTAAATTGTGCATATATATTGGGATAAATCGTCAATATTATTGTCCCAACAGAGTGCACAATAAAAGCAACTTTAGACACACTGTGTTGGCTCTCTGGATCTGGATCACAGCCATAGGTAGGGAGGGGTGGAAGTTCCTCTTACTGGCTCTATTTCTGAACCACTAAGATCCAGAATATGAGGCAGACAGTTAGAATGACTTGAGGGGTTCACATGGCATTTGGGAGACTTCAGCTTTGTAAATCCAGTTTTCTGTGGAGGTCCTAACATGACCATCATCATCATGTCATAACAGCTACAACCCTTTGAGGGCCAACCACAAACCAGGAGCTGTCCTGAATGTATATATTCTTTGAATCTTCCCAATGACCCTATGGGGAGAGTGGTCTTGTTATACCCCCCATTCTATAAATGTAGGAACAAAGGACCACCAGATGGTCAATGGTGGACCCAAGACCGGAACCAACTTTGAGCTTAATCATCGCACATACTGCCTGTGTACCGCCTTCTCCTGCCATAATTGGCCTTACAAAGGAGATTGGCCTGATAGGAAATACCATCATCGTCAATTCTGAACACACCACACAATTCAGTCCTAGACTCTCTGAAGCTAATGCCATGCAATGTGCATTCAGCTCAGACACCGCCATTTTGAGTGGCCATTTTTTTTTTTAAGATTTTATTTATTTATTTGAGAGAGAGAGAATGAGAGAGAGCGAGTACATGAGGGGGGGAGGGTCAGAGGGAGAAGCGGACTCCCTGCCGAGCAGGGAGCCTGATGTGGGACTCGATCCCGGGACTCCAGGATCACGACCTGAGCCAAAGGCAGTCGCCTAACCAACTGAGCCACCCAGGCGCCCCTTGAGTGGCCATTTTGAGGCAGCTCAGGAGCCATTCATTTTGACTCAGCCTAAAATGTACAACAGTGTGGACAGTGAATCCCTCACTCTATCAATGAGCCATGCCCTAAATAAAATAAATCTACATCAAGCTTAGACGAACTCAGGTTCCAAAAGTCATATAAAAAAAAAGCCTTGCTTTATTACTCTTTATTGCACAGGTAGGAAGCTATCCAACTGATATCTATTCACAGCTGTGTGAAGATCTCCCTGCTAGAATGTTCATCATAAATTTTTTGCTAGTACTAAATAGAGGGAAGCAACCAAAGCACTGTTGAAAAAATTGTGATGCATCCATGCAACTTTTTAAAAGAACAAGGTAGCGGGGCGCCTGGGTGGCTCAGTGGTTAAGCGTCTGCCTTCGGCTCAGGTCGTGATCCCGGGGTCCTGGGATCGAGCCCCGCATCAGGCTCCCTGCTCGGCGGGAAGCCTGCTTCTCCCTCTCCCGCTCCCCCTGCTTGTGTTCCCTCTCTCGCTGTGTCTCTCTCTGTCAAATAAATTTAAAAAATCTTAAAAAAAAAAAAAAAAAAGAACAAGGTAGAACTTTCTGTTCATATCTGGCCCCTTCAACAACATATACGATAAAGCGTGTGTGTTGGGGCAGGAGGGGAAGAGCAGAAGTGCACGGTCTAGGATGGAGGGAATGACCTTGGAGCCAGAATGCCTGAGTCTGAATTCCAGCTTGGCTGCTTACTATGTGACCTTGAGCAAATTAACCTCTTTGTGCCTCAATATTCTTATCTGTAAACTTCTGTGAGGATTAAATGAGAGATTATACGTGAAGGGCTTCCGAGAGGGTCTAAAGGAGGCATTTCAGGAGGCTGCAGCGGTGCTAGCCCAGGTCGCTATCGAGCAAGAGCCCTCTGTGGCTCTTTACAGTCTATCATCCCGTGAATTGGTTTCTCAGTCATTTTTTAGAACTTCAGTAACAGCACCAACAAGAGAGCTGCTGTGTGCATCACGCTAGTGTCCCGCATGCAGGCAGTAAGATGGGTGTGTGAATAGCAAAGGCGTGGAAGGCAGTGCGGCTCAGATCTGGTCCCCAGGATTCCTGGCTGTGTGTCCTTGTGCTGGTCAGTCTCCCCTTGGAGCTGTGGCGTCCTCATTCATAAAGCGTTGATAATCATGGTGCCAGTAACTCCCGACACATGGAAGCCCCAAGAGCTCTCAGCACAATGCCGGGTCCACTTTTGGTCTAAAAAAATGCCCACTGTCATCACTGCATCTCATGTTCTCAACAACTTTGCAAGCCGTGTCAGTTAGCCTCCCTCAGGCTCCGTTCCCTCATCCAGAGAATCATCTTTCCTTGAGATCTTTGGAACTCTGGCTCTGCCACATAAAAGTTGTGCGATCTTGGATAGGTTCGTAAACCCCTCTGAGCCTCCATTTGCCTATCTCTAAAATGGGGATAATGATGGCAACTATCCCTCACATGGCTGGGGGGTTAAGTGGTGTAATGGATGTAAAATGCTGAGCACAATACTTGTAATAGAATACATGCCCAATAAATGGTGAGCATTATCACTATCTCTACTCTTCGTGAACACCACATAGGGGACCCATTATAATGGGCCGCGTTACATAACCTGAGAAAGCTGAGATCAGAGAGGTTAATTGTGTGCCTTAGATCACACAGGCAATGAGCAGGAAATGTCTTGTTAACCTCTGATTATTTCCTGTGTTTTTGCCATGTTTTCCCATCTATTATGTGGTTCCAAGATGCCTTGTGAACTCTGATGTTGGTAGCTGGTGGGTAGGAATTAGTGAGATTCACTCTGGCTGTGCCAAGCTGAAAATTCCCACCGGATGGTAAGTTCCATACAGGCCTGGGCCTTTGTCTGTCTTCTTCCGGGTTGGCTCCCCAGGAATCACCCAGTCTGGATTTGCAATCAGTGCATATAAAAAGAACTGGGCGTGGTCAGCATTACTCTTGAAAAATCCCATCAGTCATGCACAAAATGCTGTAAACAGGATTTGTGTATACAAGCCTATGTGGGACAAGATAATGGTGGGAATGACGTGGATTTCCCTTCTTTAGGGATGAGTTGGGGATCGGGTGCAGATGGAGAGTGCCTACCCTGAGGAGTATACAAACAGGGCGCCCGGGTGACTCAGTCAGTTAAGCGTCTGCCTTCGGCTCAGGTCATGATCCTGGGGTCCTGGGATTGAGCCCCAAGTCAGGCTCCCTCCTCAGCGGGGATCCTGCTTCCCCCTCTGCCTCTCCCCCCTGCTCATGTGTGCTCTCAAAAATAAATAAATAAAATCTTAAAAAAAAAAGAGTATACGTACATACGCCAAATATGCATCCAGTGATTTCTTTCCTCTTCAGAGCAGATACGGTAAACTCTGATGGAATTTTCCTATAGCATTAAAATGCTGGCACAGACACGAAGATAAGGGGGCAAGCAGAGGCAGTGACAGGGGCACCACCATAGGGATCAGCTTATATGCGCGTATTTCTAAACTTGCCCCGAGGATGATATGCCCTATGACACTGTGCACTCTGCAGTTCGCTCCTGGGAATCTCACGATTTCTCCAGCCTTGGAGTTCCACAAGATTCGTCCTAGGTCTGGGCTTCGGGCCCAGTGCTGACAGGAAAGCCCTCAGGGCCCTTCATCTGGGTGGAACAGAATGGTTCTGAGCCCAAGCAACCTGAGGAGCAGCAGCCCAAGGAGAGTGGCAGGTCCAGCCAGGCAGGCCTCCTGAATGACTCAAATGGATGACAGTGCGGTCTGGGGCTCTGTGGCGACTGGCGTGCCCCATCACCCACAACAGTCCAGCTCTTCCCCCACCCCCCATGTCATGTGGGAAGACTGGCCAGTCACAGCTCCGTCTCCTGATACCGGCAGAGAAGATAGAAATCCAAGATAAAAGCTCTTTATTTCAAATGTCGGCAAGGAACTTGGATTTTTTTTTCTTTTTTTTTTTTTTTAGCTGCATGAGTCACACAGATCTGGACCAGATTTGACCTGCAGTCCACCACCCTGCAATGTCTGGGTTAATATTTGGAAAATGACTTGTTATACCCACCTTTTGGGAGCCTGTCATTGTGTGGGACCAAATGGCCAAATTTCCTGGTCATTTTTTTTTTTAAGTAGGTGCCGCGCCCAGCACGGAGCTCAACATGGGGCTTGAACTCATGACCCTGAGATCAAGACCTGGGCTGAGATCAAGAGTCGGAGGCTTGGGCGCCTGGGTGGCTCAGTTGGTTAAGCGACTGCCTTCGGCTCAGGTCATGATCCTGGAGTCCCGGGATCGAGTCCCGCATCGGGCTCCCTGCTCGGCGGGGAGTCTGCTTCTCCCTCTGACCCTCCCCACTCTCATGTGCTCTCTCTCATTCTCTCTCTCTCAAATAAATAAATAAAATCTTAAAAAAAAAAAAA
>NC_138378.1:5657790-5676928 GCF_054177405.1 Leptonychotes weddellii
GGGCGCCTGGGTGGCTCAGTTGGTTAAGCGACTGCCTTCGGCTCAGGTCATGATCCTGGAGTCCCGGGATCGAGTCCCGCATCGGGCTCCCTGCTCGGCGGGGAGTCTGCTTCTCCCTCTGACCCTCCCCACTCTCATGTGCTCTCTCTCATTCTCTCTCTCTCAAATAAATAAATAAAATCTTAAAAAAAAAAAAAAAAGAGTCGGAGGCTTAACTGATTGAGCCATCCAGGAGCCCTTTCCGGGTCATTTCCAATGCTTTCTTTTGAGAACCCTAATCACCTCTCAAGATTCACCAAAATTGTATGGTGATGAATGTTAACTAGTTATTGTGTAACCATTTTGCAATATACACAAATATTGAATCATTATGTTGTACAGCTGAAACTCATAGTATGTGTCAATTATATCTCAATTAAAAAAAAATTAATTCACCAAAATTGGAAAGCGAAGACCAAAAAAAAATTTTCTTTAAAAACTGTTCAAATTCCGGGGCACCTGGGTGGCTCAGTCGTTAAGCGTCTGCCTTCGGCTCAGGTCATGATCCCGGGGTCCTGGGATCGAGCCCCGCATCGGGCTCCCTGCTCCGCGGGAAGCCTGTTTCTCCCTCTCCCTCTCCCCCTGCTTGTGATCCTGCTCTCGCTGTGTCTCTCTCTGTCAAATAAATAAATAAAATCTTTAAAAAAAAAATAAAATAAAAACTGTTCAAATTCCATGTCCATATAGCGGGTTAGGAAGAACATTCTAAGTTGATTTTGAAAGAAGTTCACAGATTTGGAGATTAGCTAAGAACCCAAAGGTCAGTGCAGCCAGAAGGAAGAGGGGAAGGAGATACTGGAAGGAAAAACAGCAACAGGTTAACAGACTGTGAGGAGGTGGAATTATGGGAAGGGCTGCCTGATAAGCAGTTATGAATAGAACGGGATACTTCACTTTTCTCTCCAGGATATAAACTGAGAAAACGCCAGACATGGAAACAATGGGAACTTTCTAATCATATGCTCATTATGAAGTTAACAGTGGACCTTAACTGCTTTCTCTGCCCACCACAGCCCTCCTTCTGAAACCTGGCCCGGTTCTTACGTCCCTCCCCGCTGGACCACGTGGCTCCCGTGGCTCCCGTGGGACCGCTTGGTTTCCAGATGGTCCAATCACTTAGTCCAGGAGTGGTCACCTGACCCGAGCTGAGCCAATGGGAGCCTTCTCCAGGCTTCACCTGCCCCCTTTGAGTCATTGACCAGGCCGAGCGCTGCAGGGCCATCCTTTCTCCAGCTGGGAAACGTCCACCTTGCACCAACTGTTGCCTATTTTTCCTGACTCGCAAACATTGCTGACCCATCCCTGATTGCATGCCATTGCAGAGGCCGGGAGGTATCGCAGCCCTCGGTTATTTGGCTTCTTCTTGGATTTGGGCAGCCAATGAATGATCATTTTGCCAAAGTCATTTTGAGCTGGGTTGCCGTTACTTGTCATGACTGTCTTTCACCAGAAGAGTTCTGACACGGGGATAACGCATAGAATATTATCACGGAGAGCTCATTCTGTCTACGCCCCAGCCTGTAGTACGTGCTAAGTTACCTGGGAACTTCCCAGATACCCGGGGAAGCAAACCGGCTCATGAGCAAGGCACCAAATTCCTAGCAAAACCCACCATTCCAGGCTTATCCAGCTACCCAGCAATGCACAGTATTTCCCTTTCATAAACACGCCTTTTAAAACAGTGTTAGCCTTCATCTACCTGGCCCCTTCCTTGTACCTCAAAGTGCCTTTTTAAGGCAAGTAGTATCTGGCAGCTTTAGCAAAACAAAGAAAAAAAGGTTGGCTGCCATAAATGAAGAATGTAAATTTTTTATTTAGCTCCAAAATTGCTTGAGAAAAAAAAAAAAAGGAAACAATAGTCAGGTTGTTAGGCGCACAGAGAGGGATATGGGGATGTTTGTTTAAAATGAGAGTTCCATTTACATTGTAGGGAGGCCTAAAGACCAGTTTCTGTAGGCAATAACTTATTTCTAAAGCATGCTTCATGTGTCCACAGAGAACTCAAGAATCCCTCACCATCTGGATCAGGTATAGGTAGGGTTATGAAGATGATCCAATAGGGTGGTGTTCTAGAGAGAGATTAGAGGTGTCTGAGTGTGCATCAGGGGCTGGTGTTCCTGCTCTAACAGGCTGTTCAGAAGGCCAGAGTGATGAGAAGCTAGCCACTTACAGATCTAGAGAAGAAGGAGCCGCAGGTGCAAAGACCCTGAGACAGGAAAGAACCCAGGCTCGGTGAAGGGCAGATGGAGGGCCAGTGTGCCTGGAGAGCAGTGAAAAAGTCAGCAAACTGGAAGGAAGTGAGCTCAAAGAGGCGCCATGAGCTGAACATGGAGATTTTGAGAGCCAAGATAAGAGGCTCAGATTTTGTTCTAAGTGAAACAGGTGCCTTGGAGGTTTTTAAACAAGGGTGAGTGATTGGATCTGAGTGAATGGACTGGAAAAGTTGGACTGCCCAAGGGAAAGAGCCAAGGGCACAAGACTGGTTATAGTTAGGGCTGGCTGATAGACTGTCCAAGCAGGAGATGATGGTGGCCAAAGCTAGAGGTTTAGGGGTAGGAGTGGAGAGAAGTGGGTGGATTTGGACATAATGCTGATAAGACACTCGGCAAATGTCCAGGGGAAGGCAGGGGAATAAATCAAGGACTAGATCTTTGGCTTGAACTGGATGGATGGTGGCATGATTGGCTGTTATGGAGCAGTTCCGTTGGAGGTGGGTGGCAAAGAAGGGCCACTGCTGTATTTTGGCTGGGTTAGATCCGACACACCTTTAGCTGTCCAAGTAGAAATGTCACATGAGCATTTGGAGACACAAGTTCAAAGTTCAGGGAAGAGACCCAGGCAGAAGATCTACTGAGAAGCCATCAGAACTAGGTGAGATCCCTAGCTAGTGCGTACAGGAAGAGCAGAGGACTTAGGTCAGAGCTCTGGGGATAGAGGAAGCGCCAGCAAAGGAGACCAAGAAGGAACGGCCAGTAAGCTAGAAGGAAGGCAAGATGTGTGGAGGGACATAGGAATCGAGAAGGTGTTTCAAGGAGGGAGTGCCAATCATATCGACTGCTCTGAGAGGTCAAGTACAATGAGGATGGAGAATGGACTAGTGGCTTTAATGAGGTGTGTTATCGATGACTTAGGGCTGTTCCAGCACAGTAATGGGCACAGAATCCAAGGAGAGAAGTGTAGTCATTGAGAATCAGCCCCTCTAGAGATGTTTTGCTGTGCAAAGGAACAGAAAAATGCCATGAGTATAGAGGTGGCCCTTGGGGTCAAGGGCGGTGACTCCCTTATAGAGGGGAGTGTCAAGACCTGTTTGAAAGTCAATGGCAGGGGCGCCTGAGTGGCTCAGTCGTTAAGCGTCTGCCTTCAGCTCAGGTCATGATCCCAGGGTCCTGGGATCGAGCCCCGCGTCGAGCTCCCTGCTCGGCGGGAAGCCTGCTTCTCCCTCTCTCACTCCCCCTGCTTGTGTTCCTGCTGTTGCTATCTCTCTCTGTCAAATAAATAAATAAAATCTTTAAAAAAAAAAAAAAAGAAGGAAAGTCTATGGCAGTGGTTCTCAACCAGGGGCAATTTGGGTTGTCACACTTGAGTGTTACAGGCATCTAGCGGGTAGGGACACCCTACAATGAGCAGGACAGCTCTTTCCCTCCTCAAAAAAGAGAATGATCCAGTCCCGGATGTCGGTAGCACCGAGGCCAAGAAACCATGGTGTACAGGAATGACACCAAGGCTGGGTGTGGAAGTGCAAGGGAAGGGAGTTTCAGGAGTGAAGTCCTCAAAAAACGAGAGACAAGGCAAACCAGGACGCCTATACGGGGGTTTGTCTGAGATAGGGACAAGTTCCTGCTCCCACTGTGGTAGGAAAATAGCCTTGCACCTTCTTCCAGAGAATCGGCTTCCGTTGTTCCTATCGGGAGCAAAGGGCTATAGGATATAGGTCAGGCCATGTGTCCCGCCTCCCGGCCACAGCTGATTGGACTTAGGGTAGACCCCCCGGAGCTGGCCCAACCAGATTCTCTCTCCTGGAAATTGGAGGGAACATGGGCTTCCCGTGTCCTCTGAGAAGCTGTGGGAGCTGCTTGCAGCGGCCGTGTCCTGCAGTGAGCATAGAAAGAGCCAGATATCAGACACAGAGAGGGGGAAAACTGAAGGTAAGGCCCAAAGAGAGCCAGAGATCATGGACATGGAGAGAGGAATGCCATGTTGATTCTCAGTGGATTCCTGTTTTCCTCTTCCTGCTCTCACTGTCTGCCTTTGGTTCCTCAAGCAATCCTTAAATCTTTCAAGAAGATGATTTTTATGCTAAAGCCAGTTTGAGCGGGGGTTTGTTGTTTGCAATCAAATTAACCCTAACTAAACCCATGTTCTCTGTATAAAGTCTGGGAAGAACTGGAAAACATAAAGAGGAGACACTTTTTTCAGTACAAGCAGTTGCACGGACCTCTATCAGCTGGGTAGTGACCAACAGCAGCATCATGTTTTCTGTCCAAATGCTTAAAATTTCTACAGCTTCTTCTTTTTTTTTTTTTTTAAGAATTTGTTTATTTATTTGACAGACAGAGCGAGAGAGGGAACACAAGTAAGGGGAGTGGGAGAGGGAGAAGCAGGCTTCCCGCCAGGCAGGGAACCCGATGCGGGGCTCGATCCCAGGACCCTGGGATCATGACCTGAGCCAAAGGCAGAAGCTTAATAACAGAGCCACCCAGGCGCCCTGAAGTTTCTACAGCTTCTAAAGCTGAAGTTGGTGGTGGGTGTTCCAGACCCTGGAGGGGATAATCTGCCTCAGAATGGAGTCAAGAGAGGAAGGCAAAATTGAGAAAAAGAGAATGATTGCTGATGGTATCTTTTAGCTCCTAGATCCAGCTGTGCCTGAAGCCACCAGCCTTCTCAATGATATGAGCCAATAAATTCCCTCCTTTATCCGGGCCAGTTCTCACTGGGTTTCTGTTCACCTGCAATGAGATAAGCTTCAAGAAGCTTCTTGGTCAGGAACCTATAATGAGGAATCGTAAACCAGGGCTCTTTTTCAACCTCAGGGCAGGAAGAAGGAATTATCAAGTGCTGGCTGGAAACTTCTGGCACCTGCCCCCTTTTCTCCACTTATCTGGGGAGAAAAACACTCTCAGAGTTTTGCTCTCTCAGAGGATTAAGAGAGAAGGCCAAATGGAGAGGTGAGTGGGGGAAAAGAGAAGCCTCCCTCTGAATAAGATCAGGCACATTGTTGGCACCAGAAGGGCTGCGCCAGAAAGAAGGGCCTCGTTGACAGCAGTGTAACCAGCACTGGGTCAGGAGCTGGAGAGGACGCAGGACAGGCGGGCAGGCGGCCCACAGGTGGGTGTGGGGCGGAGTCTGGATTCGAATCAGGCAGCTCTGGACTCACTTTCTTTTGGCCTCCTGTAGCTTCCTGTTTTCAAAGGGAAGGAGGCGTTGAAGAAAAGCCTCTCCTGGCTTACTGGTCAGCAGATATTTCCCCCAACACTCTATTTTTGCTGCATTCAGTGTAGATGAATCACACACCAACGGATCCAATTTATTTTATACAAAACAGAGTTCTGTGATGAGGGAAGATCCTCACAAGGCCGGTGGGTTTTATTGAGAGCGGAAGAATAAATGAATCATTCCAAGATGTGAGACAAAACCCAAACACACCCAGTTTCCCCCAAGCAGATGGGGCCCGGGGCTCCATCTCTTGGCTTCATCATCTGCAGCCCGCCCCCTGCCCCCCACCTCTCCTCCAGGAACGATTCCTGCTTGGGACAAGGTCTTAGAAACACTCTCTCTCTTTATCCTCAAGGCCCATGTGGGGCCTGGAAATGCAACTCCAGCAGCAGTTCTCCTTCCTGCTTTTCCCGCTGAACTCATCTCAATCCAGGAGTGATGGCCCTCTTACAAGGAAGCATATTCTTATTCCTAAAATTTCCAACCTGCTTTCCATAGCCAGTTTCGAGCCAGGTCGGTGGAAAACACCCAGGCTTCAGGCGATGGCCCCATTTCCGTCTCCCCGGGAGAACAACTGGAAGAAACCATCTGAATGCTTTCTCGAGGTCCCCACTCGGCCAGGGGGGTTCGGAGTGTTCCTGGCAAACGGGTGAGGCCATTTGAAGAGGAGAGCTCTGTGAGAGTGCAGCCTGGCTAGGCAGAATTTAGGGAAGACCGTCTTGGCAGAGAGAGAGAAACGGGTGTGAAAGGCAGGAGGGATGCTCAGAGCTATGGGAGACAGTATGCAAGTGAGATGATCCCTCTCGCCCCGTGGTTCTTAACAGAGGACAATTCTGCCCACTGGGGACATTTGTTTGGTTACCACAACTTGAAGAGGGGGACACTCCTGGCATCTAGCAGGTAGAGGCCAGGGATGCTGTAAATATCCTACAGGGCACAGGACAGCGCCCACAGCAAGGAATTATCTTGCCCAAAATGTCAACATTGCCAAGGCAGAGAAACCCTGCCGTAGCCACGTGGCTGGATCTTATGGAGAAGTTGGTTCTGGAATAAACCCCCAAGAGCTATTTCTGTCAGCCCTGCAATATAACAAGAGCTAAGCAGCACAGCTCCGGACCCAGCAAGAAAGCGTAACACAAGGAATAGTGTTCTCACCTCTGGCTCATGGCCTTGCACACTCAAAGACTTGGTAAGAATGCTCAGGGGACACTGGAGTATTAATTAGAAGTGCTTCCAGCTGCAATTAAGAGAATATATGCCAAAGGGCAGCCTGAAGGATAAAGGCTTATTCTCCTCCCATAATGGGAACTTCAGAGATAAGAGGTAGGTAGGCAGGTTGAACAATCCAAGATGCCAGGCCTGATCTAGGATTCTCTTGGCTTTGCACTCCTGAACACAAGATGGCTGCCTCATTCTTCTGAGCCCTTCAACTTCTCAAGCAGGAAAGAGAGGGTGAGCTCTTCTCATGTGCCCGAAGCAATGATGTGCCAAGCTTTTTCTCAAGAGGGTTTGTGCTCTTCCACTCCCTTTCTTGGGCCTCTGTGACTTCCATGAGGCTGGAGGATATTGGTTTAAGCCACTAAGTTTTGGGTGGTTTATCATGTAGCAAGAGTTAGCTGGTAAACGGAGTGACTCCTCCCATCTCTCAGTCCATGGTACAGGTGGGGTTGACCTTCAGGCCCCAGTACATCGTCATGGTTGGCCAATAGGAGTGAAAGACAGGACTTTGGCTGCAACTATCAAGAAAGAAGTGCTAGTGTTTCAGAGGTTGTAGATTGCAAGCCCGGATGGTGTTAAGACTAATGAAGGATAGGGGCGCTTGGGTGGCTCAATCGTGAAGCGTCTGCCTTCGGCTCAGGTCATGATCTCAGGGTCCTGGGATCGAGCCCCACATCGGGCTCCCTGCTCGGCGGGAAGCCTGCTTCTCCCTCTCCCACTCCCCCTGCTTGTGTTCCCTCTCTCGCTGTGTCTCTCTTTGTCAAATAAATAAAATATTAAAAAAAAAAAAAAAGACTAATGAAGGATAGTTGGAAGACAGGCAGGCAAGGACCAGGGGTCCCCTGCCCTAAGAGGAAACCACCCTTAAAAGGATTTTACACCACCCTGGAAGGAGCCCTCCACCCTCTCCCATGTGATAGGTAGACAACAAAAACCTGATTGGGTGACAGGCGCAGGGAGGGTTAATCAGATTAAAACAGCCCACCAACAAGCCCATAAAAACTAAATCTAAACGCCAAATCGACAACCCTCTCGGGTCCCCTTCCTCTTCGGGAGCTTTGTACTATCGATCAATAAACTTTGCTTTAACTTTACTCTTAATCAACTTTGCTTTGCTACCCACCACTCTTCATGTGGTCTACCTCTTCGTTATCCGAAGCAGCATGACCAAGAACTGCAGGCACCAAAGGAAAAGAAATCCTGCGACAAGACTACGGAAGGGTATGGAAGAGGCTGTTTGAAATGAAGCCAACAGGGGCACCTGGGTGGCTCAGTTGGTTAAGTGACTGCCTTCGGCTCAGGTCATGATCCTGGAGTCCCAGGATCGAGTCCCGCATCGGGCTCCCTGCTCAGCGGGAAGTCTGCTTCTCCCTCTGACCCTCCCCCCCTCATGTGCTCTCTCTCTCTCTCATTCTCTCTCTCAAATAAATGAATAAAAAATCTTTAAAAAAATGAAGCCAGCAGAGAGGACAGCAGCACTAAGAAACAAAAAATTTCTGGTTTCATTTGAGGTTCCTTAACCCAACGGTGCAGGAAACCCGACCACCCTGGCCTTGTCAGTTATATAAACGAAGACATTCTGTTGGGTTTCTGTCATTTGCAAAGGAAGATTCCTGACACACACATGGGCAAGTGAGTTCAACCACTTGAGCTTCAGTTTCTTCTTCTGTAAACGAGGAATACAATAGAACCTACACCACATAGGGTTGCCAGGACAGTTAAATGAGATGCAACATGGAAAATGCCCAGTGTCGCGTAAGCACTCAATAAACTGCTGTCATTACAAACCATCATTACCATTTTTTTTTTAAGATTTTATTTATTTGAGAGAGAGAACAGGGCGAAGGAGCAGAGGGAGAGGGACAAGCAGATTCCATGCTGAGCATGGAGCCTGACGCAGGGCTTGATCTTAGGACCCTGAGATCATGACCTAAGCCGAAACCAAGAGTCGGACACTCAACCAACTGAGCCACCCCAGGTGCCCCCCAAACCATCATGACTACTGATTGTCATCTGAATGCAGAGACACCAGAATCAAAAAGCATTGCCTCAATTTCAATGGATGGACTTCGCTCTGGGCTGTTGTTTGGGCCAGTCCTCGACAAAACCCACCCCACCCACAGAGCAGAGATGGGACAGGTAGACTGGACAGTTGCTCACCATCAGGCCGGACACTCTGATATCCTCACAGTTTAGGTTGTTAACATGATGGTTGTAGGGGTGGGATGAAAAAAGAAGAAATGATCGCTGTAGCTGAGGTCCCTGACCACCAAGTGATAAAGGGTATGTTCTCCAGCTGTGCAATCTTCCAACAACACCCTGATCCATTAGCTCTCAAACGTTAAGACCTCAACAAAATTGTGACCTCGTGCCCATAAACTAAGAGTTTTAATAAACTATATGTCCCTTATTGCATGAGATGTACTCTGACATTGATATTTTCTATTCTTTTTTTTTAAGGATTTTATTTTATTTATTTGAGAGAGAATGAGAGAGAAGAGAGAGAGAGAACATGAGGAGGGGGGGTCAGAGGGAGAAGCAGATTCCCCGCTAAGCAGGGAGCCAGATGCGGGACTCCAGGATCATGACCTGAGCCAAAGGCAGTCGCTTAACCAACTGAGCCACCCAGGCGCCTGATATTTTCTATTCTATTCCTTTTTTTTTTTTTTTATTGCTTATCACAACCAAGTACATATCATGAGTCATGATGAGTCATGACCTTCAGTTTGAAAACCCTGCTCTCATCTGCAGGGATTCCATCTGCCACCATGGGCTGGGTACAGAACCCACAGGAAGGACTGTCTTGAACTCTGTAATGAAAAACAGGGTCCTCGGCTTATGAAACGTGCTTCTGGTGGTAAAGAATGCGATGTATTGGGTAGAAAATGTCAAATATCAGCAGGAATACTTTTCTCTGTTGGCGCAAGGTACTGCTTCTGATGTAGAAGAAAGAGTTCTGTTTTTAGGGCATGAAGAATTGGCTGGGGCCAAAGGACTAAATGCACTCTATGCAAAAGGGCTTTCTAGAACCCAACTAGTAAGTCAAGACTCACTGTCTTTTCCCTGCAGATGGTGGGTACGCAGCAGATGGTAGTTCATTAATGGAGCCAATGCAGAGGGATGGGTGGAAGCAGGAACTATGTGGACAGGTGGGTCATGGGTTGTAATGCCTTTGTCCCTGGTGTTAACCTGTGTGCTTTGGGCTGAAGTTCCATAACCCCTAGCAGCCTAATATGGGGATAATAATTGTGCCTACCTCTAGAGTTGGTAAGAAGGTAGGTAGAGGGTAGAAGGAAGGTGATATAGACCTTAAGCTCAATGCCTGGCATATAATAGGTACTCAGTAATTTAAAATACACACACTCAGGATGGTTTCCTCTCTGTAATTTCTCTATTGAGAGATTCCATCATTTTAGAACAAGACAAAGTGTAAATGAATAAATGAGTGTGTTTCTTCCTTGAGATGGTGTCTCTGAGCTAACGATAATGAGGAAATGGAAATTTTGACCATGTTACTCTGAGCTCCTTCAGGATCCACCCCTTTGTAGGTCTGATGCACTCACAGGGGGCTTTGTTTTACCTACCTGCAGGGAAACCCACTAAAGTCAGGGTTCTGTTGCCTTCTAGCAATGCCAACGTGAAGGAAATTCAGATTGCTGGAGGGAGGTGGTTACAGGCAGGGAAAGGCTGCCCAGCTGGGGCATCTCTCTTCCTGCACCTGTCCCCCACCCACTGAGCCCAAATGACTCCCCCCGCCAACCTCTGGGCTCCCATTTTTGCCCCCCTCCAGTCCATTTTCAACACAGCAGCCAGAGAGGTCTTCAAAACCCTAAATCAGATCGTGGCACTCCCAATGCCTTTTAAATAGAACTCAGTTCGTTCCTGCAGACTGCCAGGCCTAGCAAGTGGGATCTGGTCCCTGCGTCCCTCTCCAGGCTCATGTCCTCACTATCCTCCCTCGACCACCAGCCTTTGTTCAGTTCCCCTCACAGGCCAAGCTCTTCCTTCCTTGGGGCCTCTGCATCTGCTGTTCCGGGAGCCTGGAAGGTTCAGCCCAAGGATCTGAGCTCAGATGTCACCTCCTCTACAAGCCTCTCCTGATTACCCCATCTAACACTGTCCTCCCCACCCTCATGTCTGTAATGCATTGCTCATTTTATTGTCCTGTGGCACTGATCAGGGCCTGAAAGTGCCCTGTTTATTCCTGTGTTCAGTGTCCGTCTCTGCTATAAGAATGGAGAACCCATAAAAACAGGAACCTGGAATCCCAGAGCCCAGAAGAGCTCTGGGCACGTAGTAGGTACTCAGCAATAAAAGATCTGAACTTGGACCTGACTTTTCCTAAATCATAAAGCCGGAATGGGTTGCACTTACAGTGGGTATCCCAGAATTTGACAAACCTGCATATGACCTTTGGAAAACCTGTGACAGAGATGCAGTTTAATCTCTTCTAGAAGTTTAAATCTTGCTATGGAATTGTTTTTTAAACTAAATTTGGGTGTTTGGGCTAAAAAAGCATAATGGAATAAGAACCTATTATCTGTCCCCAAAGGGATTTGCTTACTTGCCTCTCCTTAAAAATTAGCAAGTCACTGAAGTAATATGTCAAGGGTCAGACAGGAACCTGAGAGGGAGAACAGCCAGATGGCTCCCCATTCATCTGCTCAGCCCAGAAGCACACCTGCCAGCATCCGTCAGCAACCTGTGCCAACGGAGGTCGCATTTCCAGCTGGGTTTCCAGAAGCGCCTCACGGAAAGCAAGGCTCGTGGGCCACTGAAGCAATGGTCGCAGCTCACCGAGGACACCACCGTGCACAGCTGGGAGAAGATTAAACGGTGACAGGCAAGTAGCCACAGCCGTCTGCCCAGTTCTTGCCCAAACCCCACAACTCAAGCCCCTTAGTGGAAGTGAAGTAAGAAAAAAAAAAAAACACAACGTCAAGTACAGGCCAAAATCCGTTTTGACAATCACCAGGCTTTTACACTTAAAAAGAAAAGAAAGAAAAAAAAACCCTTTCTGTCCTTCCACATAACCCTGAGGCGGTCCGCCAGCCATCCTGATCCCGAAACGCAGGTGCATCCTGGCCTCGGCCGTGGGGTAGGGAGTTTGCAGGACTGAGGGTGCGCCCTAACATCGCTGCGGCGAGCATTTGCTTGAGGTCGGCCTCTAGAAGATGTGAGCCTCTCTGCTCACACTCAGGTTGCTCACGCCACTCGGTGGCCTGGAGCCTTGTTCGTCCCATGAGCGTTTCCTGGGGCAGGTGAACAGCCCCGCTCCGGCGGCGGTGGACAGAGGGAGGATTCCGGGGGGAAGGCCCAGGTTTGCCACACCGTGGCTGGAGAGCATCAGGCTGGGTTCTCCTGAAGGAGCAGGACAGCAAGAGCCAGCCAGACCTGACCCCACCCTTTACCAGCTGGATGAGCTTGGGCAGAGCACAGGACAAAACCAGCCTCAGTTTCCTTATCTAAGTCTTTGTTTCCTTCTGTCCCCTGGGCTGGTCTGGAAACGATGAAATGAGATGATGTATGCAACCGCAATCCCGAACACGGAAACATGACTTCCATTCACAGACCCCCGACACACGTGCTTTGGGGCCGGCCCTTCTCAAACCGAACCGTGCCTGCAGATGACCGGGGGGTCTTGTGAAAAGTCCGACTCAGGGGGTCTGGGAGTGGTCTCAAATTCTGCATTTCTCTCTTTTTTTAAGATCTTATTTATTTATTTGAGAGAGAGAGAACATGAGCAACGGGCAGGGAGGGACAGAGAGGAAGGGAGAAGCAGACTCCCAGCTTAGCGGGGAGCCCGATGCAGGGCTCGATTCCACGACCCTGGGATCATGACCTGAGCCGAAGGCAGGCGCTTAACCAACTGAGCCATCCAGGCACCCCTCAGATTCTGCATTTCTATCAAGCTGCAGATGACACAGGAGCTGCTAGTCTGAGGTCCTACCGAAGAACACTGGAGCAGTGCAGTTGGCCGAGCAGAAATAGGCCCTATTTGGACAGTAGATGTTGTCCTAAAACAACATGCCCGAGTGGGGTGTCCGTGTAGTTCCATGACTTCCTCACAGGCCCCCAGCACAGGCCCCCCAATAGGTCATTTGTGGTCACAAGCAACACTGGGAGATGGAATGTGCCTGGCTCAGTTCAGAACCATCCAGAGGCACCTGGGTGGCTCAGTGGGTTAAGCATCTGCTTTCAGTTCAGGTCATGATCTCGGGGTCCTGGGATGGAGCCCCACATCAGATGGGCTCCCTGCTCAGCAGGGCGTCTGCTCATCCCTCTCCCCCTCCTTCTGCCTCTCCCCCAGCTCAAGCTCTCTCTGTCTTTCTCTCAAATAAATAACTAAAATCTTTAAAAAAATAATTAAGGGGCACCTGGGTGGCTCAGTCGGTCTCAGGGTCCTGGGATGGAGCCCCGTGTCCGGCTTCCTGCTCAGTGGTGAGTCTGCTTCTCCCTCTCCCTCTGCCCCGCCCCCCACACTCATGCACGCACTCTCTCTCTCTCAAATAATAAAATCTTTTTGGGCGCCTGGGTGGCTCAGTCGGTTGGGCGACTGCCTTCGGCTCAGGTCATGATCCTGAAGTCCCTGGATCGAGTCCCGCATCGGGCTCCCTGCTCGGCAGGGAGTCTGCCTCTCCCTCTGACCCTCCCCCCTCTCATGTGCTTGCTCTCTCTCATTCTCTCTCTCTCAAATAAATAAATAAAATCTTTAAAAAAAATAAAATAAAATAAAATAAAAAAATAAAATCTTTTTTAAAAATTAAAAAAAAAAAGAACCATCCAAATGGCAAAACGAACGAGCTAAGGCTTTACGGCTTCTAAGCAACATCATCAAACAGGAAGAACAAGTCATTGTCCCTCAAAGCTCTCTACAAATGCATCCACCAGGCTTCCCAACCACCTCCACCTGGTACCCTACCCCACCCCCTTCACTTCCAGAGGAGGTGCGGAGGAAGAGATGGTAGTGACTTGAGCAGGACAGCATGGCATCCTGGCAGGCGGTCTGGAAGAGGCTGCAAGGCTGTGGTAACGGGGCCCGCCCTCCGTCTCCCACACTGTGTCTTTGTGTCTCTGCTGAGTTTCCCCCACCCTTTCCCTTCTGCACACAGTGAGCTGCTTCGATTGTTTTACTCGTAAGTCTGGTCCAAACCACAGTGCTTGGCACCACCTTCAAGCCTCCCATTTGCCAACCTCTGTTTATCAGATCCAAGGCAAGCTCTTAGGGGCTGATCGGCTGACAGGAGCCCTGTTTCCAGCCCTGTTTTTGAGAGGGAAGTCCAACTGTTATATAAAGGCCACTTGGAGCCCCATTCTTTCCTTCAGCAGGAAAGTGCTTTTGGAAATGACAAGGTAATTGGCAAGATGAGGACCACGGTGCGCGTCGCTGGCTCAAATGAATGACAGTCGTTTCTGTCATGGCCTGTCCCAGCCTCCCTGCTTCTGGGTCCAGTCAGAGGGTCCCGGTGGGCAGGAGAAGAGGGGAGGGGATCAGAAGGAACCTTTAGATGAACTCTGATCGGAACACAGGACAGCCAGTGATCTCTTCGGAATGTGAGTCTGATCAAGTCAGCTAAGCCTCTTACGCCTGTCATCGCTAACTGTACGGCACTCCTAAGACCAACCAAATCCTTGAATGGCCACAGACACGTTTCCCAGGCTAGTCCCCTGCCAGCTCATCTCCGGTCACCCCCACCTCGCTCACTATGCACCCGTCACATTGGCTTCGTTTGGGTGTCCAATACACATCCCCTTCCGCTCTGTCTTTTGCACACGCTGGGCCCTTTGCCTGGAACACCGGTCCCTTTCTTTGCACCTGGTCTAAGGCCCCTGTGCTTTGGAGCTCCACTCAGCAAAACTGTCCCTAGCCTCCCTGATTAGGTCGAAGCCCCCTTTTAAAAGCAGCCAGAGCACCTGTCACCTCCCCTCCCCAACAGCAGTTACAGCTGTGTCTGCACGTTCACGCCTCGGATCTCAGCACCCGGCACAGGCAAAGCACTGGATCATTATTTGAGTTCCTCTCAAAGTTTCCTGCACTGCAGAAAAGTGCCCTACAAAAATCCATTTTCAGGCAAATAATCCCAAACAAAGGCGTTTCTAGGCTAAGTGCCCCCAGCCTCCCCCCAGCTTCCCGGGCCTTCCTTTCAAGCACACATCACATGCTGTTAGTTTTATGTCTGTCTTTCTTGCCCAAGTGTCAAGTGGGCAGATGGGGTGGGCTTCTAGATAGAGACCTTGTGGCAAGAACTTGAACGCAAAGGATTTCCTTGGGAGGTGAGCCCATGGGACATCTGGTGAGGGGGTGGGGATGAGAGAGGCTGCGTTACCAGCTCCCACCCAAGTGACTTAGCAAGTGACAGATCTTAATGCTGCTGGGGAATCCGGCAGCTGTCCCAGTGGAAGGGTTGATGCACCGCTCCTCTGTCATTGGCTGAGAACTGCCTGCAGGGGACATTAATTCCCAGCACTCGGCCTGCCCCAGGAACCACAGATCTGACACTATTACCACAGAAAGCCCTTGGGCAAAGAAATGCCAGCCAGGTGGCAGCCAGTGGGCTGGTATGTGCTGACATGGGAAGGGCGAGCCCCCGCCCTGGCAGACCTCCCCTCCCCACCCCCCACTTCATTTCCAACGGAGAAAAAGGTCACTGTCCCTCAGTTGTCCCTGATGATAATTTCCTCCCTTGACCATTCTTGGTCCCATCCCGCACTTCCCAAGAGTGTACTGCCTTCCCTGGCGGGGACCAGTGGGAGCCGACAGGACAGTATCCCTGGGCCACACCAGGCCTCTGGCCAGCCAGGGGGTGAGGGCTAAGGGTCCTTCCCTGCTCAGTTGTGTGCTAATGGCCCCCTGGGGACAACAGGGCTTCCATTTTCCCCGTTCTTGCTTATGAATGCCTCTTACTACAGCACTTTGGGCAGGCGAGCTTCTACCACTGAACCACCCATGCGCTGATATACTACGGCACTTTGGGGCACTTTGGGGCACTTTGGGAAATGCACACAGACTTAGCTAAGTAAGGTGACAGAACCATGAGGGATTTCCTTGTTTTCAGGCACCTTTTCTAATCTTCCCAGTTAAGTTAAAATAAACATCACCAATGAATGGAAGGAAGGAAGGAAAGAAGGAAAGAAAGAAAGAAGGAAGGAAGGAAGGAAGGAAGGAAGGAAGGAAGGAAAGGAGGAAGGAAGGAAAGGAGGATGGAAGGAAGGAAGGTTGGCGTCCACCATCATTAGTCTCTGACTCTAAGCACAGCGGTTTTGCCAATGCTTGGAGAGATGTGCTGGTAGAGATTCTTCTTTGGGGGGTGGCTTCATGCCTAGCCCCTTCAGGCCACTTAGCCATTCCCAAAAGAAGGCAGAAAGAAGGCAGAATCCTCTTCCTTATTGGAAAAGACCAGAATCCACCCAGAAGCCCACCGTAGGGCAATCTATGCTTTTACTCAAGTCAAACCTCCTCATCCTGGCTACAGGTGTGACTCTGGGTCCCCACAGGTCCTTCCAAAGGCAGGAATATTCTCTCCACACCTCCCTGCCAGCTCTGGCTAAAGAACCAGAACTGCCTACAGATGACTTTATCTTTTCTTCTCAAATCCAGGAATTGGGGGGGATTTGCCTTGGGTTATACTATAAGTGAAAGATCAATTAATAAGAGAAATCTCCACAATTAACACCAAGTCACCCCATCCTGCCTTTTCTTGTTAGCACATTTCCTCAGAAATTAAAGCAAACAAAAAGATGAGGGTAGAAACATTCCTTCTTTCTTTTCCCCAACTGGGTCTCATCTGAAAACTCAAGCAACTCCTGGAGGCATCACTGGGCTTACTTGTAAGTAAATCGATGCCCATACACCTACAGAGACCTGTGTCTTTCCATTCATTGAGGGTCTCCTTCAGGCCCTGCTCTAGGCCGCTTTATTGCCTTATCAGGTTTAATCTACAGTCATCTAGCAAAAAAGGGACGTTCATGATGTGCATGTTCCCAGTGAGGACACAGACTCCCAGCACTTCGGTACTGACTTGCCCTGTTGTCAAGAGGGCTCAAAACCAGTGCCCTGGCCGGCCGAATGCTACCACTGTTGAGTGCCCGCGGCTGAGTGCCCACACTCTACAAAACACAGAACGAATATGGCCTGTCCTGAGCGTTCAATGTCCACGATGTCCCGTTGGTCCCACCTCAGATGCAGGACTTCACTGCGGTGGCTTTTCCCAGAGCTGCTGGGATGTGGCGAGATCCACCGCGCCCCGCCTCCAGGACGGACCACAGAGAGCTCACGGGGACATCCCGATGCTATCCAGGTATCTGAACACCCCGATCGCCCAGCGTCGGTTCAGAAAATAAAAGGAAGAAGCAAAGCAAGTGTCCAGATTCACGACCACAAGCAGTGGTCTAACAAAGAAAAGAACCCAAGACTGGGGCCTGCGCTAAAGCACGTAGGGGCTCAGTCTCTCTTGGTCTCCAGTTGGCCTCTTAGCCTTGCACAGTTTCATAGAATCACCCACCCACTGTCCCGCCCACTCCCTAGCCCTCTCCCTCTGCTCACTCCCTCTCCCACTCCCCCACCCCCTCCCCCACCCACTCCCTCACTCACTTCACCCACTCCCACTCCCCCTCCCCGCCCGCTGCCCCGCCCGCTGCCCCGCCCACTCCCTCTGCTCACTCCCTCTCCCACTCCCCCACCCACTCCCCACCCACTCCCTCACTCACTTCTCCACCCACTCCGACTCCTCCTCCCCGCCCGCTGCCCCGCCCACTGTCCCACTCCCCCTCCCCACCCGCTGCCCCGCCCACTGTCCCACCCGCTGCCCCGCCCACTCCCTTGCTCACTCACTCCCTCATTTGTCAGAGGAATCAAACCAAAGACAGCGCACACGGCCTTGGAGCCCTCACAGTAGGCACCATCCCTCTGATAAAAGGGTCTTTATCCATTCATTCATTTATTCCACAAGTAGGTCTGAACATCTACTCCAAGCCAGACGCTGGGGACCCGTGCTGAGCAAACAGGCTGGTTCCTGCCCTCACTTCACTGACAGAGCAACACAGCGCTGAGGTTAAGAATGGAGGACCGGGGGGGGGGCACCTGGGTGGCTCAGTCGTTAGGCGTCTGCCTTCAGCTCGGGTCATGATCCCGGGGTCCTGGGATCGAGCCCCGCATCGGGCTCTCTGCTCGGCCGGGAGCCTGCTTCTCCCTCTCCCACTCCCCCTGCTTGTGTTCCCTCTCTCGCTGTCTCTCTCTCTCTGTCAAATAAATAAAAAAAATTTTTAAAAATTAAAAAAAAAAAAAAGAATGGAGGACCGGGAGCCCTGCATTCAAATCCCAGACCCCTCTTCTTTCTAGCTGTGTGTCTTTGGGCACCTTACTTAACCTCTCTGTGCCTGAATTTCCTCTACTATAACAAAGGATCCTGATGGTCCCTACATCATGGACTTAGATGAGCAAATCCATGTAGTGTTTAGAAGCGTGCCCGGCATATAGAAGCACGCAGTAAGGGTTAGACTGATCATTTCAAGTGGAGAAGACAGACGTTACCAGGTAAATGTCTGATTCCAAATGTCCGTAGATGTGTGTCAGTGCAGCAAACTTCCACCTGTTAGTACAGTGTCTAACTGATTTGCAATCGTTCCTTTTTCTTTGCTGTGCTGGAAAACTCCAATTTTTGAGAAGGGTAGAACAGCTACGGCTCCCACCCCATGGCCACGCCTAGAAAGGCAAGTATTTTCCCTCACCTGGAGCCGCTTTGCCCCCTGAGCACCTCCCCTCTCCAACAGCTGAGAAAGGGAACCCAGGTTTGGTGGCCAATGACTTGGGCATGTGGGCATATGGGCCTTCGAGGTCTCCGGCCAGAGAAAAGAGGAGACAGCGTGCCTGTGGCCCCAGAGAGGACGGGGAGGAGCCCGAGGCGGGAGCAAGGCAGGTGGCCCGTGCCCAGGGCGCGGGGTTCCTACAATTCCCAACCTTGCACCGCACGTTCACCTGCTTCCTCGTTTTCCATCTGGCCCACCTCGCCTCTTGCTCACTGCCATGTCCACAGCACCCAGAGCTGGGGAGGAAGCTGAGGGCACACATGCTAGGAAATCAGTCAGATGGCAAGTGGAAGAAGGCAAGGGGCGCTGCCAGGCCCTGGGGCCCGTGCCCAACCCAAAGGCCTGGGAGACGCTGGGACACTCGGCAGGGTGGGGAAGGGGGCAGCCCCACATGTCCTTGAGCAGGTTGAACCCCCTTCCCCCCACCCCCCGCCCCTACCATGCTGGGCCCTGGCTCATCTCGATGCTACAGGCAGAGAACCATGCCTGACCCTTCCCACAGGCGGGACCACTTTTCAATCCCAAGGCCCCCTCACAAGGTCCTGGGTGATTGGCTTGTTTTACTTCCAGAAGCTTCTTCTCCCCACCCCCCCGCCCCTCCTCCCAATTGCCCAGAAGCCTCTTTAGCACCTTCCTGAGTTTC